>NC_067237.1:34023257-34351757 GCF_019924925.1 Ctenopharyngodon idella | reverse complement strand
AAGAGCAAGTAGCATGCAGAGCATGACTATTATTGACTCTCAAACTAGCAGAACTGGAAAGTAACAGCCTCTGAATTTCTAAAACAAAAAGCTTCTGATCTAGCTTGATGTTTCTTACAGTGGTTAGGATCGAAACCACATGTGCAGGAGACAGTTTGCAGATGTGCCTGCATTGTGGTTGAGTCCCACACTACCCCAAGAAAAGTGGTTCTTGGGGTTTAATCGGAATCCCAGATGCTTCATGTGAGCGAGCACAACATCTCAGTGCTGTGGCTCTAACTCCTCCGACTGAGCTAGTATCACCCAATCATCTATATGATTCAGTACACAGATACCCTGGAGTTGCAGAGGAGCCACAGCAGCATCCATGCACTTGGTGAATGTGCCTGTTAGAATCCTGTATACTGTCAGAATCTTAATGTGAAAGTAAGCATCCTTTAGCTCTATCGTCACAAACTTATCCTCGAATTGGACTTGTGACTCTATGAGTTTGAGGCTAAGCATCTTAAACCTGTATGTCCAAAGAGTACGGTTCAGGCCCCCCAAATCTAAAATCAGACACATAGCGTCAACGGCATGACTCAGCAACGAAGTTCCATTTCGAAGGGGAACACATTAAACAGAATTCAAATCTGCAGTAATTCAGTTATAAAATAACTAAAATGCTTTTTTTTTTTTTTTTTTTTTTTTAATGTCTAGCTAGCTTAAGGCAAAAGAACTGTATGCTTTAGTTATCTGCTTACTACTAAGTGTCATGCACAATGAACCACATACATTAAACACCAGCAAATCGTTTATAAAGCTGTTCTGACATACATTTTTGTATTCATAATGTTAGAGAAAAAAAAAAAAAAAAAAAAAAAAAACACCTGCTCCCGACCACAAAACATCTGAATGTTTTCTGTTCTTTAGGTAAACTGATGACAATGCATTTTGGTAATAATATTTTGGTATAGTATCTGTATATAATATAATAACAACATTGATTAGTTTAATTAATTAAAATAAAAAAAATTAAAAACAGTTGTGTTGTCTGGTTCCTTTTTTATTATAGATGAACTTCTATTCTGAACACCAATAAAAAATTGTCTACAAGCTTTTGCATATGCCATAGGCCAGTTTATTTTACATGCATGTGAAGAATTTTCGGGGAGGTCCATTTTTATGTGCAAAACACTTTATTCGATTTTATTCATATTTACAAAAGTTTTATGAATATGCCAAGTATCATGTAGACCCAGTATGCATAAAATAAATTTCATCATCAGCATGGTCGAAAAGGTCTAAAGATATTGGTAACACTTTAGAACACTGTTCCATCATTAATGAATAACCTCACAGGATCAAATGAGTAACATAATATTAATACTTTAGTAACTACTATTAACTAACTATAAGCTCTGATTAACGGATAATTAAGTAATAGTGCTTAGTCGAATGTGGTAGTTCACTATTAGCTAATCAGTAACTACTATTTTTCATACCTCCCAGAGGACTACTAAGAACTGCTATATACAGGTTCATAATTAATATAAATAAAGTGCAATGTATAATTAATTGTAAAGTAAAGATAATGGTAACACACTAGTAATGACTCAAGTATTACCAAATCCTTCAGAAGGAATTACTAATTATTTGGATCAGTAGTCTAAAGTGAAAAACATGATAACTCCCTAGTAATGACTGAAGTTATTTGAAGTTTTTGTAAGGTTTTTGGATAGTAATTCCTTCCAATTTGGTAACACTTGAGTTATTACTAGTGGGTCACCATGATCTTTACTTTAGAATACTGATCCAAATAATTAGTAGTTCCTTTAGAAGGATGTGGTAAGACTTGAGTCGTTACTATCTTTTGGATAGTAATGACTCAGTGACTACCTTATAAAAACCTCAAATGTTTACAGAGAGTTCAGTCAATATTAAGGAGTTATCATGCTTTTCACTTTAAATTCACTTTCACTTCCAAATCCTTTTGGAGGATTTAGTAATACTTGAGTCATTACTAGTGGGTTACCATGATCTTCACTTTAGAATTAATTATACATTACGCATTATTCACATTAATTATGGACTTGTATGTAGTAGTTCTTAGTAGTTTTCCGGAATGTATGAAAAGAAAAAAAAAGTTATTGATTAGCTAATAGTGAACTACCACATTCAGGTGAGCACTATTACTTACTAATTCGTTAATCAGAGTTTCTTGTTAGTTAATAATAGTTACTTGAATTTTAATAGTGTATTACTCATTTGTTCCTTTGTAGTTATTAATTAATGATGGAACAGTATTCTAGAGTTACCAAGATATCTGCATTTGTACATGAATTTGAGTTTGAAATATATAAAGATGACAACTCCATGCTGCCCTCTGTAGGTCAGGTGACTATCATAAAGCAGTCATAGTGCCGGGCGCAATGTGTGATGGCAGGCAGAAAAACGTTGCATACCCTAGGCTTCAGTCATCCACTGATATTAGCAGATTACTGTGTTTTATTTGTGGGTGATATTTTGGTTGTTGAGCATAGATAATTAATTTCCAACTTGCAGAGTTTACAAAAGATTTTGTCTTAAACATTCATGTCTGTTTTGTGTGCACATTTTGTGTTCATCTCCATTTTAACCATATCTGCGTGCACATAATTCAAATCTTCAATGTGCGGCAGAAAATGGAAAAGTGTATTCAAAAATGGTTAAAAAGAAAACATTCTCTATAACATCACACACAGAACCACAAATGGGTACTGACCAAAGGCCACAACATACAAAAAAAAAGCACCAAGGGTACTCTGATCATGTTAAAATGTGGCACCTCCTCAAATGAGGTCAACCTATGTCATTTCCCAACAGATTATAATATCTTTATAAAAACCTCAAAGTCCTTCTCTTAGCTGAAATATCAGTGCTGACACATTTGACATAAGACAGTTTCTATTCAATGGGTGAATGGAGTCACTGGTTGCAATGCTGCAAATGGTAATAACCATCATGACTTTCTCTAAAGCTAATGAAACTGTCTGTACTCTGCAAGGAGAGCCTGTACACCCTGAGCTATGGAAAGACGGGGACATCGTAATTGGAGGGGTTTTCTCTTTCCATAGCAGTTGGGAGGTCAGGCAACTGACATATTCTGTCATGCCACCTCCACTAAAATGCATCAGGTAAGTAAAACCTAAGAATCAGTATGTTATAAGATGTTATATGATTAATTCATAGATTTTTTTAGATTTTTTGCTTCTTTTTTTTTTTTTTTTTTTAACAAGTCTTAATTTCAGAGACTTCCAGTACGCACAGTCCATGCTCTTCGCAATAGAGGAAATTAATAACAGTTCCACTTTGCTACCTGGGGTCTCGTTAGGCTACAAGATCTACGACACGTGTGGCTCAGTGGCAGTTGGGGTTCGAGCAGCTATGGCTCTTGCCAATGGGCATGAGAAAACATCTGTTGAAGGACCCTGCACAAAGCATGCTGAAGTGCAAGCCATTATAGGAGACACAACTTCTTCAGCATGCATGGCAATATCAAAGGGTATTGGACCATTCAAGCTTCCACTGGTATGTTCCACTGGTATCGAAATATAGTGTTTTAAAATGTTATAAAATCTGTATTTTAACCAAATAATAGATGGTGATGAATGCAATGAATGTAACTACAGCGGATGTGTTATGACTAAATGTATTGTTTCTCTTAGATCAGTCACTATGCCACCTGTGAGTGTCTCAGTGACAAAGTCAAATATCCTTCATTTCTTCGAACTATTGCAAGTGACCACTACCAGAGCAGGGCACTAGCAGAACTGGTTAGACACTTTGGATGGACCTGGGTGGGAGCCTTAAGAACAGATGATGATTATGGTAACAGTGGGATGGCGACTTTCACAAAGGTGGCTGAACAGATGGGTATCTGTTTGGAATATTCTATCCCTTTTTTCAGAACCTACCCTGAAGATAAAGTAATGAGGATAATTGAGCAGATTAAAAGCTCTACTTCTCGAGTAATTGTGGGATTTCTTGCTCACTGGGACTTGGAGGTTCTACTGCATAAATTTGTTGAATACAATATTACCGGTTACCAGTGGGTAGGCACTGAAGCCTGGATCTCTGATTCAGTCATTGCTAGTATGGATAACCACCACATTCTACAAGGAGCAATTGGTCTGGCAATACCCAAAACAAAAGTGACAGGTCTGCAAGAATTCATTCTAGATATAAAACCACTGAAGTCTTCAGGAGGTGCTATTTTTACAGAGTTCTGGGAATCCCTGTTTCAGTGTAAATACTCCACTAAGAATGATTCCGTGTCCACAACTGCATGTACAGGCAAGGAGGAACTGTCACAAGTGCAAAACTTGTTCACAGACATGTCACTCATGCCCATCTTTAGCAATGTGTACAAAGGAGTATATGCTGTTGCTCACACACTTCATGACCTTCTGGGCTGCAAGGAAAAATGTGCCTCAAAAAAACAGCCTGATCCTTTAACAGTGGGTTATCTATTTTAATACTACTACAATATAAAGTACAATATTCTCTAAGGTTGTACACATGGACACAGCATATTCAACATTTCTTAATATGCACTATATGTACAGTACATATATTATTGTGTTAGTTTAAAAATATGTGTTGTTTGTGGTGTCAAACACTTAGTCAATGACTTTAAATATTGAATATTTTGTCCGTTTTTTTTTTTTTTTTTTTTTCAGTTTTTGAAGCACCTGAGAAAGGTGCATTTCAACACTAAAGATGGCGAAGAGGTTTACTTTGATGAAAATGGTGACCCAGTGGCAAAATATGAGATAATAAATTGGCAACCAAGTAGAAAACAACACTATGAATTTGTTACTGTTGGACTTTATGATGCTTCTTTTCTGGGGATGGATCGTTTAGCTGTCAATATGGCAACAATTTTATGGGCAAATAATTCCACAAAGGTGAGGAAAAAAATGGTCTGAATTTTAATTTCCATAAGTAGATGGCAATGGCAATGGCAAAAAAAACAAAAAACATCCTCTGTCACAGGTACCAGGGTCTGTGTGTAGTGAGAGTTGTCCCCCTGGCACTAGGAAGGCTGTGAAGAAAGGAAAACCTATATGTTGTTATGACTGCATACCATGCACAGATGGAGAGATCAGTAACACTACAGGTAAAATTAAACCAATATTTCCATAAAGAAAGAAAACTAGACACATAAATCATTGCTTTTTCTGTGATTAATAATTACATCCTATAACAGATTCTGTAACATGTCTGCGGTGCCATCAAGACTTCTGGTCAAATCTGCAAAATGATGGATGTGTTAAGAAGGAAACAGAATTTTTGTCTTATGAGGAGATCATGGGAATTTTACTCACAACTATTTCAGTTGTTGGCACATTTATAACAATGATAATTGCAGTCATATTTTTCAGATATAAAAATACCCCAATAGTGAAAGCCAACAACTCAGAATTGAGCTTCTTGCTACTATTTTCATTGATGTTGTGTTTCCTCTGTTCACTTACTTTCATTGGTCGGCCCACTGAGTGGTCCTGTATGTTGCGTCACACAGCATTTGGGATCACTTTTGTTCTCTGTATCTCCTGTGTTCTGGGGAAAACAATTGTGGTATTAATGGCCTTCAGGGCTACACTTCCAGGAAGTAATGTAATGAAATGGTTTGGCCCTCCTCAACAGAGACTCAGTGTTTTTGCCTTTACTCTTATACAAGTGCTTATTTGTGTGCTTTGGTTAACAATATCACCCCCATTTCCTTTTAAAAATCTTAAATACTTCAAAGAAAAGATCATTCTAGAGTGTAATGTGGGATCAGTTGTAGGTTTCTGGGCAGTGCTGGGTTACATTGGACTGCTTGCTATTCTTTGTTTCTTTTTGGCTTTTCTGGCTCGAAAACTCCCTGATAACTTTAATGAAGCTAAATTCATTACATTTAGTATGCTCATATTCTGTGCTGTTTGGATTGCTTTTATACCAGCTTACGTTAGTTCTCCTGGAAAATTCACTGTAGCAGTGGAGATATTTGCCATTTTAGCCTCTACATATGGAATGTTATTTTGCATATTCATTCCTAAATGCTATATCATTTTATTTAAACCAGACAAGAACTCTAAAAAACATTTGATGAGTAAAGTACCCCAGAGAGCTCTGTGAGATTTGAAATCTGTATATTTAAAGAAAATATGTTTGAGAATGTGGATGAAATATCAATAATAGACTGTTATTTTTTACCAAACTATACTAAGATATGCTGATTATTATCATCATGATGGCATGTTTCTTACTGAACAGCTTTATAGTTTATGTTGGTACATAATAAAAGTAATAACATCTCTGTTTTTGATAACTGTTTATCCAATACCTTTATAAACACATCAACTGGCATTCAGCCATTTTTTTGAAGGTCCTAGGGCTAGATTTACTAAACGGGCCATATTAGCGTGAGAGCACAATTCCACAAATGTGCCAATGGGAGTGGCCAGTTTTGCGTGTGATCTACTGCTGATGCGCAAATTAAAGAACACAGACGCAGTCAAACAATTTACATAATGACCAACGCAATCTACCAAGAGCAGTGCAAATTAGGGTAACACTTTATAATAATGTTCAGTTACAAGTCATTTATAAATTATTAGTTAATGATGAACTAATCATTTGCAAAACATGACTATACATTCATAAATGATTAATAAGCGGTATGCTAACATTTTATGAATGTTTTATTAATTCAGTTGTAAGCCATTTATAAATTATTAGTTAATGATGAACTAATCATTTACAAAACATGACTATACATTCATAAATGATTAATAAGTGGTATGCTAACGATTTACAAATGTGTTGTAAGTTATCTTAAAAAATGTGTAAATAATGAAATGAATCAAACATCATTAGTAGATGATTAAGTTATTAGTTGGTACATTATCACGTATAAATCATTGAATTATTTGTCAAAATTGTTTTTGTATTATCTCAATAAATAATTGTTAATCATGAACAAATGATGAACAAACCATTAGTAAATGATCAGTATATGATTTATTGATGAAGTTGTAAGCTGGTCTGTGTTCAAAAACACAAACATGCAGGTATGCTAAAGCACTATTTTTAAGAAGAGTAGTTTATTTGTTTTGAAGTGGATAAACATTTATAAATGACTTACAGTCAAGTGATTCCAGTGGGTTGTGTTAAATCCTTTCACTCATCAGCACAGACTTGTGTTCTGTGTGGAGTGTGTGGGATCTAGTGATAAAGTGTGCCTCTGAACCGGTTTTACCTTCCACTGAAGCTCACATCAGGTACACAGCAGTTAAAGACTCCATGTGTATCAGATAAGTAATCTGTCTGTCCCTCACCAGTTGAACACTACAAAGTGTTCAACGCCTGTTATAGATGATGTGTAAATGCATAAATAAATCATTTACAAAGCTTTCTACATCCCCTAATCTGTAAACTATTCATCACTTGTAAATATGTTACACATCATTTGTAGACCTTTCTTACCTGTTATAAATTATGTGTATATGTATACAAGTCATTTATAACACTTTCTGCATCCCCTAATCCAGTGTTTCTCAAATTTTTTCTGCCGTTCCCCACTTTGGAGGTGGGGAAGGGTTCCGAGCCCCACCTGTTCCCAATCACCCCGACAAAATAATAATAAACTAGGCTTTAAGTTTAACTGTTAATATATATATATTATTTTAGAACGTTTCCCCTTATTGTTTCCATGGCGACGCGTCATGCTTGACAGATGTAACGCTTTTATTTTGTTTCTCCTTTTTTATTCAAAATATTCACAAACTTGCTTACCATGTCATCAACTATCTGATATTCTGATTCTCTTATATGTGTAAGTGAGTGTGCTTTCTCGTTAATAAATTATCTTGATCTATAACGCAAGATGGGCGCCGCCATGTTTGTTTGCGCAGCTGTTCAGAGAGTCCTGTCAGATACAGCACGTGAATTCATCAATTTCTCCCGAAATTCATGTAAGTGGCCAGTGATCTGGGAGAAAATAGTAAACTTTATAGTTACTTACACTATGTGTATCTAAAATGAATAAAACACGTCGGCAGATTATAGAATTGATTGTTATTGCTGCTTCCATAGACATCAGTGTTTACTTTACAAAATCTAAATGTATTGTTTTACCAGTACTTATGTATATTTAAATGTCTGAAACCTAAAATAAACATTATGTTATTGAAAACACTGCATAGCTGAGATGAGTGCTGCAAGCGCTGATGAGCTCGTCCGTCTCTGGCTCAGCGCCAGCCAAAGCACGAAAGCACAGTTTGAATCTGGCAGTTAAGTGACGTCTCTGAATGTTCTAAATCCTATATGTGGGACCGTACCGTTTAAAAGTTTAATAGAGATGGGCACAAAAGTGACCAAATTTCCTCTCGTTTTGTCGCACCCCACTTGTCATGTCTCTATTCCCCACCAGTGGGGCGCGCCCCACACTTTGAGAAACGCTGCCCTAATCTAAAGTGTAAACTATTCATCACTTGTAAATATGTTACACATCATTTGCAGATCTTCCTGTTACATGATCCATCTCATTCCGTCACTTTACCCAAGCCTGAACTTTATTTATTGACGTATGACCGTCGTAATCAATCAAAATGCGTGTTCATTTAAATGCAGTGTGTGGACTTTTTACACGGTCCCTTACCCGCCATGTGTCCTATTTCCATTTAGCAACTCTTTTTTTTTTTATTATTATTAAAGACTACACCTACCCCAACACTAAATCTACCCTTAGTGATTTATAGTGCATATACACTTTATGAGCACATGCGTTCCCTGGGATCAAACCCACGATCGCATGATCACATGATTGCATATTGTTGTATTTTGCAGTGCTCTACCAATTGAGCTACACACAAAAAACATGAAAACTCTAAATTATCCAATCTGACAGAGTGTGTTAAAGAAGTAAAACATTGGATGACTAGTAATTTTCTTCTATTAAATTCAGATAAGACTGAAGTATTACTTATTGGGCCAAAAACCTGTACACAGAATCTCTCAGACTACAATCTGCATTTAGAAGGATCCTCAACAGTTAAAGACCTGGGTGTTATATTAGACAGCAACTTGTCCTTTGAAAATCACATCTCATATTTTATAAAAACAGCCTTCTTCCACCTCAGAAACATTGCTAAGATACGGAATATGTTATTTGTTTCTGATGCAGAAAAGTTAGTTCATGCTTTCATGATGTCTAGACTAGATTACTGTAATGCATTATTAGCTGGTTGTCCTGCTTCCTCAATAAACAAGCTACAATTAGTACAAAATGCAGCTGCTAGAGTTCTTACCAGGTCAAGAAAATATGATCATATAACACCAATTTTATCATCTCTTCACTGGTTACCTATTAAGTTTCGTATCGATTATAAAGTACTGCTAATGACCTACAAGGCTCTAAATGGTTTAGCTCCTGCGTACTTAACCGATCTTCTATCGCCCTACAATCCTTCACACTCTTTAAGATCACAAAACTCTGGACTTCTGGTTGTACCTAGGATAGCTAAGTCCTCTAAAGGAGGGAGAGCGTTTTCACATTTGGCTCCTAAACTCTGGAATAGCCTTCCTGATAATGTTCGGGACTCAGACTCGCTCACCCAGTTTAAATCTAGATTAAAAACGCATCTCTTTAGCCAAGCATTCACATAATGAATCTCATATCAGATCAATTGCACATGACTATCTTTGCTTAATGTTATGAACAGCAGCTATGCTAATTATTCTCCATTTGCTTTTCCACTTTACCTCGGGACGCCCCAGTTTGGTTTCAGCCTCTTAAGAAGACCTCAGATGACCAACACTTTTGAAGAGACGGCGCCAACTCCTGCGAGGACTTCAGAAGACACAACATCTGGATCAACACGCACATTCACAAATTTCTATATATCCTAATTATTGTTAACATGTAATTCATTTTTCCAGGAGCTCTTTGCTTCTACCTTCAATTAATTTGCTAACAGTGATTGTAAATTAATTGCCTAAATTATTACATTATTAGCTAACTGCATTCTCTAAATTGTAATGATGACATGCACTCTCTGTAAAGCTGCTTTGAAATGATATATATTGTGAAAAGCACTATACAAATAAATGTGAATTAAATTGAATTGAATTGATGCCCCTTAAGTCCCATACTTTTTGCACTATTCATAGAGCCACTTGCTCAATCAATTAGGGAAGATGTAGAAATACCAGGATTCCAATTTAAAGGAAGTGAACACAAAATATGTTTATATGCAGATGATATTCTCCGACCCAGACTCCAGTTTACCTAAACTTATGTCATGCCTTGAACATTTTGGGTGGAACTCAGGATACAGATTTTTAAGTGGAAAACTAAAAATATGAAATATTTAGGAGATGTCATGCCAAAGACAAAAACGTATACTATAATTTATGAACAGAGATTCCGAATAAACAGTTTAACACTCCGGCAATACAACCTCGTTTTTTTTCTTACCAATGCGCTTTGCGCTTTGCATCACAGAAATACATTATATTTTAAAGTATATTAAAATAGAAAACCATTATTTTAAACTGTAATAATATTTCACACTATTGCTGTTTTGTTTTTGTTTTTTTTTAGTTTGTTTTTTTCTGTATTTTTGATCAAATAAATGCAGGCTTGATGAGCATGAGACTTCTTTCAAAAACATTAAAAACAGTAATATGTGTCCAATCTTTTGACCGGTACTGTAAATTAAAATGTAATAGGCCTATACAAAATTTTCTTCACATGATGTGCAATAATACGTGCATGCATGAGATCACAAAAATCATGTTTTCTTTTAAGAGTGGATATTATATTATATGAATGTTAATACAATAGCTGATATGATCCTGTTATCAGCATACTCACAGTTTTTTTTTTTTTTTTTTTTTTTTTCTTTTATCTCACAGATTTAAGAAACATAGTGACCAGATATTGGCACACATTGGACTGCATGCATATGATACTGAGATCACTGACTGGAACTTTTTTTGTTTGTTTGTTTTTGTTTTTTGTTTTTCTCCAGTGCAGAAACACCAAATGCCAGGCAAGTGATGTTCGCATATATCTTTGAACAAGATTTATTTCCAGGTATAACTGTATACTCAAAATGTGTCTTTGACTCTCATTTATATAGTTAACTATATTCTAAATAAACTACAAACAAAAAATGAAATATTTCTTTTGTCATTGTATTCTTTCTTAGTTCACTCAGTCACATTCCTGACTGAATGGCTCATTATGCGGCTCATTAGGGGCAGGGTCTTAATCTCCTCAGGTGTGAATCACAGCATTATTCATGAAGATTCATGCCTCCCCGCATATAGCCTGTCTAAACAAAAAGCGTCTTAGAAATTTAAAATCAATACATTGTTTTATGTGTCCAAGTAGACAGAATGAATTTTACATCATTCTGAAGCAAAAACTCTGGACTACAATGTAGTGATTTTTGATCACGTGTCACTTAAGGTGTGGTTATGAGTGTATCAGATGACCCCTCCCCCCTTTTGTAATACTGGGCACCAGTTAAGAATACTATCTTAACAATTTAAGAACACTCCAAAAGAGCTGTTCAATAATTCAGAATTAATATAAACTGGAGGGAGTCGGTCAACTGATTTATCTGAAGGATTTGTGAGATTTCTGGCCAACTAGTAGAGTCTTTGATCATCAACACAAGGAAGACACAGTTATAATAAAATCAATGAAATTTATTAACAATAGACATGCAAGAGTAAATACCACAATGATTAATAATGAAATAATGAATATGCACTTCTAAAAGATAGTAAAATAATAATCAAAGGAGAATACTGAATTAAATCAAAGAAACAAATGAAGTGAACACAGAATGGATAAATGCAATGCTGTTGAATGCTTCTTATGGAAGCCACCTAATGGCTCTGGTAAAATGGTGATAAATAATTGCTTATTTATCATTCAACAAATAATATCCCTATTATTTGTAACAAGCTGACCTCAAGTAACTGTTATCTAAACAGGTCAGAAAAACATTTGCTGCATGTATAAACTAATGCCAAGGTCTCTAGAAAGAGGTTTGGTAAGTTTATATTTACGTTCCGCACAGTCGGGTGATCAATCCGGTAGCAGAGACGTCTTACACTGGTGATGCAGGCTGCGTGCAGTGGAAAGGTGTAGAGCTGCGATCCAGTAGTCGTGCCATGTTGGGCTGGAGGATGCTGAACTTCGGTTGCGCCAAGACGGTCCTTTAGGATAGACTGGGCAGCTGGGTCAGATGAATCTTCACAGGTTCCTTTGCAGGCTGGCTGCGTCGCTGAGGAGCTGTGTGGCACAGGCAATGTCTGCCAATGCAGAGGTCCTTTGCGGACTGGGCTGTGCTGCTGTAGGAGCCATAAGGGTCAGATGAAGTCCCTCAATGCTGGGGCCCTTTTTGCAGCTAGAATGCAGCTGGAAGCAATTTAAAAGGTTTTGCTCGCAAAAGCTTAACCTTAACTGTCTTGTGGTCTCTTTCCTCATCAGGTCAGAAACTCAGGACGTGGAGTGTCTGTTAATGTCTCCTTTGACCTCTCTTTATTTCAGTCACTGCTGCTCCCTCCAGGGGGTCCTGAAGGAATTTTTATGGCAGTCCTTGCCTAAACCTTAGGAATGAGTTTGGTGGTTAGAGTCAATGTGTCGTCCAATGAAAAGTCCTCTCCTTGGTTTTGGTGGGTGCAGAAGGTCCCCCTTCCTGCTCTGGAAGAGGTGTCTGGCAGTTGTCCTAACATCTTATCTGATGTTGCTGAACATTTGTTTATGTTCATTCACCAAAGATCCAATCACAGTGTGGCACATCTTCTTACACACCAGCAGTTAGAGAGGGGCCCTGTCGTAAACTGGTCCCTGGAATGCCATCTTAACTGTTGTTCATAACAAAAATATACAGTTCCCAATAGTCTTGTAAAAAAATGTTTAATTTGTGTTTTGAGGCCTTATTTCAGTGACTTTTTTTTCTCCAAAAACCACGCATATACGTAATTCTCTCAAAAATACAAACGTGTACATACTTGTTGCTCACATATTATTGTAGCCTACTCCAGGACCCCAAATCAGCCTCAGACCCCAGAGGGTTAATCCAGTCTAGAGGTCATGAATGCATGGACTAGCTTTTCTGCGTCAGAAACGTCTCGGTTACGTATGTAACCCTCGTTCCCTGAAGGAGGGAACGGAGACGTACGTCAGTAATGACCGACGAATTGGGGATATCGCTAGAGAGCCCTATCAGCTTCGAGTGAACTACAACAGGCCAATGGAGTTGGCGTGCGATATTTGCATAATGCGCACCGCCCCCGCCAGGTGGTATAAATAGGGTAGCAGATGCAATCGCACTCTGTTTTTCGCTGAGGAGACAATCTAGTCCGCACTACAGCGAGGGTACAGCAACTGTGGCGACGGGACGTACGTCTCCGTTCCCTCCTTCAGGGAACGAGGGTTACATACGTAACCGAGACGTTCCCTTTCAGTCGGTCACGTTCGACGTACGTCAGTAGTGACCGACGAATTGGGATCCCAAATAAAGCGCCACAGTATGAACCCCTTCCAGTGCCCAGCGCAAGCTCTAGCCACCCGGCGCACCAGTGGGACGGGGAAGGGGGCGAGCTTACGCCGAGAGAGTCTACTGCTGTTCCGATATACCCACTAAGTAAACTAGACTACACTGGGGAAGCGAACCCGTAGGGGACGCTGCGGAGACCACTACCCACCCGTAGGGGAGGAATTTACGTGGAGAGTACACATATGGACTGGCCGTGGGCAGTACGCATATGGAGTCCCTGGGATGGCTCCACCTGGGTAGGGGGAGACTCATCTGACAGGTGACAGCAGAGCTGGCTCTGCTAGGGAAAGACACGGGCTCGCCGTAGGGAGTTGACCGTGGACAAATACACACATGGGACCGCTCACGTGGAGGGGTCACGACATGTGGAACCCAGCCAAACGTCAACGTCGGTGACGGAGGTTGGCCTGGCATCAGACACTCCGCAATGTCCGAGCCGAAGGGGGAGGCGGAGGAACTCGACAGGGTTCGCCAAGCGGGGAACTCGACTGGAGTAAAAAGGATGCACGTATCCGGCCCAGGGGGCGGGAGTGGCATTGCAAGCCGACACTAGAACGGGCTCTTCGCGTCTACCGGCTGGTGGAAGCGAGTACACGGGAAGATACCGGTTCTACACGAAGGCTATAGAATCTAGCGAACGTGTTAGGTGTCGCCCAGCCCGCAGCTCTACAGATATCTGTCAGCGAGGCGCCGTGCGCCAGCGCCCAGGAAGAGGCCACTCCTCTGGTGGAGTGGGCTCTCAACCTGAGCGGGCAAGGCACGCCCTGGGACTCATACGCCAGGGCGATGGCATCCACTATCCAGTGGGCCATCCTCTGCTTGGAGACAGCCTTTCCCTTCTGCTGGCCTCCGTAACAGACAAAGAGCTGATCTGAGGTCCTGAAGCTTTGCGTTCTGTCCACGTACAGGCGCAGAGCGCGGACGGGACAGAGCAAAGCTAGGGCTGGGTCTGCCTCCTCCGAAGGCAGCGCTTGCAGGTTCACTACCTGATCTCGAAAGGGAGTGGTAGGAACCTTGGGCACATATCCAGGCCGGGGTCTCAGGATAACGTGAGAGTCACCGGGCCCGAATTCCAGGCACGATTCGTCAACCGAAAATGCGTGCAGGTCCCCTACCCTCTTGAGCGAGGCCAATGCAACCAGGAGGACGGTCTTTAGGGACAGTACTTTTAACTCGACTGATTGCAAAGGCTCGAAGGGACGACCCCGGAGAGATGTAAGAACCAGGGTCAGATCCCAAGAGGGTACAGAGGGGGGCCGGGGAGGATTCAGTCTCCTCGCCCCCCTCAAGAACCTGACGATCAGATCGTGCTTCCCTAGCGATTTACCATCAACTGCATAGTGATGTGCGGCGATAGCGGCAACATACACCTTGAGGGTGGAGGGAGACAGCCTTCGCTCCAGGCCCTCTTGCAGAAAGGAAAGCACGGTTCTGACCGAACATGATCGGGGGTCCTCTCGCTCTGGTTGAGAGGAACACCATTCGACGAATAGGTTCCACTTCAGCGCATAGAGGTTCCTAGTAGAAGGAGCTCTAGCGGAAGTGATGGTGTCTGCGACCGCTTGCGGGAGATCACTCAGAACCTCCGCGTCCCGTCCAGGGACCACACATGGAGTTTCCACAGGTCGGGACGCGGGTGCCAGAGGGTGCCCCGTCTCTGAGTCAGGAGGTCCTTCCTCAGAGGAATGGGCCAGGGAGGTGCTGTCGCGAGGAGCGTGAGGTCCGAGAACCAGGTCCGAGTGGGCCAATATGGAGCCACTAACAAGACCTGCTCCTCGTCCTCCCTGACTTTGCACAAGAGCTGTGCGAGAAGGCTCACTGGGGGAAACGCATATTTGCGTAGGCCCCGGGGCCAGCTGATTGCCAGGGCATCCGTGCCGAGCGTGCCGCTGGTCAGGGAATAGAACAACTGGCAGTGGGCAGTCTCCGGGGAGGCGAACAGATCTATCTGTGCCTCGCCGAAGCGCTGCCAGATCAGCTGGACCACCTGGGGATGGAGCCGCCATTCGCCCGGAAGCGGAGGCTGCCGTGAGAGCTCGTCGGCTGCACGGTTGAGCACGCCTGGGACGTGAATGGCACGAAGCGACCTCAGATGCTTCTGACTCCATAGCAAGAGATGGCGGGCGAGTTGCGACATACGGCGGGAGCGTAGACCACCCTGATGGTTGATGTACGCAACGGCCGCAGTGCTGTCCGAGCGGACCAGTACGTGCTTGTCTGACAACAGCTCCTGGAAGCGGCCCAGTGCAAGACGTACTGCTAGCAACTCGAGGCAATTGATATGCCAATGCAGTTGGGGCCCCGTCCACAGACCCGACGCTGCATGCCCGTTGTACGTGGCCCCCCACCCTGTGGCAGAGGCATCTGTGTGGACCACAGCATGCCTGGACACTTGTTCGAGGGGAACTCCAGCCCGCAGGAACGAAGGGTCCGACCACTTGGTGAGGGTGCGACGGCAGTTCGGTGTCACGGGGACATGGAACGTACCCCGCTGCCACGCCCATCTCGGGATCCGGCCGCGGAGCCAGTGTTGAAGCGGCCTCATATGAAGCAATCCGAGCGGCGTGACTGCGGCTGCGGACGCCATATGCCCCAGGAGCCTCTGAAAGAGTTTCAGTGGGGCCGCTGTCCTGCGCTTGAGCGTACTCAGGCAGGTCAACACTGACTGGACGCGCTCCTCGGTGAGGCGCGCAGTCCGGGCGACCGAATCCAGTTCCATACCGAGATAAGAGATCCTCTGCCCGGGGGAGAGTTTGCTCTTGTCCCAGTTGACCCGAAGACCCAACCGACTGAGGTGAGCTAACACCATGTCCCTGTGTTCGCACAACTGCTCCCGCGAGCTGGCCAGGATGAGCCAGTCGTCGAGGTAGTTGAGAATGCGAACGCCCTGTTCCTTGAGCGGAACAATGGCCGCCTCCGCAACCTTCGTGAAGACGCGGGGCGACAGGGCCAGCCCGAAGGGTAGGACTTTGTACTGATATGCCCGACCCTCGAACGCAAACCGTAGGAAGGGTCTGTGACGAGGCAGAATCGAGACATGAAAGTACGCGTCCTTCAGGTCGATCGCTGCAAACCAATCCTGGGGACGGACGCATTCGAAAAATGCGCTTCTGCGTAAGCATCTTGAACGGCAGCCTGTGAAGGGACCGGTTCAGGACACGCAGATCCAGGATTGGCCATAGCCCACCGCCCTTCTTTGGTACAATGAAGTAGGGGCTGTAGAACCCTGACTTCATATCGGCTGGAGGGACCGGCTCGATTGCATCCTTCGCCAGGAGGACAGCAATCTCCGCCCGGAGAACAGGTGCATTGTCCAGGGACACCTGAGTGTAGTGGACACCCCTGAAGACCGGGGGACGCCGGGCGAACTGAATCGCATAGCCGAGTCTGATAGTGCGAATGAGCCAGCGGGACGGGCTGGGGAGCGCTATCCAGGCTTCCAGACACCGAGCCAGCGGGACCACAGACGCACCGGGGGTGGGGCAGCGCAGCAGAGTGCTGGAACCCGACTCGGACGGCGCAGCGGCCCGCAGTGGGGTCAGACTCTGCGAGGTGACAGTGTGAATGGGAGACGGCTGGGGGGCGGCCTCGACCAACACACTGGGACCTGCTGGCGAAGTGAGAGTGGGCTGCGAGTGGCAAGGCGGAGCCTCGCGCGCTGACAGCCACAGTCTCTTGTGACCTGGAGGATTGGGAAACTGCTCTTTTTGTGATGAAGTGGGTACCGCTGGACTCCGGAGAGCCAGCGGCGGGACAGACAATTTCACAAATTCCCCCCGGCCCTCCTCCGGGGGTGGGAGAGAGAAAACGGCGGCACGGGGCATAGGGGAGGGGACCCCCGCTCCCTGAGAACCAAGGAACGAGAGTCTCGATCTCAACACTGCAATAGTCATGTTCCCACAGTGAGAACATGAACTATCCACAAAAGCTGCTTCAGCGTGCTGAACGCCCAGGCACGTGATGCAGCGATTGTGGCCGTCAGCGGGGACCAATGAACGACCGCATCCAGTAACGCACAGACGAAATGACATCTTGAAAAAGACGCAGGGTTCGTCTGTGAAGCTCTTTTAGGAGGGGAAAAATTCAGCTCTCTTGTGCTGAAGCACACAGGGAGTGTCACGATGTGTTCGGGTACACCACTCCCCGAACACAACGGAGGAACCGGCCCAAATCGCAACAGACACAATGCTGGGAATTGGAAATTGTGTGCTGTAAAAACAGCAGTTGAGAGCTTTAAGCTCAGGCTCCTCGGGAAGCTCGCGACCTCGCTGAAGTGCCGTCACACCAACACAAGAAGAAGAAATTTTCCTTTCTTTTTTAGCTTGAGAATTCACTGAAGTCTGAGGCTGGAAACACACTAGATGGCTCCGAAGCGAAAGACAGAGTGCGATTGCATCTGCTCCCCTATTTATACCACCTGGCGGGGGCGGTGCGCATTATGCAAATATCGCACGCCAACTCCATTGGCCTGTTGTAGTTCACTCGAAGCTGATAGGGCTCTCTAGCGATATCCCCAATTCGTCGGTCACTACTGACGTACGTCGAACGTGACCGACTGAAAGGGAACAGATAACGTTTCTTAGCTAAGCAATGTTTCTGAGGTGGAAGAAAGTTGTTTTTAAAACATACTGTATGAGATATGATTTTCGAAAGTTAAGTTGCTAATATAACACCCAGGTCTTTAACTGTAGAGGATGACATAACAGTACATACTTCTAGTTGCAAATTGTATTCTAAGAGATTCTGTGTGGGGGTTTCTGGTCCAATAAATAAAACCCCAGTCTTATCCAAATTTAATAAAATAAAAGTACTGGTCATTCAATATTTAATATCTTTAACACACTCTGTCAACTTGGATAATTTAGAGATTTCATCTGGTTGTGATGAAATATATAACTGAGTATCATCAGCATAGCAGTGGAAACTAATTCCATGTTTTCTAATATATTGCCAAGTGGCAGCATGTGTATTGAAAATAACAGGGGGTACATATCCTTGTGGCACTCCATAATTTACTGATGTAATTTTTTTTATTTTTTTGTCTGATAGGTATGATCTAAACCGCCTTAATGTTTGTCCCTGAATACCAGTGTAAATCTGTAGTTGAAGTTTATGTTATGATTTATAGTGTCAAACGCAGCACTAAGATCAAGTAAAACTTGTATTGAAATATATCCTTCGTCAGAAGCTAGAAGTCATTTGTGATTTTAACAAGTGCAGTTTCTGTGCTATGATTTTTTCATAGATGTCTTTTTTTTTTTTTTTGCAGGAAGGAGCACAATTGAAAGGACACAACTTTTTCTAGTATTTTAGACATAAACAGAAGATTTGAAATGGGTCTGCATTTTGCCAATTCATTCGGCTCTAGTTGTGGTTTCTAAATGAGAGGCTTAATATATGCCAGCTTAAACGGTTTTGGAACATACCTAGACTAGGGGCATTTCCTCCGAGGAGGCAAAAAAACTGAATGAGAAAATAATCGATATTACAAAAATAAAACAACGCAAATGTTACAAAATTTGACATTTAAAAAGTGTAAAAGTCACTTGTTTTTCTAAAGAAACACTGTCAAACAGCGACACACGCAGATGAAGTTACAGCGGGGAGTCCGCGTCTCTCTGCCTCCCTCTCATAGAAGCAGAGCCCCCTAAGCGTGCGGTGGGTTTAGTGGGGGGTAAGTGAGAATGCATGGGGGAAAGTCACATGAGAGAAGGCAATGTCTCCATCGCGCTATGATTGGATTTAATCGGTCGTGATTGGACATGATTGGTTCGTGCGATAAATCCTGCCTCTTGTTTTCGTGCGCGTTCTCGTCGAATCGGCCTGAATGAAGACAGTGATGGCGTTAATGGGAAGGCTAATTAAAAAGTAAGTAAATAACTGTCACTTAGATGTCACTGCTTTATTTCATGTCAAAATCAAACTCGAAATGGCCTGAAAACATGATGACTGCAGGGTTTTTTAGTGAGCAATCAGCGTGGTGAAATTAAAGGTACATCTTTATGTACCTTAGTGCATAAAGATGTACCTTTATGCACTGGTCTGTTAGTGACCAGTGTGTACAAGCTTGATGACTGCTGAAAATAAATTGACTATTAAAAAGAAAAGCTGAATTAATTTATAAATAATATATTGTTTAAATTGTTACTGCCTTTAGTTATTATTTTGGAGTAAATGTAAGAATGCGTAAGAACACTAACTTGATGAAATTTATACTTGGTTTTAGTAAATAGAACATTACATAGTGTAAAAATACAAAATAGAATTTTATTTGGTCTCTCTTTTTATGTAATGCTAACTTATCCAGGAAAATTGTGTAACAGGGACATAAATGAAGACGTTGCATCCTCATTTTAAAACACCACTGCACACCACTGACCTAGACACAGAGAGAGTTAATAATATTGAGAAGAGGGTCTTCTGCTACAGGTAGGCCCTTTTTCCGAAGGACATCCTGGGATTTTTAATGACCACAGAGAGACGGGACCTCGGTTTAACGTCTCATCCGAAAGACGGTGCTTTTTGACAGTATAGTGTCCCCATCACTATACTGGGGTGTTAGGACACACACAGACCACAGGGTGAGCACCCCTTGCTGGCCTCACTAACACCTCTTCCAGCAGCAACCTAGTTTTCCCAGGAGGTCTCCCATCCAGGTACTAACCAGGCTCAGTCCTGCTTAGCTTCAGTGGGCAACCAGTCTTGGGCTACAGGGTGATATGGCTGCTGGCGATGCTATGGATGATAGCTTACTGAGTGCAGGTGGGGATCAGAAGGGATGCTGGGAAATTTAGTTCTGTGGTGACTGGGATGGTGACTGAGGCTTGTGACTGGGCAAGTGACTGACGACTGTGACATATAGTTGTAAAGGACTGTATTTGTTCTTTAGGGGTGGTAATAGAGGCTGAATAATAAAACACTTTCAAAGGTAGTACATTTACAATTGTATTTCTGATAATTTCAATTTTCTCTGTGAAGAAATTCATAAAATTACTACTAAACCATAAAATGACTACTAAACTATGATGGAATATTCAGTTTAGGTGATGTATGTTTATTTGTTAGTCTAGCGACTTTATTAACACTTTGAGGTGTACGATCACAACAGTGTCAGTCTAGGCTGGTCCCTGGAGTTTACAATGTGATTAGAATGTTCAGTGTATCACGTGATCAACTGCTAAATTCAAATGTGCTTTTCGTGTGTAACAAAATAAATCCACTTGCACATATTTGACAATCGAAATATTATATATTTCATGCTATGGTTAACAAATTTGTGAAAATTTCGAATAAAAAAGCAGATCATCAGTCATACAGCACTATTATGTCACATGACAAGCAATGATGCGTCACCATGGAAACGATAAAGCGATATAAATTATATTATTATAAATAATGATTGCCTTGAAAAACTCATGCTGTGGGGTCAGCTAGAATATTTTAAACTTATGTGTGAAAGAGTTAAATAGAACCTTGGATTGTTTTGGTTATTTGCTATAAGTTTGCGATAATGCTTGGCCCTGGCTGCTTTTTATATCAGGTCATGTTATAGCAGATTATGCTGTCTTTCAATGCAATTCTAAAGACCTCTAAATGAGTTTCTTTCCATTTACACTCTAGATTACAAGCTTCTCTATTGATATTTTAAGTAATACTGTTGTATCATGATGCAGTACTTTTCTTTTTAACCTTTATTTATGGGTGTGACAGTCTGATGGGTGCAACAGTGTCTAATGTATTACAGAAGATAGTACTGCTAGTTCATTTGTGTTTATTGGAACCCTGAGCAGTTGAGACAGATCAGGCAGGTTGGTTGTTGGTTGTGTTCTGCATTATCGAACAGGTTGAACAATTATCCCAACCAGTGGTTGGGATAATTGTTCAACCTGGTCGATAATGCGGAGTGATATGACAAATATCAGTGGTAAGCAGTATGCACGTTATAATGTAGTGATCAGTGACATCATCACTTTGCTGTATAAAGTCCATATCAGTAAGATTGGTTCCATGAGATATAATTAAATCTAGTGTATAATTAAGTGACGTTTTGCTTGACCCTAAAAGGAGGTTATTATTTGACCTTACTATTCAGGGAACATACACAGTCTCTATAGAATGAACTACGCATGCAGTACTATCAATTAATTTGGTAGAAGAGCAAAGACTGTGATTTGAGGTTTGACTTACTAGGCATACGGTGCGTAGTGGCTTGGAGATGTTGTCAGAAAGAAGATCCACCCCGATTCTACTGGGGTGCTGGCCATCAGCACGGAAGAGCCTAGGTCGCTCCCAGAAAAAAGATTCTAATTATTTACAAAGAGAACTTCCTGTTCCTTACACCATGACATTAACCATTTATTTAGAGCAAATAATCTACTGAACCTTTAATGTTCTCTTCGGTACGTGGGAAGCGGTCCAGACACAATGATCCTCAATCAGGCTCTCAAAGTCCTTCTTCAGAACTTCCATCTGCCGCAGCCTGATGTCGCTCACCCCCACATGCAGCACAACCGCTCCGATGCTCTCGTTACCCTTCAGGATCATAGGTACCTGCGCAGTGACATTGAGAACATGAGCACCAAGAAAACAATGACTGTGCACCTTACCTTTAGCTGAGGTAGCATAGACATGCCTAATGAGTCACCGATGACAACAGCATCGTGTTCCGCCTCGCGAAGGTCCGGGTAACTGAAGCAGATGGCAGATGACTCTCGAAGACGGGCGGTAGCAGAGGGGGCCTTGCTTGCACCTTTTGCTGCTGAAGCACCCACGGTCCGTGGTGTGTCAGCGCCGGAGTGAAGGAGACCTGGGACGATTAAGTACTGGGTGCACGGGTACTGAGCAGAGAAACACTCAGAGTAGAAGTGGTGGGAGAGTCTATGACTGGATTATTATTGCAGTGATTATTATGTTTCTAGCATGTTAACATTTGGCAACAGTTCTTCTAACCCTAATTGATGGAGTGTGTAGCATTTAATTTCTTAAACAACCATGTAGGAAGACATATCATGGCCATATTGCAGGATCAATATGTCAATATTCATCAGGCTCAAATTGTAAGTGTAGCTGAAAGTCTTTGGGATGTGCTGGAGTAGACTTTACAGAGTGCTTGACTCTTGCATTGTCAATACAAGACTTTGACAAAAAAATTATGCAAAAAAAAAAAAAAAAAAATGCATCTCTTGATGGAGATGTTATATATATATATATATATATATATATATATAGAATATATCAAATGAAACTTGAATATATGGAATGAAGCGAATTTATTGAATGAAAGTCTGAATATATGGAATGAAAGTCTGAATACATGGAATGAAAGTCTGAATATATGGAATGAAACTTGAATATATTGAATGAAAATCTGAATATATGGAATGAAACTTGAATATATTGAATGAAAGTCTGAATATATGGAATGAAACTTGAATATATGGAATGAAAGTCTGAATATATGGAATGAAAGTCTGAATACATGGAATGAAAGTCTGAATATATGGAATGGAAGTCTGAATAGATGGAATGAAACTTGAATTTGAATATATTGAATGAAAGTCTGAATATATGGAATGAAACTTATATTAAATGAAAACTGACGTTATCAAAGCGCCATCTTGTGTTTTTCATTTGTGATTGTTCAGATGTTGAACTATAAGTGAGTCTGCGTGAAATCTATTAGCAACAATTTCAAGTAACAAAGAATTAATAAATACACTGGCGAATGCCTGTACGGGCCAAAATATTGGCAACCAGACTCAATACGTTTCTAACGATGAAGAAATCCGTTCGCTATTTAATCGCGGTAGACTTAATGCAGTAAACTTCACAGGCCAACAAGTTCCTGCTTGTCCGGCAACAGAAAGAAACATGCCTTTCACCTCGACCTCACAGGGACCACCGACAGCATCTCCTATCTACAATCTTAGCTGGTTTGACATCTGAACATTCACAAATGAAAAACACAAGATGGCGCTTTGATGACGTCAGTTTTCATTTAATATAAGTTTCATTCCATATATTCAGACTTTCATTCAATATATTCGAGTTTCATTCCATATATTCAAGTTTCATTCCATATATACAACCAATCATATTATAAATACTATAATTTCCTGAACAGCATGCCATAATATATATATATATATATATATATATATATATATATATATATATACATCTTGTTTAGGTTTGAATATCCTTTTCAGAACTTGTCCAAATTGTCCAAAATTATATCTTGTATTTAGAGACATTTGAAAGACTTTCGAGAAAGACTTTTCCGAGACTGCTGTTTCGTTTGTAATAAAGCATGTAAATGCCAATCCCAAAGGGGATTTTAAGATACAATAAAATGCAGCACTGTCCCAGTTCTACCTCAGAGCTTCCTGCCTTACATACATACTGGCATGGCAAAGAGGACTTTGTCATTGCTGCTACTGCTGCTGCTGGTGCACAGCATCTGTTTAACAGATTCAGAACAAGTCTGTAGACTGCTTGGACAGCCTGACTTCCCTTTACTTTCTGCAGAAAGAGACATCAACATTGGAGCAATTTTCTCAATCCACAGAAGTGCTCTGCTAAAGATGCATCCTTTTACTTCCAAACCAGAGCAAACAACGTGTGTCAGGTCTGTATGATGATATTAATGAAAAAAAAAAAAAAAAAAATCATCATGACTCTTAGATGATGCTTGCAGTTTTACACATGACTGATGCTTTAATTCCACAGGTTGAACTTGCGTGAATTTAAATTTGCTCAGACATTTATTTTTGCCATTGAGGAGATCAATAACAGTACACAACTGCTGCCTGGTGTTTCTTTGGGCTATAAGATATATGATGGATGTAACTCTATAGATCAGACTATCCTTGCAGGCATGGCTTTGATGAATGGCTATGAAGAGACTTTGAGTGATACATCCTGCTCTAGCTCACCAACTGTTCAGGCCATTGTCGGAGAGTCAACATCCTCTCCCACTATAGCCTTGGCTTCTGTAGTTGGTCCATTCAGCTTACCTGTTGTAAGAATTCTCATTTATACTAATTAAGCATGAAAACAAGTAACATATAAGTATGATGAACTGCTGGAACATGAACCAAAAATATACATATTAAACTAAATTTAACCCAATGAAAATAAGTGTAAATATAGAAAACAATGTTTTAAATGGAATAGGTTGTGTCAGTGTATTTATGAAACTTGCATTAATTGCATAGTAGTAAATTAATAACTGGGAAAAAAAGGTATCTGAAAAATTATGTGGTTAATATACTCTGCTTCTTTTTCTTGCAGATCAGTCATTTTGCCACATGTGCATGCCTAAGTAACAGAAAAAGATATCCATCCTTCTTCAGAACAATACCCAGTGATTATTACCAAAGCAGTGCACTGGTTCAGCTTGTTAAGTATTTTGGCTGGACCTGGGTTGGAACGGTCAGGAGTCGCAGTGACTATGGTAATAATGGCATGGCAGCATTTGAGGAGGCTGCAAACAAAGAGGGGATTTGTATCGAGTACTCAGAGGCCATATTAAGGACTGATCCACAAGAGCAGTTTCTGAAAACAATGGAAGTGATAAGACAGGGCACAGCCAGGGTAGTGGTGGCTTTTGTCTCATTCGGAGATTTTATCCCCCTTGTAAAAGTGATTGCAGAACACAACATCACAGGGCTGCAATGGGTTGGCAGTGAGTCTTGGATAACATCTCGAAATCTTGCAGAAACAAAGGAATACAGTTTCCTTTCTGGAGCTGTGGGTTTTGCTGTAGTGAATGCCAAACTTGTGGGCCTGCGAGAGTTCCTAGTGAATGTGCACCCTGATCAAGAGCCAAACAATGAGCTTTTAAAAGAATTTTGGGAAACAGCTTTTCAGTGCACTTTCAGGACCAGCGGCAGTGGTAGTTGTACTGGCTCAGAGAAACTGGCAGAGCTGAAAAATGAATATACTGACATATCAGAGCTACGAATAGAACATAAGACATACACTGCAGTGTATGCTGTTGCACACACACTCCATAATATTTTAAAAGACTTCAAATTCTCCAACAACAGCAGCAAAGAAGAGCTGCACACACCACAAAAGGTATGTAAGAGCTCAAAAAAATAAGGGTAGAAAAAATCAAACTGCAATAAATTGTGTTTCTGGACTTTCCTCTAAGGTGTTACAGTATATGAAAGATGTGAGGTTCACTATAAAAACAGGAGAAAATATCTTCTTTGATGCAAGTGGTGACCCAGTGGCGAGATATGACCTGGTGAACTGGCAGCCTGTTGAGGATGGAATTCTGCAGTTTAAGCATGTGGGCATCTATGACAGTTCACTTCCTTCAGGGCAACGTCTTCAAATCAATCTGGAACACATACTATGGGCAGGGAACACTGGAAAGGTATATTGATTATACTTATAATTATTTCATGAAGACAAGCATTTAACAATTCATTATCATTTGGGCAACTTATTGTCAACAAAATTTTCTTATAGTTGCCTGTGTCCATGTGCAGTGAAAGCTGCTTCCCTGGAACTAGGAAGGCTGTGCAAAAAGGACGACCTATCTGCTGTTATGACTGCATTCCATGCGCAGAGGGAGAAATCAGTAATGGCACAGGTAAAAGAGTACATGCTGAGAACATGCCCTCATTAAAGTATGATACAATTTAATACTGTCCATTGGTCAAGTGATTTCATGATGCAGTTTTCCATTCAAATAATATTTTCTTGAAATTCCTTCACAGATTCTAGTGACTGCTTTCCTTGTGATTTGGAGTACTGGTCGAATGAAAGCAAAGACCGATGTGTATTAAAAGTGGTTGAATTCCTTTCCTATACAGAAATCATGGGGATGTTGCTTTGTATTTTTTCCTTCATTGGGGTGTTATTAACGGCATTTGTATCTGTTCTGTTTTATCTTCACAAAGAAACACCCATTGTCAGAGCCAACAATTCAGAGCTGAGCTTCCTGCTGCTCTTCTCACTCTCACTGTGTTTCCTCTGTTCACTTACTTTCATTGGTCGGCCCACTGAGTGGTCCTGTATGTTGCGTCACACAGCGTTTGGGATCACTTTTGTCCTTTGCATCTCCTGTGTTCTGGGGAAAACAATAGTGGTGTTAATGGCTTTCAGAGCTACACTTCCAGGAAGTAATGTTATGAAATGGTTTGGACCTGCACAACAACGATTCAGTGTTTTTTCCTTAACATTAATACAGGTGTTTATATGTGTGCTTTGGTTAACAATATCCCCCCCTTTCCCATATATGAATTCGTCCTATTACAGAGAAAGGATTATCCTAGAATGTAACTTGGGTTCAGCTCTTGGTTTCTGGGCTATTCTGGGTTATACTGGTCTGCTATCAATCTTGTGTTTTGTTTTAGCTTTTCTTGCTCGAAAGCTCCCTGATAATTTTAATGAAGCCAAGTTCATCACATTCAGTATGCTCATATTCTGTGCCGTCTGGCTCACATTTATCCCAGCTTATGTTAGTTCTCCTGGAAAATTTACAGTAGCTGTGGAGATATTTGCCATTTTAGTTTCAAGTTTTGGTTTACTATTTTGCATTTTTGCCCCAAAATGCTATATCATTTTGATAAAACCAGAGAACAATACAAAGAAACAAATGATGGGCAAAACTTCTTCTAAAGCTCTTTGAATGCATAAATAAACATGTAACAGTTTTAAAGGTACATACCATAACATACCATACCTGGCTGTAGAAAATAAAACAGATTTTCACTACAGAATTTAACACATGGTAACCGACAGATAAGTTAACATGTGTAATTAAACAGTTTAAAAGTAATAACTGGAAAGGTTTAATATTACAGCCTGGACAGACAACCAAAATGGTTAATTTGCATGTGATATCTTAAGTAATGATAGCTACACAACAGCCGCACTTATTTCAGGCCCGTCTGAACCATTAGTTCTGCTCTCCACAGGCTGTGGCAGGCTCTGTGTTGTAGGCTGGGTCAGCACTAGGCACAGTGGACTCTCAGTGACCATCTCCATCACAGCCATGTTCTGGACCTGCATTATGTGCTTCCTAATAAAAAATTACATGGACTTTTTACATGCCAGCACTACTTTCAGGCCTATCTGAACCATTAGTTCTGCTCTCCACAGGCTGTGGCAGGGTCTGCAGTGTAGGCCGGGTCAGCACTAAGCAGAGTGGACTCTCAGTGACCATCTCCATCACAGCCATGTTCTGGACCTGCATTATGTACTTCCTAATAAAAAATGACATGGACTTTTTACAACTAACAACAAATGGAAATTACATTTTAATTGCCTGAATTTCTTTCTTAACTTTCTGAATTTCTTGCAGTAATACAGTAACAACACAGCCATACATCTTGCTTATAATGTTAAAGTTTACATGAATAGGTTAAGCATTAAGCCTCATGCATATGCCATATTAAATGTAAATTAAATTATTTTGACTCTATTTAACTTCACCAACATTTTTTAAAATAAAAACACTGACTTCTGACTGAGTATAGATTTTTCACTTTTCTTTTCATTTTAGACAATAGGCGCTTTTCCACCATCGGGCCGAACAGCTCTAAGAACGCTTCCAGTTATATTTCCCCTTGAGCTTGCTTCAGCACGACACGGTTACAAACTGTTCTCAACCCGGAATACAGAACCTTGTGGGTAGAATATGTGTAGTATTGGTCACTCAGGATTGG
Organism: Ctenopharyngodon idella; assembly: GCF_019924925.1. Classification (NCBI taxonomy): domain Eukaryota; kingdom Metazoa; phylum Chordata; class Actinopteri; order Cypriniformes; family Xenocyprididae; genus Ctenopharyngodon; species Ctenopharyngodon idella. The sequence continues at coordinate 34,323,484 of NC_067237.1, read as the reverse complement.
TCACTTGTCTTTTGCCTGGCTACCAGTTTCTCTGTAGCTGGTCAAGCACGCTATTTGAGTGACGTAAACACAAGTTAATAACAAAATTAAAAGAAATATCTGATCATCATCCATAATGTGGCCACTATTTATTTATTTATTTCTGTCATGACAGAATGGTATGGTAATGGGTATGACAATGTCGATATGTTTGGTCTTGGCGGAATAGATTTGCTACACTGCTGCTGTTGATTATTGCTGCTGCTGCTGCTTCAGAGCAAGTACGGACTTGCTACTGCCAATACATACACAACACGCTGCTGTAAGCAAGTAAGACATGCTGCTGCTGTACAATATAGCGTACATGAATTACCTGTAGCAGATCTATACAGGTGGTGCTGGGGAAGGTGGAGGTTTTCTAAAGCGCACTGCACTGCTAAGGCAAATGCTACCCATGTATTTGAAGATTGAGCACACACGCTCATTGGCTACCAATACACAGGAACCAATGATCTGTGTCTTATAGATAATGATGTAATATGAGCGCATTTAGAGTTTCATGACAGAACTTTGTATTCCATACCTCTGTAAACTCTTGCATTACAAGGAGCCCCATTATCAGCCCACAGTGGAAAATAAAAACATATCTGTACCGGCCTGATCTGCAAGGAATGGAATGGAACGTGTGTGAGTGTGTGTGTGTGTGTGTGTGTGTGTGTGTGTGTGTGACCTTTGCTGGCAAAATGAGTCGGAATGCGACCGGGCTAATTATGAGCTACGTGCAAAACAAGTGAAAAATGTACATTTTGGTCGAAATGGTTTTCACAAAAATTAGTTCATTAAGCCCTCGTCTAGCGATCCTAATGCTCCAAATAGCAATTAATGTCTCGGGCTACGACTGTAACTCTGGTTCCCTGAGAACAGGGAACAAGACACTGGGTCCTAGAACGCATATGGGGAACGCACTCACGTGACTGGTATCTGAAGTAACTGTCAAATCGACAATCCTATTGGCCGGCGACAGCCTATGATGTCATACTGGCGTGACCAGGAAGTATATAAGGAGCGCCCAGAAAATGTCATCCGCTTTTCATCTGAAGGGACTGACAGCAGGCAGTCTGGAGGTATGGCAACGAGACGCAGTGTCTCGTTCCCTGTTCTCAGGAAACCAGGGTTACAGTCGTAACCCGAGACTTTCCCTTTCGAAAGGGAACTCACACTGCATCCTAGAACGCATATGGGGAAAGAAATAGCCACACCGCCATGCCGAGGGTAGTGCATGCCACAAATGGCTAAGAAAGAAGAAGGCATGGAAATGCCAAAGCACTCAACCCCTTCTGGTCACACACTAGGCTGTCAGTGACAATACTCCCTACGGCCACAGCCGAGCTAAAAGCCTCAAAGGAGGAAGCACCTCTGAGATATAGCAGAGGACCTACACTCACCAAGGCCGCTCAAGACTTAGAACCAACATCTTCAATGGAAGGAGTTCCTTTAAGGGATAATTCAGTCTCCTCAATTATCACTACCTAGTAACTAAATCAAGTCATCCAACTTCATTACCAATGTCACCTTTATTTATATAGCGCTTTTTACAATGTAGATTGTGTCAAAGCAGCTTTACATTGATAACTGGTACATTATTTGGCTGCACAGCAGCTCTTAAAAGAATAGTGTCAATGCAGGCAGATCAAAGCACTGTTGAATATCAAATGTCAAGTCAAATGTCAGTGTCCCCAACTAAGCAAGCCAAAGGCGACAGCGGCAAGGAACCCAAACTCCATCAGGTGACATCAGGTGGCAGACAAGTGGCAAATAGGTTTTTAAATAGAGAAAAAAACCTTGGGAGAAACCAGGCTTAGTCGGGGGGCCAGTTCTCCTCTGGCCAACAGTGCTTTGTTACGATTCAGGTAGCTATCATAAGTCCGACAGGATCGCAACATTCAAAGTATTTATTCCAGTTCCATCCAATTGAGGATTGTATTCATCACGGCTGTTGAGGAACTGTGTCGTGGCTGTCGTGTCAATGACGCCCTCAGAGTGGATGATCTAGTTGACTCAATCTCTGCTGATACTTCAGGGCTGCGTTGTGGTCGTGTCAAGGCGCAGGTCTTTGGTCTCACCTGGATACGGCCTGGATCCGGTTGACTACGGTGAACCTCGGGATAACCAGAAAGACTAATATTAGCGTAGATGCCATTCTTCTTCTGATGTAACGAGTACATCAGGTGTTATAGGAAGTGTTCCCGGTTCCGGCTGACCTAATTTATGCAGCCTAATAATCCTTTAACAGATTTGAAAATATAAATTGGTAATATGTTATGTGTATGCCAGGTTAAAGAAATGCGTTTTTAGTCTAGATTTAAACTGACAGAGTGTGTCTGCTTCCCGAACAATGCTAGGAAGATTGTTCCAGAGTTTAGGTGCCAAATAGGAGAAGGATCTACTGCCTGCGGTTGATTTTGATATTCTAGCTATTATCAGCTGGCCTGAATTCTGAGATCACAATAGACGTGAAGGACTATAATGAATTAGGAGCTCGCTCAGGTACTGGGGAGCTAAACCATTTAGTGCTTTGTAAGTAATTAACAAGATTTTAAAATCTATACGATGTTTAACAAGAAGCCAATGCAGTGTTGACAGAACTGGGCTAATATGGTCATACTTCCTAGTTCTAGTAAGAACTCTAGCTGCTGCATTTTGTACGAGCTGTAGTTTATTTATCAGGCGAGCAGAACAACCACCCAGTAGAGCGTTACAGTAATCTAGCCTTGAGGTCATGAACGCATGAACTAACTGTTCTGCATTTTTCATTGAGAGCGTATGTCGTAGTTTAGATATTTTTAAGATGGAAGAATGCGGTTTTACAGATGCTAGTAACATGGCCTTCAAATGAAAGATTGGTATCAAAGAGCACACCCAGGTTCCTAAGAGATGACGAAGACTTAACAGAGCAGCCATCAAGTGTTAGACAGTATTCTAGGTTATTATGTGAAGAAGTTTTTGGTCCAAAAATTAGAATCTCTGTTTTTTCTGAATTTAGTAGTAGGAAATTACTGGTCATCCAATTTTTTATATCAGCTATGCATTCTGTTAATTTTGTGAATTGGTAAGTTTCGTCAGGGCGCGAAGAAATATAGAGCTGAGTATCATCAGCGTAACAGTGAAAACTAACTCCATGCTTCCTAATGATATCTCCCAAGGGTAGCATGTACAGAGTGAACAGCAACGGTCCTAGTACTGAGCCTTGCGGTACTCCATATTGAACTTGTGATCGATATGACATCTCTTCGTTTACTACTACAGACTGATAACGGTCAGATAAGTATGATTTGAACCATGACAATGCAATTCCACTAATGCCAACATAATTTTCGAGTCTATTTAAAAGAATATTGTGATCAATAGTGTCAAATGCAGCACTAAGATCCAGTAACACTAATAGAGAGATACAACCATGATCTGATGATAAGAGCAAATCATTAGTAACTCTAATGAGAGCAGTCTCAGTACTATGGTACGGTCTAAATCCTGACTGGAAATCCTCACAGATACTATTTCTTTCTAAAAAGGAACATAGTTGTGATGATACTACCTTTTCTAGTATTTTTGACAAAAAAGTGAGATTTGAGATCGGCCTGTAATTGACTAATTCTCTAGGATCAAGTTGTGTTTTTTTAATAAGAGGTTTAATAATAGCCAGCTTAAAAGTTTTCGGGTACGTATCCTAGTGATAAAGATGAATTGACGATATTAAGAAGAGGATCTATAACCTCTGGAAGCATTTCTTTCAATAGCTTAGTCGGTATAGGGTCTCATGGTCATACATGTTGTTGATTTTGATGATTTAACAAGTTTAGACAATTCTTCCTCTCCTAAAGCAGTAAATGAACTGAATTTTTCCTCAGAGACACTACAATGCACTATCTGACGCGATACTGTAATAGACGGTTGCATGGTTATAATTTTTTCTCTAATATTATCAATCTTGCAAGTAAAGAAGTTCATAAAGTCATTACTGCTGTGCTCTTTGGAAACATCAGAAGTTGAAGCTTTATTTCTTGTTAATTTAGCCACTGTATCAAATAAATACCTAGGGTTGTGTTTATTTTCTTCTAAAAGTTTTGAAAAATAAGCAGATCTAGCAGATTTTAAGGCCTTTCTGTACTCAATCATTCTCTCCACGAAATGCGAAATACTTCTAGTTTTGTTTTCTTCCAGCTGCGCTCCATTTTTCTGGCTGCTAACTTTAGGGCCCGAGTGTGCTCATTGTACCATGGCATTGGATTAATTTCCTTAATCTTTTTTAAGCGCAAAGGAGCAACTGAGTCTAATGTGCTGGAAAAGACAGAGGCAATAGTTTCTGTTACAACATCGAGGTCTTCTAAGCTTTCTGGTATGCTAAGGCGATGAAACTGATCAGGAAGATTATTTATAAAGCGATCTTTAGTGGTAGAAGTGATGGTTCTACCATATTTATGGCATGGAGGCAGTTTAGCTGCCTTGACTAAATGTAGTATACACGAGACTAGATAATGATCTGAGATGTCGTCACTCTGCTGCAGAATTTCAACAGCATCAATATCGATTCCATGTGACAATATTAGATCTAAAGTATGATTACGACAATGAGTGGGTCCTGACACATGTTGTCGAACACCAATAGAGTTTAGAATATCTGCAAATGCCAATCCTAATGCGTCTTTCTTATTATCTACATGGATATTAAAATCACCAACAACAAGGACTTTATCTGCAGCCAATACTAACTCCGACAGAAAATCAGCAAATTCTTTGATAAAGTCTGTATGGTGTCCTGGTGGCCTGTATACAGTAGCCAGCACAAATGTCAACCTACATAATGTTACGTAAAGTACCATTACTTCGAAGGAACTATATTTGAAAGACTTTTGACTAATACTGTAAATATTACTATAGATTACAGCAACACCTCCCCCTTTGCCTTTCTGACGGGCATTGTGTCGATAATCATAACCTTGAGGACTAGACTCATTTAAAGTAATGTAATCGTCCGGTTTTAGCCAAGTTTCTGTCAAACACAGCACATCTAGATTATTATCTTTGATAATATCATTAACAATAAGTGATTTTGAAGAAAGGGATCTAATATTTAACAACCCGAGTTTTATCATTTGTTTAGCATTATTATCTCTATTTTTTATTTGTTGAACATCAATTAAATTTTTACCATTAAATGAGTTTGGAAGTTTTTTGTTTTTACTAATTCGGGGTACAGACACAGTCTCTATTTGAAAATATCTAGGTGTAAGAGTTTCTATGTGTTGGGAGTTATCTGAATTTTCTGACTTCTGTAACATGAGGCAGCTAGCAGACGGTCGGTTTAGCCAGTCTGTCTGCTTCCTGACTTGGGCCCCAGTTTGTCATGTTTCAGTTCTAAGACTATGTGCCATATTACTAGAGAGAAGAGCAGCACCATCCCGGGAGGAATGAATACCATCTCTTTTCAACAGGTCAGGTCTGCCCCAAAAACTTTTCCAATTGTCTATGAAACCTATATTATTTTGTGGACACCACTTAGACAGCCAGCCATTGAGTGATGATAATCTGCTAACTATCTCATCACTCCGACGAACAGGAAGGGGGCCAGAGCAAATTACTTCTCCTGACATTGTACTTGCGAGTTCACACACCTCTTTAATGTTAATTTTAGTGATCTCTGACTGGCGAAGTCGAACATCATTAGTGCCGATGTGAATAATAATCTTAGAGTATTTACGATTAGCATTAGCCAGCACTTTTAAATTTGCTTTGATGTCAGGTGCTCTGGCTCCCAGCAAACATGTGACTATGGTGGCTGGTGTCTCTATTTTCATGTTCCGTGTAATAGAATCGCCAATAACTAGGGCACTTTCAACAGGATTCTCAGTGGGTGTATCACTGAGTGGGGAGAACCTGTTTGATGTTATTGGAACAGAAGAGTGGTGTTTTCCGCGGCTAGGCCGCCTCACCGTTACCCAAGTGCCCTGCTGCGCGGGCTCTACAGCCGGAACCGAACAATGTACAGAGTTCACTAAGCTAGTCGCATCCAAAACAGTATCTGAAGCCCTTGCATTCTTACTATCCTCGATTAAAGTTTGGATGCGTGTCTCCAACTCTGAGATTCTCTCTGTCAGCCTGACTATTTCCCTACATTTATGACATGTAAATCCCTCGTCGCTGACAGAGAGAGCTATGGTAAACATGTGGCAAATGGAATAGGTAGCAATGCTGGGAGAGGATGACATGACTCACCGTGTTTGTAGACTGATCCGACTTACCACAGCTGTTTGAAGAACGCGTTAAAAAAGGAGCGCGCGAGAGACTGTTAACAAGTTAACAAGCTAGCGCTGCAAATGCAAATGCGTTGTAACAGCGATTTAGATTCAAAGATTACAAGATTACTTTGTTACTAGTGCAAATATCTATTTATGATTTCAACAATTGAATCACTATATCGCAAATTCGTATCCCAAAAAGTAATGAGACAATTGAAATTCGCCAGTAGCCTACTGCGTATTTTCACATAAAATGTTATTAAACAGGAAACATAAGACGACGGTGAAGTGGAACAGCTCGTCTGACAGGACTTTACTGCCTTTATTTGATGAAGCGCAGGATTGGACACAGAGCAGCTCCTTTGTCCGGTATGCAAAAAAATTTTAGGGTACATAAAAACACTGGTACAGTGAAATATTCAGTCTTTGCTTGTTGCAACAGTTTTGAACATATAGTCCAGCCAGTCGTGTTATGACGCGGCCGAGAACGCATTCAAAGCAAAAAAAAAAAAAGTTATTCGTTATGCGGTTTCAGAGTTGAACAACATCAAATCCATCAAAAACATCAAATTGCTGTTGATTTTTTTTTTTTTTTTTTTCCAGAGACAGATGGAGCTGTGTACTAAAACATTTTATTTGTGTAGGCCTATTTTTACTTTATTTTTATTTATTTTTTTTAAGTGGTCTGCATTAGCATTTTGAGGCTTATTCTCACATAACATTTCTAAAATTTTATTAGAGCTTTTTGGAGTCAACTACTTTATTTTCCTTATTTATTTGAGATACAATTCTATGTTAATAAATTGCACTTATAAAATTATTTTATTTACAAGTGTAATGTTTGTGATTTTCAATTGTCATGTAGCCTAGAACCGCTTCTGATCATGAAATTGAAACAGACCCACGATTTTATGACAGTACTTCTATTTATTCAGTCAGTCAGTCAGTCAGTCAGTTTATTTCAGATACAGTAACATTTCTGTATTTTATTTTACCTCTCTTGAGGTAATTTTCTTGTTGAAAATTACAACATTCTTCCTTAATTTGACAGACACCCCGCTTATTTTTTTTCGAGCTGCAGAAATTTTAAGACAGTATTTTCCACATCCTTGTGATGCTGAATTACAATCTACGGAGAATGGTTTAATGGGAGCAACACACGAACGCTGCAGTCTATAGGCTAATTCTATCATGTGACACAACATTTATTTGCATTAAAGGATTAGTTCACTTTCAAATGAAAATTAGCCCAAGCTTTACTCACCCTCACCTAGGTGTATATGACTTTCTTGTTTCTGACGAAGACAATCGGAGAAATATTAATAAATATCCTGACGCATCCAAGCTTTATAATGGCAGTATGCGTTACCAAACGAGTATGAACTGAAGAAAGTGTCTCCATCCACATCCATCCATCATAAACATATTCCAACATCGATTCCCTTCTGAAGTGAATCGATGCATTTGTGTAAAAAAAAAAATCCATATTTAACAAGTTATGAGGTAGCCTATCCAGCTTCCACCAAACCGCCTTCCGTATTCAAATTACGTAAAAAAAGTTGAATAGAGAAGGGGTAGGACATACAGCGTAAGCTTTTTGAAAAATACGGAAGGAGGTCTGGCGGAAGCTGTATAATTAATTTAATAACTTGTTAAATATGGATTTTTTTTTTTTTACACAAATGCATCGATTCGCTTCAGAAGGCCTTTATCAACCCTCCGGAGCCGCGTGGAGTATGTTTATGATGGATGGATGTGGATGGAGACACTTTCTTCAGCTCATACTCGTTTGGTAACGCATTACTGCCATTATAAAGCTCGGATGCGTCAGGATACTTCTCAGATTGTCTTCGTCAGAAACAAGAAACTCATATACACCTAGGATGGGTTTTCTCGACAAAAAGTTTCCAAACCAATTTTTGCGACATTTAAAGTATCGACCTAGAATTTATGCGCTAAAGATAAATGGAAAAAGTTGTGTCAACATTTGAGAAATTTTAATGACAAATGGCATTTCCATCAGCTATATAGCTAAACATTTTGAATCACTAAACCTTTTTTTGCAAAAAAAAAAAAATCCTTGGATGGAAACCTGGCTTAGGATGACAATTTGAAACGGCTTGCCAATGTTCTTCAGTTTCCATTGAAGAGGTGTAATTTCAAAGACTACACCCTTAATATAAAATGTGATGCTTCTCCATCCTTCATAATTAAACTTACATCAAGAGGAACTGCTACAGTCTTAGAATGGGTAATACTGCTAGTTGTTTTCTTGTAACTATTCATTCAAAGAGTAGTTTAATGAATTTAGGATAGATGTTTGACAGTTTTAAGTTTATGAAACACAGTTCTCTATTTTGTTTAGTTCTGTTCCAGAGGTCACAGTGTTTGGACATGGAATTCGCAACCAACATTTAAAAGTATGTTATGCAAGGAGGGGATTTCATGCCGGCAAGCAACATCTTGCCGTCTGGTAACAACTATGCAAAGATCAAACTTCTTTTCCAGTTTATGAACATGAACTTTGTTGCCAAAAACACATTTTACAGTATTCAAGATGCATACCGCATAAATGCTGTAAAGGAATTCTGGACAATTAAGAGAGCTGAGGTGATTCAGCATCACCAGTCCAAAGATGAGGTTGTGGTCCTAGGTAAGTCTTAACCTGTGCTTACATTTTTTGCATTGTTGATTTCTTGCATTTTCTTGTTGATTTTTGCATTTCAATCACACAATTTTCCTTTTTGGTCAATTCATCATATATTTGTATTAATTACAGCTGTTGGAAAAACTCTGTTATCATGGAAAAAGAGGCTTTTATTCAGACTGTTGACCAGCTTTACGAAGAACACTGAAGGAGGTAGTTACAGATGCACACAGGCAGATATCTGCTTTGATGGGTAAGCAATGTCTGCCATTTGGAATACAATGATTTACGCTGTTAAATGGTTTAAACCTGGGGGTGTCCAAACTCAGTCCTGGAGGGCTGCATGCTGTTACTGTGCTGTATATCTTCTTTAATGACATTGATGTTCATAAAATAGGTTACCAAAGACCTTTTCCTTAGGCTGGTATGATAGCTGGCCAGCACATAATTTTGATCTGGATAAAAGACATCGTAAACCATTTCTGTTTTGTTGTAGGCAGCAGAGAACAGTTCATGGTAAGACTTCTGTGATTTAATTTTTCTTCATAATAATGTAGTATTACTGACAGTATTTATGTTTTCTTAAGAATTTGGGACTGGTGTGCTTCATCATGTGATTAACAAACACATATGGGCCTTTGGACAATGTAAACATGACAACATTTAGGAATGGATGAAACCTGGCTCCGTTGCACATCAGGCATTGTCCAAGATTGTTCTTGATGCAAGATGGCTCAAAGGAATTGACAAGTATCTTAGATTCAGGTAATTATGTACTACTGTGTATAATTTTGCAATAAGTTTGTCTATAATTAACTTTAGCTTGTGTTCACAGCTGTTTATTGACATTTATAAACCTTTCACAATAAATGATGTATGTCTGTGTTTTATATGTAACTTCAGGACAACTGCTGAACTGGAGTCATTTCAAAATCACATTTTGATGTATGCCAGCAAGAGATTAGCATTTTTGCCACCTGTTTATGAGGCATGAACCTCATAAACTGGACTACAATCATCACAATCATCGTCCAGTATTTGTGAATGCAGAGGGCGACGAAATGTGAGTAAACTTCAATGGTAAATTTGCTATAATAAATGTATTGTGGTCCATACCATGCCAATATGATATTTTGATTTATTCAACAGTTCTTTCTGGTTCACGAATCTGATTGGTTAATAGCCGTGCAATATTTTAGTGATAACAGCACTCCTATGTTTTCACTGTTTGTATCACTCCGCTTGAAGCGACTGTCATGGCGGCCAAGCAAATCCTCAGTAACTTTTGCAAATACTACACTTGTTGTACCACGAACTGTAGTTTTATGAGTTTTTTTAGACAAAAATGTAGTTGTTTAGACCTGAAATCTCCAGGCCATCAGGCTATTCAGTGTTCGAACAGCTTAATCTCAGCCAGTGCTTCGGGGATTTGACGCTGTGTCTTACAGTAGTTAAACATGAGATACAATTCATTTTGGGTACATAAAACAGGCAATCTTTGGTCTTATTAATCTATTACTTGTTCCAGAGCAAATCAAATTGTGCTATTTTAAATTTGATAATTTAATATTAAGGCTATATTTAACTTACATCCTCTAGCATAGCATATTGGCTACAACTAGATGAGAAATATCACGCGAAACCTCTTCTCTGCTCTACAAATACATAAAACATTAGCTTTTATAGATATAATGTTTCTTAAACAAATAAAACGCTGTACTTTTTTTTTTTTTTTTTTTTTTCTCAAACATCAGATCTTTTTTTACCTTTTAATTGTAAAAAAGCAGAGCTCTCTAAATTGCATGCGGCACTTCATTCACGATAGAGGTAGGGCGGATTTATGATGTTTGACTGACAGTTTGAGGATCCAATGGAGTTACTAGGTTTTGTCACAAGCTCTTTAAAATCCCTTTCATTCGTTAAATATTTCCAAAACCCACATACAGGCATAAAGGGTGACCAATAGCATTTATTTAAAAAAAATAAATAAATAAAACAAAAATGAGGAAATAAGAGATAAAAGGTTTCCGCCTGACACTGACGATATAACTGTGTAGCATTTATCTTATTTTATTTTTATTTATTTATTTATTTATTTGGTGATTATCCAGATGGGAAACACTACCGTAGAGCACTGCTTTTGTACGTCTGACTGAATTGTACAATTGTGTGTGTTTTTTTTTTTTTTTTCGTACTGTCATTTATAATGGCTATTGTTGTTAAATTTTGTTGTTCAATAAACATTATTTTATATAAATAATATGGTGTATTTGGTATTGAGAAAGGGTCCATTAGTGCGTAATTCATTACGACCATGTGACGTCACATTGTTTTATCGCCGCCATTTTTCTGCCTGGTCACAGCTGCACGATCTGTTTCGGGCTATGGTCACAGCAGCCACATCAACGAAACACTCCGAAAAGTTTCACACAAGGTTACAATATGCCGGGATATGTTGTGCTGTTAGCTGTAACAACAGTCGTCAGAGAAACCCTTAACTACACTTTTATTCATTCCCAGAGTCACCTTTATTTATATACCGCTTTTTTACAATGCAGACTGTGTCAAAGCAGCTTTACAGTGATAACTGGCAAATAATTTTGGCTGCACAGCAGCTCTAGAAGAAAATGTTGTCATTGTCCAGCATAAGTAAATTCAGTATTGATTCATTCCTTTGTAAAAAATCAATAGTTATTAATTTAGGTAAATTATCTATACATCGGCTCCGGAGAAATCAGTGATGTCATCGTCCAGCTCATTTCAGTTTCCATACAATGGCGTCAATGCAAGTAGATCAAAAACACTGTTGAATATCAAGTGTTCCCAACTAAGCAAGCCAAAAGGAGTTAGATCGGCGGAATAAATGGTTGGCTTCAATCAGAAGGGACCACTGGCAACCAAACAGCAATACACAACATTAATAACTACTGGGACTGTCATATACATAACATTATAATGAGAACACTATTGTAATAAAACATTGTGAATTCAGTCTTTAGTTGTTGTTTCAGTGCGTTGTTGTGGGAAGAGAGAGTTAAACATTCTTATTAGCACATAACTTAGTTCAAGCTTCACTTGTGCATTCACGTCATTGTGTGCAGATATAAGTCATAATATTAAATTTATGTAGTATAAATATCTGAATAATCTCATATAGGATGCGTTTCGTTGAGGTAAATAACCCGCAGCGCTTTATTGTGTACTGATGATCATCTTTAGCTTCAGCGCGAGCTCTCAAACAGCAACCCAAAACATTAATAACTACTGTATGAGCGGGGCTGTTATATACATTACATTGTAATTGTATACACTATTGTTATAAAACGTTGTGAATTCTTTGGGCTTAGTTGCTGTGTTTCGGCGTGTTGTTATGGGAAGAATGCATCCACAACAGGAGCTATATTCTGACTACGTAACTTAGGTCAAGTTCATCTGTGCGTGATTTTGTGAAAATATTAGTTGTAATATTATGTTTATTTTGTATAAATATCTTAATTATCTGATATAGGATGTGTTCCATTGAGTTAATTAACCTTCTAGCAAAACGCTTCAGTTTACGGGTCGGGTGTTCATTCTCTTCAGCTTCAGCGTGTGCAGCTCAAACAGCAATGATGTTATTTCAAACAGTAATTAATGATGTTTACTATTACTGTAATATTAAAATAATTTTTCAAAAACATTAATGCATTATTTTTTAATATTTTTTTTTATTTTTATTTTACAATAAAACAACAGTGGCACTGGTATCTCATAACAGCACATACAGCCATATAAGCCATATCAGCTTACAATCTTTAGATATACATGTTCATACATAAGCATATAATTAATGAATTATTTTTAATAACTAGCACTTGTATGGTTCTCGTATTATTTTCATCAACAATATGGTTTGATTAAAATCATTTCCTTATTGTCCGTACGGAGGATATTAAATATTATTTATCCATGGCACATGCAATTTGTTTCTTTATATGTAGCCTAAGTAATGTTGTCCAATGACTTGTTTGCATTTAGGTATTTTATGTTATTTTATTTTAATTTTTTTGTTAGGCAGTAGATTTTTTTGGTAACGCTTTCTCTGGTGTATGGCAATGGATTATGTACAAGATATATCCACCTTATTCTCTGGGGCACTACTGTAGAAATGTTTTCAAAGGACAAAACACAGTTGGAGGTAATAAATAAGGACCACAAACAATAACAGATGTTCCCTTTCAATGCCTGGACGTTCGTGCTTTGCAGGCTCAGGTTCTTTCTGCATAACTGCCTCTCAGAGTTTGGCTCTTTTGGCCCGTTTTTTTTTATAGGCCCCGACTTAAGTCTGGGTCCCTGGCTAGTGGCCTTGCTTCACTGTACTTGGGCCCTTCAGGGTGCCTAGGACTAATTACTTATCAGTTGTTCCTCTACCATAGCACGGTGTGATTGTACTGGTTCCCCGTAGGGTCTAGCAAGACGCAGTATGAGTGAAGTATCGAAAGGGAACGTACTCGGTTAGTACTAGTAAGTAACTGCATTGCTAGCTGTGCTATGTCGCTGCACGACTCTGGTCGTCACTTCAGTCGAAATAAACCAGAGATTGTATGCAAAATGCCCGCTTATATAGCCAGATACCCCGCCCATTCTGGCGGGCTGTGGTGGGCTTCTTCGCCATAGGCTCACGCGGCTCTGCCGTGCCATCATTGGTTCATTTTATTCTAACTGCACGAACCAATGGCTGTGCAGTTTCATATAAGGCTTCAGTTATCAGAGAAAGGAGTTTCCTCGTAGCGCCTAGTAAGACGCAGTACTCGTTCCCGTATCTCAGGGAACTGAGGTTATGTTAGTAACTGAGTACGTTTATTTTTTTTTTCAAATATCGATTTTTTTTTTTTTTTTTTTTTTTCCTCAAATCGTCTCATTTAGATAGCATCAATGCTGTTTGAGCTGTGCACGCTGAAGCTGAATAGAATGAACACCTGTAATGAAGCGCTTTGCTAGGTTAATTAACTAGGTTAATGGAACACATCCTATATAAAATAATTCTGATATTTATACAAAATAAACATAATATTACAACATTCATTTGCACAAAATCATGCACAGATGAACTTGAACTAAGTTACATAGTCAAAAGCTTGTTTATAAATATATTAATGGCAAAAGTGTCATTTCACTGTATTTAGCACAAACTAGGCTGCCATAATATGTGAACAACATGTACAGTATCTCACAGAAGTGAGTACACCCCTCACATTTTTGTAAATATTTTATTATATCTTTTCATGTGACAACACTGAAGAAATGACACTTTGCTACAATGTAAGATAGTGAGTGTACAGCTTGTATAACAGTGTACATTTTCTGTCCCCTCAAAATAACTCAACACACAACCATTAATGTCTAAACCACTGGCCACAAAAGTGAGTACACCCCTAAGTGAAAATGTCCAAATTGGGCCAAAATGTCAATATTTTGTGTGGCCACCATTATTTTCCAGCACTGCCTTAACCCTCTTGGGCATGGAGTTCATCAGAGCTTCACAGGTTGCCACTGGAGTCCTCTCCCACTCCTCTATGACGACATCACAGAGCTGGTGAATGTTAGAGACCTTGCGCTCCACCACCTTCCATTTGAGGATGTCCCACAGATGCTTAATATGGTTTAGGTCTGGAGACATGCTTGGCCAGTCCATCACCTTTACCCTCAGCTTCTTTAGCAAGGCAGTGGTTGTCTTGGAGGTGTGTTTGGGGTTGTTATCATGTTGGAAAACTGCCCTGTGGCCCAGTCTCCAAAGGGAGGAGATCATGCTCTGTTGGCGTTCATGGTTCCCTCAATGAACTGTAGCTCCCCAGTGCAGTGCCGGCAGCACTCATGCAGCCCCAGACCACGACACTCCCACCACCATGCTTGACTGTAGGCAAGACACACTTGTCTTTGTACTCCTCACCTGGTTGCCGCCACACACTCTTGACACCATCTAAACCAAAGAAGTTTATTTTGGTCTCATCAGATCACAGGACATGGTTCCTTAGTCTGCTTGTCTTGTTTGCGGGCTTTCTTGTGCATCATCTTTAGAAGAGGCTTCCATCTGGGATGACAGCCATGCAGACCAATTTGATGCAGTGTGTGGCATATGGTCTGAGCACTGACAGACTGACCCCCCACCCCTTCAACCTCTGCAGCAATGCTGGCAGCACTCATACGTCTATTTCCCAAACACAACCTCTGGATATGACGCTGAGCACGTGCACTCAACTTCTTTGGTTGATCATTTGGTCGAGGCCTGTTCTGAGTGGAACCTGTCCTGTTAAACCGCTGTATGGTCTTGGCCACCGTGCTGCAGCTCAGTTTCAGGGTCTTGGCAATCTTCTTATAGCCTACACCATCTTTATGTAGAGCAAGAATTCTTTTTTTTTTCAGATCCTCAGAGAGTTCTTTGCCATGAGGTGCCATGTTGAACTTGAGAGCAATAACACCAAATTTAACACACCTGCTCCTCATTCACACCTGAGACCTTTTAACACTAACGTGTCACATTACACCGGGGAGAGAAAATAGCTAATTGGGCCCAATTTGGACATTTTCACTTAGGGGTGTACACACTTTTGTGGCCAGCAGTTTAGACATTGATGGCTGTGTGTTGAGTTAATTTGAAGGGACAGAAAATTTACACTGTTATACAAGCTGTACACTCACTACTTTACATTGTAGCAAAGTGTCCCTTCTTCAGTGTTGTCATATGAAAAGATATAATAAAATATTTACAAAAATGTGAGGGGTGTACTCACTTCTGTGAGATACTGTATGTACATGTTTTTATTTTTGAGAGAATACGTTTATGCGTGGTTATTGAACAAACAAAAAAGTCACTGAAATAAGGCCACAAAACAAATACTAAATATGTGTCTTGAATGTTTGCTTCAAAATGATGTGAAAATCATCATGCCTACCCATTCACATAAAACAATATATTGATTTAAATTTTGTAAGACACTTTTTGTTTAGAAAGACAGTATGCATGGAGACATGAACAATCCTGAATAATGCTGTGATTCACACCTGAAGACACAAAGAGCCACATAATGACCCACATAATGAGCCTTTCAGTCAGGTAGGCTATGTGAAAGAGAACTAAAGAATCAATTTACAAAGTCATTTATTTTGTAGTTTATTTAGAATATAGGTAACAAAATAAATGAGACACGTTTTGAATAAATGAGGGCACAGTTTGAGTATACAGTTTTACCTGGAAATAAATCCTGATCAAAGATATAAGTGAACATCACTTACCTGGCATTCCAAGGTTTTGGTGTTTCTATGCACTAGAGGAAAAAAGAAAAAAAAATTCCTGCTTCCAGTCAGCGATCTCACCATTATATTCAATGTCCGATGTGGGCCAATATCTGGTCACTATGATTCTCAAATCTGTGAGATAAAAGAAAAATCCCTCTGCAAGCATGCTGATAACTAATCATTTTAACTATTAAGTTAATATAATGTCCACTCTTAACAGAAAACGTGATTTTTGCGATCTCATACATGCACATATTATTGCACATCATGTTTTGTATAAGCCTATTATATTTTAAATTCTATACAGTACCGGTCAAAAGATTGGACACATTACTATCATTAGAATTGAGGAATTGAGACAGGAAACACAGGCAGACTATTTATGCAGGTGCTTATCTGAGGTCGTTGCCGAGGTCAGCTGGCCTGATTCATCAAAGAAGCTGCCACATGACCTCAGGCAATTCTGTGCCATAATAGATGAACACACAGTTGATAATGGCCTACTGCTCCATGGTCAGCGCTTTGTCATTCCCTACTCACTGCAACACTATTACATCAGACAGCTGCATCAGGGTCACCCGGGCCTAGAAGCAACAAAGCGCAGGGCCAGAGAAACCATGTTTTGGCCCAGCATACAGTGCATCCGGAAAGTATTCACAGTGCTTCACTTTTTCCACATTTTGTTATGTTACAGCCTTATTCCAAAATGGATTAAATTCATTATTCTCCTTAAAATTCTACAAACAATACCCCATAATTACAACGTGAAAGAAGTTTGTTTGAAATCTTTGCAAATGTATTAAAAAAAAAAAAAATCACATGTACATAAGTATTCACAGCTTAAACATGTTGAGCTATATAACAATAATTTGTTTTCTGTCTACAAATGTAACCAAACAGTTGTTCCTTTGTCTAATAAAACATGTAATATATTAAAGCGTCTTTAGTGTCTCCATGGTTTCTACAAAATAAAACCAAAAACCAAGGGTAACGTGACAGACAACTCCCGGACATGTCCCGTATCCTTGGTTAAAATAGTGATTTTTCTCACGATTTACAAATAGTTGGAAACATTTAAGATATTGTAAGTACTCAACTAAACAAAATATATAACACCTGCCTAGTGGTTTTTGGATATCTTACTGCAAAAATCTTACATATTGTAGCTTTAAGCATCTTTGGAAAATTTATTTATGATGCATTTTAAATACTATGATGTTGGAATCCTTGTGGGAATTTCAATAGTAGCCTATTACAACTAACATATCATGTAATGGACAACAGCCTTTTATTTAGCATAACCTTTTACAAGTACAAACAAGTAAATCTGAACAACATATTCATTTTAAGTATGCTTATGGAAATACTTAATAATAGTTGACAAATGTTTATAATACATTATAAGTTGGTACATTGCAAATGTTAAAAATGTTTTTCAAAATATCTTTCTTTTGAAAATATTAAAATTATAAATATATAAATATTTAAAATATATTGCAGTAGGCCTACACATGGTTATAAAGTACATTTAAACCCACTAAAAGCTTAATTATTTTGCTATGGTCTTAAAGTACACATAAAATACACTTTAAGTAAGACTAACATAAGTATGAAATATATTAAAATGCAATTCAATATATTTTTAATGCACTTTAAATAAGCATGTTGGGAATGCAAATGTATTATTAACATACTACTTGCATTTCAAGTATATTTTTAATACATTTAATACTACGTCTTTTTCACCTGGGTCTCCATGGCAACACCATTCGAGATATCCAGTATATGTTCGCAATTTAGCATCTTCAATGTCTTGCCTTCATGTTCAGAACGTTTGGTGTGAATAGTCTGAAGCCCTTTGGAACAGTAGTTAAAAATTCAGAGCTTTGTTCAAAAAATCCACATTCATACAAAAATAGCTGACTTCCTGTTGTCAAAGCTAATAACTGTAAATTACAAAGTTGTCCAGCTCGATGAGAACAATATATGTACCGAGTTTGGTGGCTGTAAAACTAACCCCCCACTTTAGTCAAAAGGTGGCGCTATAGAGCCCCTCCTCCACACCTATTTCTAAGACTTTGCCCATGTCTACTGGCCGACAACTCTGATGTGTGTGTCGAGTTTCATGCAAATTGAAGCCCAAAACTTCATGTAAATTGAGTCTCAAAAACGCCCCCAAAAAATATTAAAGTTTGATGTGTTGCTATGACAACAGTATTCAAGATATAAAAAATCCTTTCACAGGTGTACATCTACAGTGTACACCTGTGAACATTATTCTGAATTCTTTGGGTAGAAGTCAGTAGCGGAGCCTGTGGGCTTGCGGGCCTGACAAAAGTGCACATCATAGGTGCATATCAGCCGCAAAAGGGGCATCCATGAAACCTAAAATGACAAGTGGGACACCCTACAGTCTTGTGGCCATACAGTGGCCATTGTAAGGGCCTGTCCAAATACCCACACTTGTGGTTTTTGCACTTGACCACTTGTCTTGCGTACATGACGTGTTTCTGGAGTTTGGCCAAAGTGTTCAAGTGGGCATGAAGACTGCAAGTGTTTTAATATTTTTGTTTACTCAATGGGACATACGCCCCTTCAAGTGGAACACACCTATTTTTTGGTCCAGGATTAATGAGCATTTTAAAGTTGAATCAATTAAATGAATAAATCATTGGCTCATTCGTGAAGACCCTGCGACCCAAGTGGATTTAAAAATGGATGGATTTATAAAGACTATCACTTGCCACCACCTACAGATGTAACAATGTAATATGCAGAAAGAATCATAAAACAATCCCCACCACTCCAGACAGAATGTGTAAACACTAGCTGAATCGGGAATAGCATACTACTACTCTTACTATGTCGGCCACATTTCATATGCTAAAAAAGAAAGAATTGAGTGCTCTTGGGCTGTTATATCAGCACTTATTTAATACTGACTGACAAATCAAGAAATTACTTTAGACAAATTATATATACATATATTAGGGCTGTCAAGCGATTTAAATTTGAATCTAATTAATTACATGATGTGGCGATTATTTAATCTAATTAATCTCAATTTAATCGCATGTCAATTTTGGCTGAGAACTTACCATCAAAAGATAATTTGAAGTTGTAAAGCATCAAATAGACATTACAAAAAGTAGCTTCAGAAAGAAATATTTAATTCGATTCAATATAGACATTTTTACACAACTTTTGGACCATGATGTTGAGTAAATGATGACTGAATTTTCATTTTTGGGTGAACTATACCTTTATTTATTTTTTTAATTAATATGGAAATATAAAATTATTTTTTAAAATAAAATTAGACTCTAAATAGGAAAACTGCCAGTAGGTGGCAGTAAATGTTTTGATGATTAAGTCGTTCATTCATTCATTCGATTCATTCAAATGGCTGGATTTGTTCAGGAGTGAAGTAAATAAAAGGTTCTCTTCAGGCATCTTGAACTTGAAGCGGTGCTACACAGAATGTTGACATGTTTGACATCAAAGTAGTAAAGTACCAGGAGAGCAAATAGAGAGCAGATAGCTCCGTATGCTTTTGAATCGCTCTCGATGTACTTTGATATCATACACCGATCAGTCTGTGTAGCAGCACTTCAAGTTCAACAAGTATTTTATGAATGGTCCGCTGAATCATTGATTTCACTTGGTTCATTCAAAATGCAGATTCAGAAATGAAACACTGCTGTGTATTGCACGGAGACAAACAGTTCTGCTTTGTCTTTACATTTTCATTGGCAACATTTAACAAAATAGACAATATTTTTGCCCCCATATCTTCAATTTTATGGACTTTCTGACTGCATTCTATAGGCTTCATTGTGGAGTGAGTTGCCGTGCATCATATTTGTCATCAATCAACTGTATGAAATGTCAGATGAACTACATAGTTGTGGGGCGGGGCAAGTGCATTAATTGCGTTAAAAAGAATTATGCCTCTTATGTGTATGTTATCTACCAAACATCATATATATATGAGGTTTGATAGATAACATACACATAAGAGGCATAATTCTATGTACATAAATATAAATAAAATAATAAAGCAAATAATTGGATGCATAGTTTACTTTAAAAATGCAGAAAGCTTTAAAACATACAGGACATCAAATTAAATTTCCATTTCTTGTTAAATGCAAAAAGTCAATGTCATTTTTTATAAGGAGATACATAATGCAGGCCCAGAACATGGCTGTGATGTAGATGGTCATTGAGAATCCACTGTCCCTAGTGCTGACCCGGCCTACTCTGCAGAGCCTGCCACAGCCTGTGGAGAGCAGAACTAATGGGTCAGACAGCCCTGAAAATAGTGCTGCTATTGTATAGCTTTTGTTACTCATGATATGACACGTGAATACACCAGTTCAACATACTATAAAGTGTCTTTGTAGTCTTTTGGATACTTTAAAAATATTAAAATACATAGAAATGTTTATCCGTCAAAGCACTTTAGATGAAGATTTACCCATCATTTGTTTCTTTGTGTTCTTCTCTGGTTTTAGCAAAATTATGTAACATTTGGGAGCAAATATGCAAAATAATAAACCACAACTTGATGCTAAAATAGCAAATATCTGCACAGCTACAGTAAATTTTCCAGGAGAACTGACATAAGCTGGGATAAATGTGAGCCAGACAGCACAAAATATAAGCATACTGAATGTGATGAACTTGGCTTCATTGAAGTTATCAGGGAGCTTCCGAGCCAGAAAAGCTAAAACAAAACACAAGACTGATAGCAGGCCAGTATAACCCAGAACAGCCCAGAAACCTAGAGCTGAACCTAAGTTACATTCAAGGATGATCTTTTCTCTGTAATAGCTCGAGTTCATATATGGAAAAGGAGGGGATATTGTTAACCAAAGTACACATATAATCACCTGTATTAATGTTAAACAAACAACACTAAGTCGTTGTTGTGCAGGTCCAAACCATTTCATGATATTTCTTCCTGGAAGTGTAGCCCTGAAGGCCATTAACACAACTATTGTTTTGCCCAGAACACAGGAGATACAGAGGACAAATGTGATCCCAAATGCTGTGTGACGCAACATACAGGACCACTCAGTGGGCCGACCAATGAAAGTAAGTGAACAGAGGAAACACAGAGTCAATGAAAAGAGCAGCAGGAAGCTCAGCTCTGAGTTGTTGGCTCTGACAATAGGTGTTTCTTTATGAAGATAAAACAGAAAAGACACAAATGCTGTTAATAACACCCCAGTGAAGGAGAAAATACAAAGCACCATCCCCATGATTTCTGTATAGGAAAGGAATTCAACCACTTTTAATACACATCTGTCTTTGCTTTCATTCGACCAGTACTCCAAATCACAAGGAAAGCAGTCACTAGAATCTGTGAAGGAATATCAAGAAAAGATTACTTGAATGGAAAGTGCATCATGAAGTCACTTGACCAATGGACAGTATTACACTTCACTTTATCACATTTTCATGAGAGTTATTCAGCATGTACAAATTTACCTGTGCCATTACTGATTTCTCCCTCTGCACATGGAATGCAGTCATAACAGCAAACAGGTCGTCCTTTTTGCACAGCTTTCCTAGTGCCTGGAGGGCAGCTCTCACTGCACATGGACACAGGCAACTATGGGGAGAAAAAAAAAAAAAAAAAAAAAAAAAAAAAAATCATATAAATACCAAAATGATATTTGAATTAAATGAATTGCTTGACAAAATAGAGTATTTTTATTTTTTCTCTTTTGCAACTCCACTTAATATATTTTCAGACAGATTCATGTAAACTACTGTTTTTCATTGGTTTTCCTAATTCAAACAGATACTTCATATGCCCTCAATAATGCATTATACAGAATCAATGTACCTGTCCACTGTTCCCTGCCCATAACATGTGTTCCTTATTAACTTGAAGATGTTGATATTGCTCTGAAGGCAGTGAACTTTCAAAAGATCCCACATGTCTAAACTGTAGACTTCCATCCTCAGCAGGCTGCCAGTTCACCAGGTCATATCTCGCCACTGGATCACCATTTGCATCAAAGAAAATTTCTTCACCTGTTTTAACAGTGAATCTCACATCTCTCATATACTCCAACACCTGTTAGGAAATGTCAGGAACATGATTAATGTTTAATTTCAGTATAATTTCTAACCTATTATTTGTTGTGCTCTTACCTTTTGTGTTGTGGGCCATTCCCTTTTGCTGTTGATGGTGGAGGATTTTAAGTCTTTTAATACGTTATGTAGTGCATGAGCGACAGAATACACTGCAGTGTACACTTTATTTGCTATTCGTAGCTCTGATACATCAGTATATTCATTTTGCTGCTCAGCCAGTCTCTCTGAGCCAGTACAACCGCCACTGCTCATGAAAGAGCACTGAAAAGCTGTTTCCCAGAATTCTTTTAACAGTTCATTGTTTGGTTCTTGATCGGGGTGCACATTCACTAGGAACTCTCGCAGGCCCACAAGTTTGGCATTTGCTACAGCAAAGCCCACAGCTCCAGAAAGGAAACTGTATTCCTTTGTTTCTGCAAGAGTTCGAGAAGTGATCCAGGATTCACTGCCAACCCACTGCAACCCTGTGATGTTATGTTGCGCAATTACTTTCACAAGGGGGACAAAATCTCCTAGTGCAATAAAAGCCAGCACCACTCTGGCAGTGCCCTTTTTTATTACTTCCAGTGTCTTCAGAATCTGCTCTTCTGGATCAGTTCGAAATATGGCCTCTGAGTATTCAATACAAATCCCCTCTTGTTTTGCAGCCTCCTCAAATGCTACAATACCATTATTGCCATAGTCACTGCGACTCCTGACAGTCCCAACCCAAGTCCAGCCAAAGTGCTTGACAAGCTGAGCCAGTGCTCTACTTTGGTAATAATCACTGGGTATTGTTCTGAAGAAGGTTGGATACTTTTTTCTGTTACTCAGACATGCACATGTGGCAAAATGACTGATCTACAAAAAAAAAAAAAAAAAAAAAGTATTTTAACCATGTATTAACTTTTCACCCCTCCCCCCTTACAACAATTTACAAAAAAAAAAAAATATATATACAATATATATATACAAATATATATATATATATATATATATATATATATATATATATATATATATATATTTGTTTATTTATTTATTTGTATTATTAATATTTTAAATCTTCCAGTGCTTCATCAGAGTTCTTACAACAGGTAAGCTGAATGGGCCAGCGACAGATGCCAATCCAATGGTGGGAGAGGATGTTGACTCTCCAATAATGGCATGAACAGCTGGTGGTCTAAAGCAGGATGTGTCACTCAAAGTTTCTTCATAACCGTTCATCAATGCCATGCCTGAGAGGACAGCATGAGCTATAGAGCCACAGGAGTCGTATATCTTATATCCCAAAGAAACACCAGGCAACAGTTGTGTGCTGTTATTAATCTCCTCAATAGCAAAAATCAGTGTCTGAGCAAATTTGAATTCACGCAAGTTCAAGCTGTGAAAGTAAAGCATAATTTCAGTGTTACATTTTGCAAAGAATAATCATAGAGTAACATTCAACTTTTTTTTTTTTTTTTTTTTTTTAAATCATAATATCATACAGACCTGATGCATTTTATTGGCTCTGGTTTGGAAGTGAAAGGATGCATCTTTAGAAGAGCATTTCTGTGGATTGTGAAAATCGCTCCAATGTTGATGTCTCTTTCTGCAGAGAGTAGAGGAAGGGCAGGCTGACCAAGCAGTCTGCAGACCTGTGCTGAAGCTATTACACAGATCCCATGTAGCAGCACTAGCAGCAGAGACACAGTCCTCTTTGCCATGCTAATATGTATGCAGATTGGGAACCTCTGAGGCATTACAGGGAAAGTGTCACCTTTTATTGAGACTTTGAATGCTTTGGGGTTGGCATATTGAATCATTTACTCATTATGGAAGAAAGAGCAGCGCAACTAGATATTTAGGGGTCAAAGGGCATAAAAAGGTGCTGGAACCTTATAGTTTAAATTGTAGATGGCACCATAATACGTACATTTACATTTGTTCCCCCTAACTCTGACACCATATGATCTCAAATTGAAATTCAATTCAGTCTTTAAGATTTTTCCACCATTTTCAAGGTCCAAACTTTCAAGGTCCAAAAAAAAAAAAAAAAACTCATATACATTAGATACATGAAATTCAGAGGACGCTTGCCAAATAAAAACATACAATTAAAAACATGTCTTTGTGTTCAAGATAAATATTAATTTGAAACCAAACTTTTTTTCCCTAATAACCTTTAATATAGGTTAAATGTGCCTTTTTTTGTGCAGAGATATGTCACTTTGTGTAAATCAGCAATGTTAATATTTCTCTCATGGGAGCTTAATGGTAAAACTTTATGCCTATGCATATAGAACTGCTGTTCCCACAGAGGGAAATTGCACATTATTATGGCATATCACACTCCTGTGTAATTTGCTGACACCTTTAATAGTCAAAAACATTTTAATGGCTAAAAAGCCTATAAAGCTAGTGGAACATGCATGGTCACAATGTATTGTCACTGTTACATCCCCTGTTGGCATAGAGGTATGAAGAAGACGTACATAATAAAATTTAAACACTCTCTTATAATTTTGGTCTCTGGGGAGTACTGTTGTAACTGTACCGAGATAACTGCAAGTGGTTCGCTTTATTTACAAGGAAATATAATTTACAAAAATGAAAACACACAAACAAAATCCTTATTTACAACTATATACAATTAAGCAAAAAGAAAAGAAAAATAATAAATTGAAATAAGCCACAGAGAGAAAGAAAATGAGCGATGTTAAACAAAAATAACAAAACCAAAACACTCACTGACTAATCCCCACCTCTAACTGAAAACAAAACCTGACAATAAAGAAATCTTCAGCGTTCAACACGCCATTACTAAAGCTAAAGCTTGTGAATCATTTCACACCGGACTTTGTGAACGAATGTCAATTCAAAGGGACAATACAAAACCAAGTTGTTACTCAAGGATAGATCAGTACAAACTGTCGGTGATCCAGCTTACAGCCTCCAGAGTGATACTGGATATGGCAGTAATAAAGGTGAGAGCACTTTATTACAGTTCATCGGAGTTGATTTACGGATATAATGTTTACCAGTTTATTAAGCACCACCCGAAAAGGCATAAGGTCTTTATGTATTTGTTTACTGTTAGTTGTAACGAGTGTTTCTGTGTACTTCGCTATGTATGTTGATGATAATGCAAGGGAGAGAGAGAGAGTTTATGGATAATGTTAATGCACACTTGCACTGTGTTTTATTAAGCTCTTACAGTGCCTTTCTAGAGTGAAAATGCTTTATATTTTGTGTGAAGTACAATAAATGCTATAAAACTCATCGGTAAACAGGCTTGTACTAATATAGTGGATGAAAACAAGAAGACAATATAAGTTATAACCGTAATTAAACTAACTATACCTATCTCCATGCAGCATATATTCGCAGTATTCGAGAATGAGCTCTTGAAGCTCCACCCTCTTAGGCTGAGCGCACCAGCTCATTTTCATTTAAAGGGCACACACTGGTATGGCGCGTTTTTGCTCACCCCCAAAAAGTGGAAATTTTAACATGCTATAAAAAATGATCTGTGGGGTATTTTGAGCTAAAACTTCACATACACACTCTGGGGACATCAGAGACTTATTTTACATCTTGTAAAAGGGGGCATAATAGGTCCCCTTTAATTCAAGGGCATTGTGAGTAAATGCATAGCATTATCAGGTGCAGGCTGGCCAGCTAGAAAAAGTTGCCTGGGTCCTAGAATATCACGAGTGAGCAAATGGAAATGATGCACCATGTTCTGTGCTCCGTTTAGTTTTGTTTTGTTCTGTTTAATAAATACAAACTTGATCTTCATTTCATCACGCTTGTCTATGGCCTCGTATTTCAAGTGTGCAACAAATTCAAAGCTCATTAAAGAATCATTGGCATACAAGTCCTCCAGCGTCTTTATACCTTACTCGCCCATGCTTTTAGGGAACCATCAGCAATATCAAGAGGAATAATAGGGTTTTCCCAAAGTGGTAAATGTCTAAGCAGAATAATACTAAAGCTGCATACCCATGCAGAAAATGTATGAAGTATTAACAGATTTTTAGTGAATGTAGATAAAACATCTTTTTGATCCTAAAAAAGGAATAACCTTCAGTGGGACGGAACTCATCTCCCACTGTTCTGTAACGGCGGCCCATCCACCAGGTATAAATTATACCACCAGTTACATGAAATTAAAGAAAATACAACACTTTAAATCAGGACAAATAACAAAACTGGATGCAGTTCAGTTGAGTATAGGTATTTGCAAAGTCAAGCAATCAAAAAATCAGCGTTTTCCAACAAATCACAATTTTCAACAAATAGTAAGAAGAGAGAGAGAGAGAGAAAAAAACAGTACGACAAAATATAAAATATAAAGTCAGTTCACAGGTGCTTGTGTCCTGTACCGGATTACCTTTTTTGTTAATCATGGCAGAAGTGTCCATTTCACTCCACATAATCATATTATTATACAAAAAGAAAACAAAACAAAAAACAGGGAGAGAAGGAAACAATTAATTAAATATACACAACTTTCTCAAAAGTTCCAAAGTCTGTCAAAGAAAAAGATGCCCATCGGGTGATACGCGAATGTATAGCCATGAATGCATGTGTGTGTGTTGGGAGAAAGCCTTCAGGAGAGCTTGAGGGTTTCAGAGTACTATGGAGAAAAAATACCTGAGCTTTTCAGCACTCTTCCGCAGGGAAAACAGAAAGACACTCTGTAGCCAGTGTTGCGTTGCATTCACACAGGGCATCAGCGGCAACGCTTGACGGAGGGCGTGCGCTTGTGTTGACGCGACCGTTATAGTGATAACAGCCAATCACATTACTTTCCGTTGTTGCATGAATGCAATTGACTAGCGACTGCTCTAGAGTGTTTGCATAAGATGATCTGATTGGCTGACGCTTGCGTTGGCGCTTGAAAAGTTGAGAAATCGGAACCCACAATTCAGTTTGGCAACGCATGACATCACCAATTCAAAGTAATCGAGAAGCGTTAACGCCGACGCCGGAGAGCTGTGTGTGGATTGGGTTCGTGGATTGAGCAAACAGCAACAAACGCCTGTGCGCAGAGTACGAGACGATCTAGATGTGAGTTGCGAATCTGAAAAGTGTTTGGGAGCAAAAGAATACCAACGACACTTGCACAAAGTGGGAAGCTGAAGGAAGGCGGAGGGCATGAGCTGGTTAGTCAATGGGTCAGGATGGCAGGATCTTGGTATGAGGATGTTGATGATATGGATAGTGAGGAGTGGATGGGGTGAGAAAGAGAGGGGTAGAGGAAGAAGGCAGGGAGAAGGGGGTAATGAGAGGATTAAGTTAAGCTAAAATAGGGGTTTTGGAGGAGAACAGTGTTGAGGAAAACAAGCAAATGGTGCGGAGGAAGATGGACGATGGAGAATTCAAAGTTATCCTTATGTTTAGGAAAGAAGATGTGCACATACGCTTCAGTCCAATTGCACTTACCCAGGAATTTAAAAAAAAGCTAGGTGAAATAGAAATGGCAAAAATACTTTGTGATGGAAACATCATGTTAAAATGAAAAACAGAGGAACAAAGGAGGAAAGCATTGCTCATTGGAAACATATGTAAAAAGAAGGTAGCAGATAAAAATGTAATAAATAGAAGAAAGGGAACCCAAGAAATAATATGGGCCATTCCAACTGATGAAGACCTGGACAACATCAAAAAGAACATTCAAGGAGGAAATGTAAAGAGTTTAAGAAGATTAAATAAAACAATAAATGGAGAAAGAATTGCAAGCTTGTCGGTTTTAATTGAGTTTCAAGATGATAAACTTCCGGAGACTGTCAAAGTGGGATACATGTGTCAGTTCTCACAACAAACAGCTAGTGCTGTCAGTACTGATGTGGGTGGTACACCACCTTGTAGAACCCAAGTTGTTAGGGCCCCAGGGAGTGCAGTTGAGCCTGATCATGCAACATGTGAAAGTAACACAATGGATAGGATACTAAATATGCTGGAGAAAGCATTGACATGTAACACACAGTCCTCCAAAGCAGTTGTGCATCGCAAACAGAATGTTAAGAGACCACAGGTGTGTAAAGTCTGTCAGACTATTGACCATAGCACGGTTGCTCACTGTAGTGTAACCAGGTCATTGTTAAGGGGGTTTAAATACTTTTAATGTTTGTGAAGTATATATCTGTGGAGAATGTAATGAGAGGTTCCTTTAAAAAACGTCAGGTGGCGTCATCGCGCATCTGTATGAATGTGTGAGCACGCGCGATGACGAAGTCACAGAGTTTCGCTGCATGTGTGTGCGATTGCTGTTCGAGTGTAATTTAATATCATCCAGGTACAGATCTCTATGTATAATGCTTTTATGGAATTGTATAATTGCTGTTTACTGGAAGATTGCCGCGAATGTCGATTTATGTCCACAGAGAGTTGGATGTTAACGCAGGATTGCGTGGATGTGAGTGTGGCTGAGCTGCCGCACTGCATATACAGACGAGGCCTTTTCGCGTGGAAGAAGTGTTATATTAGTGTGTAACATCAGAAACACAGGAAAAAGTGAGTAATATACACACTGTCATTTCAGGTGTATTTAGTGAGTGTTATTGTAGTCTAAATGTATGTGCAGTTTTAAGATGTTATGTTTTCTTTATGGAGGGCCACTACCGTATTATTATTGCTGGTGTTTTTGGTATTTTTGACATTGTTCTTTATTATTGCACACAAGAAGAGACGACAAATTGTATGTTATATTATATTTATTTCGGGGTGAACAATTTGCTGTGTAATCCAAAGATATTCTGACATTGTATTTTGGTTTGTTCTGGGTTTTTTCCACCCCACATACCTAAACAAAAAGAAATAGAAACTCCTAACCGATTATAAGGAATAAAATCCGAACCTCACTCATTTTTGTTGGTCCTGAGTATCATTTTCCTGTGGCCACAGTAGATTGCACAAATTGTGTTTCACTTGCTACCTTCCTGGACATACACATGACATGTGTGAGATGTCTGCGTCACAGGTTAGGCCAAACAGCTCGACTGCTGCTGTCGACGGTCACAGTCAAAGGCCCTCTCAGGGAAACTATTGAGTTTCCCTGAGACATTGAGTCTGTATATGCTTTCTTATGTGAAAATGTCCCGAAGTCTAGCAAAGTAATCTTTATCCATCTAGTGCAGGATAAAGTTGAGTTGAAAGGAATGATGGATACTGGGTCGATGGCAGCTACCATCAGTGCTGACATAATACCCATATTAAAACAAGCAGGCGTGATGACAGAAGACATGCTGGCCCCTGTGGATATTGTTTTAGTGGGATGTGGGGATAAACAAACCAGTCCTTTAGGACTATGCGATTTGAAACTTGAGGTTTATGGGTACAAGTTTTTAGTCCCAGTTCTGTTTGTTGACGGACAGATTGATCCCATTGTTTTGGGTACAAATGTGCTTAAGCCACTTACGACATTTCAAGTCAAATGATGGATTTTGCCATGTTATGAGTAATCCTGATGCACTGGGCCAGAGTGAGAGTAGCCAGTTTCTTTGTCTTCTGTCTAACCTAGAGAGATGGCGAGGGGAGTCCATCCCAGACAAGGTCGGAACTCTGAAGTTGAAAAGTGCTGTAACTCTTCAGCCTATGACTGAACATTTGGTGTGGGGTCGTTTACCCATGGGTACCGTGTTATCAGCTGGCAGTACGGTACTCGTTGAGCCATGTGAATCACCATGTGTGAACAAACAGATAATGGTTGGGCGAATAGTTTCTCCACTGTGGGGAGATGGGTGGCTACCCATGAAGAATATCAACCCCACTACTGCAGAAATTACTCTACGCAGAAACTCAAAAATTGCAGATGTTTTCCCCTGTGTCGTTTCAGAGGACTTTGATCAGTTGTCTGACACTTTGACTGTTCACCAAAATGTGGGGAAAGTGTGAAGTAATAGTTCCTGTGGTAGCCTCACTGCCAGAAGAGTGTGCAGTGACATCTGTGATGTGAATGATAAGCTGGAAAAGCTAGGGCTTAGCTCCATTCCAATTGGTGGCTGCGAAGTTTCTTTACAGTGTAAAGAGAAACTTGTTGATTTGAATGGGACCTATGAGTCTGTCTTCTCGAGACATGATCTAGATTGTGGTGCCATCATTGTGGTGGATTTTTGCCATCATTTTAGACTAACAGACGACCGACCATTCAGGTTACCATATCGCAGAATATCGCCTGCTCATTATCATAAATTGAAAGAGACTTTGGACGAGATGGAGGCAAAAGACATAATTCGTAAATCCTGTAGTGAATTTGCCTTTCCCTTGGTTCTCATGTGGAAAAAGAATGGTGATCTATGAATCTGCACAGATTTCAGATGGCTTATTGCCAGAACTGTTAAAGACGCCCATCCGCTTCCACATCAGAGCGATGTCTTGGCTGCGTTGGGGGGAAACATGTTCTTTAGCACCATGGACTTGATGGCTGCCTATTACAGCATACTCCTCCATGAGCTTGACAGGAAGTATACTGCATTTTCACCGTTAGGATTGCACGAATACAATCATCTCCTACAAGGGCTGAGTAATAGCCCAGCCACGTTTATGCGCATGATGCTTACCATATTTGGTGACCAGAACTTTTTAAGTCTTCTGTGTTACCTTGATGATTTGTTGGTGTTTGCCAGGTCTGAAGAAGAGAGCTTAGCCTGATTGGAAATGGTATTTCAACGCCTGAAAGAGCATAACTTGAAACTTTCACCTTCAAAATGTCAGTTTTTGAGGCGCTCAGTTAAATTTCTGGGTCATGTAATTTCCCAGCATGGAATTTCGAGGGATCCAGATAAAGTGGAAGCCATAGTCAAGGTGGAAGAGACTGATTTGATGGAGTTAGATGGTGTCACTCCATCGCCTTCCAAAATGCTTTCTTTTTTAGGGATGGTAATCTACTACCAGCATTTTATTGAAAACTGCTCTGTACTGGCCAAACCCTTGTTTGTTCTGATTGGTGGTCAGAAAAGGCTTCGTAAATCGAAAAGCAGAAAAAGGCCTTTGCTGTCCCGCAAAGTTGGCCCAGATGATTGGACCCAGGAGCGTAAACAGGCGTTTCGGAATCTTAAGGCAGCACTCGTTGAGGAAGTACTTTTGGCTCACCCTGACTTTAGTAAGCCATTCATTTTATCTGTTGATTCATCTACAGCTACAGTCTACAGACTTGGTGCAGTATTGTCGCAAATTCATCACAACAGTGAAAAAGCACAACCAATAGTTTTTTCCAGCAAATCTCTAAATCATGCTCAGGCAAAATACCCTGCACATCGCCTTGAATTTTTTGCAATGAAATGGGCAATTTGCCATTGTTTGCGTGGTCATAGGTTCACTGTGTGGACCGACAACAATTCCTTGAAGTAGATACTGACCAAGCCCAGGTTGGATGCCTGCAAGCAGCACTAGGTGACACAGTTGGCACCATTTGACTTTGACATCCAGTATATTCCAGGCACTAAAAATGTGGTGGCTGACGCCCTCAGTAGAGAGCCTTTTGTGCAGTCTAAAATTTTGCACAGATTGACTAGGGCTCCTCATTCCACCCTTCTTAAGCAGGCGGCCAATTTCAAAATGGATGATGTTCAGAATATGTTTCGGCTCTCGGCGGAGCTTCCTGAGATGAGGGGTGTGAATGTTCAGTTTGAGCCTGGAGACCCTACCGTTAAAGCTGTGTGTACTGCAGGAAGTGTACATGTGCGCAGTGATGAGATTACTGCTGTCATGCAAACACATCAGCATTGGGAAGATGCAGTTGCTATAAGAGCTATTTCACATGTGCAGTACATAGAATCTCTTGTCGCAGTGGGGCAGAACCTGGTGCCCGTTTTCAATCATGATGAACTTCTTACCAAACAAGTCAATGATGCTGTTATCGGTTGGGTCAATTTTTTTATTGACCGCGGTCATTGTCCCTCTAGACGCGAAAAAGTTAATGAATCACATGGGACGTTAAGGATATTGAGACAGTGGGGTAAACTGTAAGAGATGCATTGTGAGCAAAGCTCCTGAACCAGAGGCTAGGGCCCCATTAGTTCCCATTCAGTCGGTCACGTTCGACGTACGTCGGACAGACCGACGAATAGGAATCTCGCTAGAGAGGCCAATCTACTTCGAGTGTAACTACAACGAGCCAATGCACATTGGCATGCAATCATATGCATCAGCTGCTCGCCTCGCAGCGCGGGTATATAACGAGCAGCAGGTGCGTTGCATCTTCAGCTTTTCGCTTCGGAGCCGAACGGTGTTTGTTCCTGTTCTCTGCAAGCAAGTGTCTGCTAGAAGACGAGTCAAGCTTTTTGGTTGAACTTCTCTTTTTTTTCGAGTGCGGGCGAACAGCACAGCAGCGGAGTCGAAGTCCTCTCTTTATTTTCTGTTTTTTGTTTCGTTTGCCATTATAGAGCAGATAGCTGTTTTGACAGCGTCAGAAGGCTGTTCTCACGGCCGGTACGGTGCGCTTCGAGCGCTGAAAGCCGTTTTTACGGCTGGTAAGAGTGAGCGCCTTCAAAGAGAGAAAGAGCACACGACAGGCTGCACACAATCCCTGTCTGTGTTGCGGAGGCCGTTCCCCTGCGTGCTTCAGCACTCTAAAAGAGTAAAGTCCCTAAAAGAGCTTACACAAATAGAGCTTGCGTCTTTTTAAAGATGACATTCTATTTGTGTGTTTCTGGATGCGGTCGTTTCCTGTCCTCACTGACGGCCACGATCACTGTTTCACATGTCTGGGCGCTTGCTGAAACGATGTTCGTGGGTGGTTCATGTTTTCGTATGAGAACATGATCACGTCGACACGCCGGTCGTGACTCTTCTTTCTCCGGGAAGCTTGAGTCCCCTCTGTTGTTGGCCAGCTGCCGCTTGTGTGTAAAAGCACAGCCGCGGGTCTGCCCGACACTCTGGGAGACCGCGGAGATCAGCGAGAGCAAACCTCTCGCTCCTCTGCGTGTCGTGTGCCGTCGAGCTGTCGGGCTGCAGCGCGGGTTGTCACGGCAACCCAGCGCTCGCTCGCCGCTCTAGATGCGCGTCTCCTTGCCTAATCTCCATTGTAGCGCCCTCTCTGGTGCACCAGAAGAGGTCTACTTTGGTGAAATGGCTTGGGTGTCTTGAGGTTGAGGGGTTCCTTCGGGGAACCAACCCCCTAGGGCCCCTCCCTCTAGCGCATTACATGCTGTGCAGCTTCTGGATTGGATTGCTGGTCCTTTTCATAGGGGAACCTAGCATTCCATTTAGGGCTCCAGCTGAGGGTCAGATGTCGATTGCAGCATCGGAGAGAGGGCTGTTATGCTCTGGAAATGAGGGTGATGCTGCCCACTGTAATGGTGTGTGCTTATGCTGACTCAGATTCAGAGTTTACAGCCATGCTTTCCCGGGTGTTCCGGATGTGCATGAAAAACTTGGCAGTATGGAACTATATTGGTGCCGTAAATATGGAATGCCAAAAGTGCCAAAATCTGCATAAGTTTTTACTCTCTCACTACCCTTATGGGTGGGGTGGCTGTTCACAGACCACACCCACCCTGCATGTGAGGCCAAGGCACTCTTTATGCATGAGGGTAGTTCTGAGCCGGGGTTGAGCTGCGCTTGTTGACTAACTGTGATCAAAGTCACGGCGCAGGCCTTCGGCCAGACGATGTCCACCTCAGTGGTCCAGAAGCGCCCCCCTGGCTTACCTTGCTGAGGTGCAAGAGGTCGTCAAGCTAAACGCTTTCTCGACACTCCCATCTCACAAGGTGGCCTTTTCGGTGACACTGTCGGGGACTGAGCCCAGCAGTTCTCCTCAGTTAGTGGCAGACCGGGGAGCCTCCCCCGACAAACCATTGAGTTCCTCGTGGGCCCTCAGTCTGCTCGTCGCCAAGGATGTCGTCCCCTGCAGAAAAAAAAAAAAAAAACTCCGGCCCAGTCTGCTCTACTGTGTCCGCTGCAGGAAGATGACGCCTCCCGTCTCTGTTACTGTTTAAGTGGTTAGTGAAAAATCACCCCTGAGACGGGTGACCCAGAGATGGGTGGGACCAGAGACCCAGCCCCCGGAAGAGGGCTGGGTGGTAAATCCTGTTGGTTGGGTTTGTTTCTGTTCTCCCGCTGGTCCAACAGCCAGCGGTACCCAAATTTTCAAAAAGAGAGCAGTTCCTCCATCTCTGGGTCTGAAGAGGGCTCAGAGAGCAGTGGGAGGAGAAAAGCCTCACCACTCTCATCCTCCTCTTCCTTCGCCAGAGGGCAGCAGCGTGCAGTCGAGAAGGCAGCAAAGCCTCTCCTGCGCCCCCTGCCCAACCGTGGAACCAGGTAGGTGTTGCACAGCACACTCTGACCCCTCTTCGGGCCGCCTCGCAGAGAGAGCCTCCCGAGCTGCGTCCCTGTGTTCCACCTCGCTGCCTCACTGCGGGTACGCCTGCGGTCCCTTTGATCCCGCTTGTACGGTCTCTGTGAGCCTGGTTAGCGCTCCCCAGTCCGTCTCGCTGGCTCATTCGGACCATCGGGCTCGGCTATGCGATTCAGTTCGCCCGGCGTCCCCCCCAAGTTCAGGGGTGTCCACCTCACTGCAGTGAAGGCTGTCGATGCCCGTGTCTTGCGTGCGGAGATCGCGGTCCTACTGGCGAAGGACGCGATAGAGCCGGTCCCTCCAGCCGATATGAGGTCAGGGTTCTACAGTCCCTACTTCATTGTACCCAAGAAAAGCGGTGGGTTACGACCGATCCTGGATCTGCGAGTTTTGAATCGGAGCCTTCACAAGCTACCGTTCAAAATGCTCACGCAGAAACGCATTTTCGAGTGCATCCGTCCCCAGGATTGGTTTGCAGCGATCGACCTGAAGGACGCGTACTTTCATGTTTCGATTCTTCCGCGTCACAGGCCATTCCTGCGCTTCGCGTTCGAAGGTCGAGCATATCAGTACAGAGTCCTACCCTTCGGGCTGGCCCTGTCTCCCCGCCTCTTCACGAAGGTCGTGGAGGGAGCCCTTGTTCCCATGAGAGAACAGGGTGTTCGCATTCTCAACTATCTCGACGACTGGCTCATTCTGGCACAGTCCCGGGATCAGTTGTGCGAACACAGGGATTTGGTGCTCAGACACCTCAGCCAGTTGGGTCTTCAGGTCAACTGGGAAAAGAGCAAACTCGCCCCGGTGCAGAGGATCTCTTTTCTTGGTATGGAGTTGGATTCGGTCGAACAGATAGCACGCCTCACAGAGGAACGTGCTCAGTCGGTGTTGAACTGCCTGAATACGTTCAACGGCAGGACAGCGGTTCCACTGAAATTTTTTCAGAGGCTCCTGGGGCATATGGCAGCCGCAGCGGCAGTAACCCCGCTCGGTCTGCTTCATATGAGACCGCTTCAACACTGGCTCCACGGCCGGGTCCCGAGATGGGCGTGGCAACGCGGCACGTTCCGGGTGGCAATCACTCAGGAGTGCCGCCAAACCTTCAGCCCGTGGTCGGACCCCTTGTTTCTTCGGGCTGGAGTACCCCTAGAGCAGGTGTCCCGGCATGCTGTGGTATTCACGGATGCCTCTGCCACGGGCTGGGGTGCCACGTACAATGGGCATGCAGTATCAGGGGTGTGGACGGGCCCCCATCTGCTTTGGCACATCAACTGCCTCGAGTTGCTAGCGGTACGCCTTGCTCTGAGCCGCCTCAAAGGGCCGCTACGGGGCAAGCATGTACTGGTCCGTACGGACAACACTGCGACCGTTGCGTACATCAACCGTCAAGGTGGTCTACGCTCCCGTCGCATGTCGCAACTCGCCCGCCATCTCCTCCTCTGGAGTCAGAAGCATCTGAGGTCGCTTCGTGCCATTCATATTCCCGGTGTGCTCAACTGTGTGGCCGACGAGCTATCACGAGCTGCGCGGCCAGGAGAGTGGCGACTCCACCCCCAGGTGGTCCAGCTGATTGGAGAGAGTTCGGAGAGGCTCAGGTAGACCTGTTTGCCTCACCAGAAACCTCCCATTGCCGGTTGTTTTACTCTCTGTCCGGGGGAACACTCGGAACAGACGCACTGGCGCACAGCTGGCCCCGGGGCCTTCGCAAATATGCGTTTCCCCCAGTGAGCCTACTTGCACAGACCCTGTGCAAAGTCAGGGAGGACGAGGAGCAGGTCCTGCTAGTTGCGCCCTATTGGCCCAACCGGACCTGGTTCCCAGAACTCTCACTCCTCGCGACAGCCCCTCCCTGGCCCATTCCTCTGAGGAAGGACCTTCTTTCTCAGAGACGGGGCACTCTCTGGCACCCACGTCCAGACCTCTGGAAACTCCATGTCTGGTCCCTGGACGGGTCGCGGAGGTTCTAGGTGACTTACCCCCCGAGGTACTTAACACCATCGCTTCGGCACTTGCTCCGTCTACGAGACGGGCTTACGCCTTGAAGTGGAACCTGTTCGTCGAGTGGTGTTCTTCTCGTCAAGAGGACCCCCGAAGATGCTCGATCGGTGTCGTGCTTTCCTTCTTGCAGCAGGGGTTGGAGCGTAGGCTGTCCCCCTCCACCCTCAAAGTCCATACTGCTGCTTTCTCCGCGTATCATGACCACATAGATGGCAAGTCTGTTGGTCAGCACGACCTGGTCGTCAGGTTCCTTAGGGGGGCGAGGCGGTTGAATCCTCCTCGTCCTCCCTCCATACCCTCTTGGGACCTTGCTCTGGTGCTGAGAGCACTTCAGATTGCTCCCTTTGAGCCCTTGCAATCAGCAGACTTTAAAGATTCTGTCTATGAAGACTTTGCTGCTGGTTGCATTGGCCTCCATCAAGAGGGTAGGGGACCTGCAGTCTTTTTCGGTCAACGAATCGTGCCTAGAGTTCGGGCCGGGTGACGGCCATGTGGTACTGAGACCCCGGCCTGGCTACGTGCCCAAGGTTCCTACCACTCCCTTCAGGGACCAGGTAGTGAGCCTGCAAGCGCTGCCCCCGGAGGAGGCAGACCCAGCCCTGGCTTTGCTCTGTCCAGTTCGCGCTTTGCGACTGTACATAGACAGAACTCAAAGCTTCAGGACCTCAGACCAGCTCTTTGTCTGTTACGGAGGCCAGCAGAAGGGAAAGGCTGTCTCCAAGCAGAGGATGGCCCACTGGATAGTGGATGCCATCGCCCTGGCTTACCAAGCTCAGGGCGTGCCCTGCCCGCTCAGGTTGCATGCGCACTCCACGAGAGGCGTCGCATCTTCCTGGGCGCTGGCTCGTGGCGCCTCGCTAACAGACATTTGTAGAGCTGCGGGCTGGGCGACACCTAACACGTTCGCTAGATTCTATAGCCTTCGTGTCGAGCCGGTCTCCTCCCGTGTTCTCACCTCAGGTCAGAGGCACGGAGAGGCCCCGGCTTAGTGTCGGCTTGCTGCGCTCACATGCACTTTTTTCTCCAGAGAGTCCCTACAAGGCAGACCCTGTTGAGTCCTCCGATCTCCCTTCGGCAGCCGACGTGGCGGAGCGTCTGGCGCTAGGCCTATACTCCGTTGTATCCTTGAGAACCGGGTTTAGGCTGGGTACCATATGTGTGACCCTACTGGGATCCCATATGTCTAGTTCCACGGTTGCTCCTAAACAAAGCCCGTGTCTTTCCCTCTGGGAGAACCCACCTCTCATCGAGTCGGAGTCACCCCAGTTCTTCCATATGTAGTACAGCCTACGGGTTAGTCCATATGTACTTCTCCACATAACTCCTTCGGGGAAGGATGTGGCTTCCGCAGCGTTCCTTTCCCAGCGGAAGGGTACGCTTTCCCAGCGTTATCCAACTGTCTCACTGAATGGGTTTTGGGGAACAGCAGTGATCGACACTCTCTGTGTTAGCCCTGTCCCACCGTCCGTAGGCAAGGGGGTTCAGGTGGCTTACAACAGAGCGCTGGAAGAGGGCAGCCCCTGTGGCGCTTTGGTAGGGATTCCTATTCGTCGGTCTGTCCGACGTACGTCGAACGTGACCAACTGAATGGGAACGTCTCGGTTACAAAGGTAACCCTCGTTCCCTGAAGGAGGGAACGGAGACGTACGTCCCGTCGCCACAGTCGCTGTACCCCGCTGATGCTGCCGCCTATCCGGTTCGGCTCCTCAGCGAAAACCTGAAGATGCAACGCACCTGCTGCTCGTTATATACCCGCGCTGCGAGGCGAGCAGCTGATGGATATGATTGCATGCCAATGTGCATTGGCTCGTTGTAGTTACACTCGAAGTAGATTGGCCTCTCTAGCGAGATTCCTATTCGTCGGTCTGTCCGACGTACGTCTCCGTTCCCTCCTTCAGGGAACGAGGGTTACCTTTGTAACCGAGACGTTTCCATTAACACTTCGTCGCCACTCAAATTTGTCTGTATAGACTTTTGGTCAGCTGAAGATGTTATGTGTGAACCTGTACTTTTGAATGGAGAAACAGTTGACATTGACAAGTTTGTGCAGTCACTCAAGCGAGACCTCTGTGAAGCTATGAAACTTGCACAGTCACATTCAGAAAAACAACAACATAGACAAGCAGAAATGAATAACAAAAGGAGTAAGGGACAACCAGTTGACATTGGTCAAAGAGTTTTATTGGCCAACAAAGGCGAAAGAGGTAAAAAGAAACTGGCAGATTGTTGGGAGAGTACAGTTTATGTAGTAATCGACAAAAATTTCTTGTTGAACACGTACAAACTCAGAAGCCCTTCTGGTGTTGTTAAAACTGTTCATAGGAATCTGATTATGCCGGTTGACTTTCTGCCATTGCTTGATGCAGACGCTGTCGAGGAACAGTTATCCAGTTTGAGTGGTGATGAACCTGAGGACTCTAGTTTTGAGCAGCTTGCAGAAGAAAGGACTACTCAGTGGGTTGCTGACCTCTCTAGCAGCTCTGGCGGTTCTATAGCAAACAGAGATGAATTGGATGAGCAGAATGTGATGTGTGAGGAAACTGCTCAGGCAAGTGATGGTGTAGAAGTTGAAGGGGAGTTGGTAACATCTGCTACCAGTGAGTGTGATGTTACTTTTGCTGGTGTTGACTTCCATGTGGACTGTGATAAACGTGGTTGTGACCTTTCTGAATACAGGAATGGGAATCAGGATGATTCTGCAATGGGTGTCAATTTGAGTGAGGAGTATGTCACTGAGGTTAAGGCAGTTCACGAAGAAAGCACGGTTGAGCCTTCCCCTACTGTACAACCGTCTACCTTTGAAAGACGGAGTTGTCAGTGAAAAGACCTGATCAGAGTGAGGGTTTTCGTACTAGACATGTAGAGTTGAGTATTTTGTGCACGATTTTGTTTATTTTATTTTATTTTGTTTCTTTTTGATGATGAATTACTCTTTTGTATGCTATTCATGATGTTACGCAAAATCTAGTGAAATCAGTGGGGGTGAGTGTAACAAGGTTAAAATTGTTTTATTTCACAAGATTTTCCTGTTAATATGCATTCAATGCTGTTCTACAATTGTTTAAACCAGTGTTTCTAAAAATACATTAAAAAGGGTCTGTACATTAAAAAGAACCGATTAGTTGTTAGCATTGGTTGAAAATAATTCACACACAGAAATTCACAATGTTTAAGTTGTTTTAATTTATTTTGTTAGTTATTTACAGATGTAAGATCATATATTTAACGTACATATTTCATTGTTGTGGATTGGTATACTTGGGAATGTTATTTTTGTTGGCAGTGTTACTGATGTGTGAGCTGAAGCTGTCGTGATGGCCTGCCTATATAAAAATCCATTCTCTATGCAGGTATGCATTGACGAACCATATTTTTGTGTTTTTACTGCATTGCATTGGCTTCCTGTTAAACATTGTATAGATTTTTAAATCTTGCTAATTACTTACAAAGTACTAAATGGTTTAGATCCCCAGTACCTGAGCGAGCTCTTAATAAATTATAGTCCTTCACGTCTATTGCGATCTCAGAATTCAGGCTATTTGATAATACCTAGAATATCAAAATCAACCGCAGGTGGTAGATCCTTCTCCTGTTTGGCACCTAAACTCTGGAATAATCTTCCTAGCATTTTTTGGGAAGCAGACACACTCTGTCAGTTTAAATCTAGACTAAAAACGCATCTCTTTAACCTGGCATACACATAACACATTATCAATTTATGTTTTCAAATCCGTTAAAGGATTGTTAGGCTGCATAAATTAGGTCAGCCGGAACCGGGAACACTTCCTATAACACCGGATGTACTCATTACATCAGAAGAAGTTTGGCATCTACGCTAATATTAGTCTCTCTGTTTATCCTGATGTTTACCGTAGTCAGCCGGATCCGGACCGTATCCAGGTGAGATCAAGGACCTGCGCCTTGACACGACCACAACGCAGCCCTGAAGTGTCAGCAGAGATTGAGTCAACTAGATCATCCGCTGTGAAGGCCTCATCGACATGACAGCCAGTGGCACAGTTCCTCAACAAACCTTCCATACCGGCGTGATGAATATGATCGTCAACTGGATGGAACTGGAATAAAAACTTTGACTGTTGCGATCCCATCGGACGTATGAAAGCTGCCTGAATCATAATAAAGCACTGTTCGCTGTTGGCCAGAGGAGAACTGGCCCCCCGACTGAGCCTGGTTTCTCCCAAGGTTTTTTCTCCATTTTAACACCTGTTTGCCACCTGTTTGCCACCTGATGTCCCCTGTTGGAGTTTGGGTTCCTTGCCGCTATCGCCTTTGGCTTGCTTAGTTGGGGACACTTGACATTTGGTATTCAACAGTGTTTTTGATCTGCCTGCATTGATGCCATTGTATGCAAACTGAACTGAGCTGGATGATGACATCACTGTTTACTCCAGTGCTAATATAGATAAATTAACTAAATTAATAACTATTGATTCTTACAACGGAATGAATCAATACTGAATTTACTTAAGATGGATAATGACACCATTTTCTATAAGAGCTGCTGTGCAGCCAAAATTATAACCAGTTATCACTGTAAAGCTGCTTTGACACAATCTGCATTGTAAAAAGCGCTATATAAATAAGGATGACTTGACTTGAGTTACTGCGTTTTCTCCATTTCTGTACTTTTTTTTTTTTCTGAAGCTGTCGTGATGGCCTGTCTATATAAAAATACATTCTCTATGCAGACCCAATCCGGCGCTCTCCTGTCGTTCTTCACTAATTTTCAACACAACGCAGACTACAGAAGCATATGGTTACACTTGCTGTGCCTTCGGTGGTTGGCCCCTGAACCACTGCTTGCAACTATATTTATTATTATTATTATTATTATTATTATTGTATATCAAGTACACTTGCTATTTGGAAACAGAATGTGTGTGCTGGATGAAACAAAAATTACTGGAGCATGAAAATGAAATGGATTGACTAACAAACTGCCAATAAAGGTAATTTGACTTCAGTCTACAATTTGCATTTAATATGACATATGTATGAGGTTTAACATACAAAATACATATAAGATGCATAAAATGGTGTACATTTAAATTATAAAACCAATAAAATGCAAAATGGCTTACTGCAGGAAATATTTTACGACATTTATATCTAAAACTTGAAGGGAAAGGGTCATTAAATTAAATTTCCATTTCTTGTTAATTGCAAAAAGTCAATGTCATTTTTTATTAGGAAGTATATAATGCAGGTCCAGAACATGGCTGTCATGAAGATGGTCACTGAGAGTCCACTGTGTCTAGTGCTGACCCGGCCTACACTGCAGAGCCTGCTACAGCCTGTGGAGAGCAGAACTAAATGGTCAGACAGCCCTGAAAGTTGTGCTGCTGTTGTGTAGTTATCATTACTATAAGACATGGTAAGCCTCCTGTTTGGGTATCTCTTTGATTGCTTGTGCTGAATTTTCTCGCAGAAATGTACTTATTGCATCATCTATTTTTCTAAATAACATGATTATCTACGGGTTTAAAGTTGTTTAGATGAAGATTTCCCCATTATTTGTTTCTTTGTATTTTTTTCAGGTTTTAGCAAAATTATGTAACATTTTGGGGCAAATATACATAATAGTAAACCGAAACTTGATGCTAAAATAGCAAATATCTGAACAGCTACAGTAAATTTCCCAGGAGAACTGACATAAGCTGGGATAAATGTAAGCCAGACAGCACAGAATATGAGCACACTGAATGTGATGAACTTGGCTTCATTGAAGTTATCAGGGAGCTTCCGAGCCAGAAAAGCTAAAACAAAACACAAGATTGATAGCAGGCCGGTATAACCCAGAACAGCCCAGAAACCTAGAGCTGAACCCAAGTTACATTCAAGAATGATCTTTTCTCTGTAATAGCTCGAGTTCATATTTGGAAAAGGAGGGGATAATGTTAACCAAAGCACACATATAACCACCTGTATTAACGTTAAGCAAACAACACTAAGTCGTTGTTGTGCAGGTCCAAACCATTTCATGACATTTCTTCCTGGAAGTGTAGCCCTGAAGGCCATTAACACAACTATTGTTTTGCCCAGAACACAGGAGATACAGAGGACAAAAGTGATCCCAAATGCTGTGTGACGCAACATACAGGACCATTCAGTGGGTCGACCAATAAAAGTAATAGAACAGAGGAAACACAGAGTCAAAGAGAAGAGCAGCAGGAAGCTCAGCTCTGAATTATTGGCTCTAACAATAGGTGTTTCTTTATGAAGATAAAACAGAAAAAATACAATTGCTGTTAATAACACCCCAAGGAAGGACAAAATACAAAGCACCATCCCCATGATTTCTGTATAGGAAAGGAATTCAACCACTTTTAATACACATCTGTCTTTGCTTTCATTCGACCAGTACTCCAAATCACAAGGAAAGCAGTCACTAGAATCTGTGAAGGAATGTCAAGAAAAGATTATTTGAAAGGAAATTGCATCATGAAGTCACTTGACCAATGGACAGTATTACACTTCACTTTATCACATTTTCATGAGTGTTATTCAGCATGTACTCTTTTACCTGTGCTATTACTGATTTCTCCCTCTGCACATGGAATACAGTCATAACAGCAGAGAGGTCTTCCT
Source organism: Ctenopharyngodon idella (assembly GCF_019924925.1). Classification (NCBI taxonomy): domain Eukaryota; kingdom Metazoa; phylum Chordata; class Actinopteri; order Cypriniformes; family Xenocyprididae; genus Ctenopharyngodon; species Ctenopharyngodon idella. Next base: position 34,280,307 of record NC_067237.1, on the reverse strand, counting down.
TTTTGCACAGCCTTCCTAGTGCCTGGAGGGCAGCTCTCACTGCACACGGACACAGGCAACTATGAGAAAAAAAGTTTTCATATAAGATCCAAATGATGATTTGAATTGTTAAAATTATTTGCTTGACATTGTGGAATAAATTTTTCCAGCTTTTACTGTGCTTTCATATATTTTTAGGCATTCTCATCTAAATGACTGTATTATGAAAAGTACAACAATTGGAGAACAAAGTTATTTGACACGCTTTCAATAATTTGTTATGTACCTGTCCACTATTTCCTGCCCATAGCACGTGTTCCTGATTGACTTGAAGACGTTTCTCCAAAGGCAATGAGCTGTCATAGACACCCACATGCTTGAACTGCAGACTTCCATCCTCAGCAGGCTGCCAGTTCACAAGGTCATATCTCGCCACTGGATCACCACTTGCATCAAAGAAAATTTTCTCACCTGTTTTAACAATGAAGCTCACATCTTTCATATATTCCAACACCTAAGTGGAAACCACAGAAACAGTATTAAAATATATATATATATATATATATATATATATATATATATATATATCCCTTACTTCTGTGCTCCTACATACCTTTTGTGGTGTGGGCCGTTCCCCTTTGCTGCTGCTGGTGGAGGATCCAAAGTCTTTTAACACATTACGTAGTGTATGTGCAACAGCATACACTGCAGTGTAAACGTTATGCTCTATTCGTTGCTCTGATACATCAGTATATTCATTTTGCAGCTCTGCCAGTCTCTCTGAGCCAGTGCAGTCACTACTACCACTGCTCCTGAAAGAGCACTGAAAAACTGTTTCCCAGAATTCGATTAAAAGTTTATTTTTTGGTTCTTGATCAGGATGCACATTGAGTAGGAACTCGCGCAGGCCCATAATCTTGGCATTTGCTATAGCAAAACCCACAGCTCCAGAAAGGAAACTGTATTCCTTTGTTTCTGCAAGATTTCGAGAAGTGATCCAGGATTCACTGCCAACCCACTGTATGCCTGTGATGTTGTGTTGTGCAATTACTCTAAGGAGGATGACAAAATCTCCGAATGCCATAAAAGCCAGCACCACTCTGGCTGTGCCCTTCTTTATCACTTCCAGTGTCTTCAGGAACTGCTCTTCTGGGTCAGTTTTAAATACGGCCTCTGTATATTCAATACAAATACCTTCTCTTTTTGCAGCCTCCTCAAAAGCTGCGATGCCATTATTACCATAATCACTGCGACTCCTGACTGTCCCAACCCAAGTCCAACCAAAGTGCTTGACAAGCTGAGCCAGTGCTCTACTTTGGTAATAATCACTGGGAATTGTTCTGAAGAACGATCGATACCTTTTTCTGTTACTCAGGCATGCACATGTGGCAAAATGACTGATCTACACACACAGGCACACACAGACACACACACACAGGCACACATAAATATATATATATATAAACCAGATACATGTTTTCACAATGTTTTCTATATTTAGAGCTTTTTTTTTTCATTGGGTAAATATGACTTGAAGCATATATTTACGGTGCATGTTCCAGTAGAACACTGATGTTCATCTCATACACTGATTTAACATGATATCAAGGAGCAGATAAGAGTTCTTACAACAGGTAAGTTGAATGGACCAACTACAGATGCCAAGCCAACGGTGGGAGAGGAGTTTGACTCTCCAATAATGGCATGAACAGCTGGTGGTCTAGAACAAGACGTATCACTCAAAGTCTCTTCATAACCGTTCATCAATGCCATGCCTGAGAAGATAGCCTGAGCTATTGAGCCACAGGAATCATATATCTTATAGCCCAAAGAAACACCAGGCAACAGCTGTGTGCTGTTATTAATCTCCTCAATGGCAAAAATCAGTGTCTGAAGAAATTTAAATTCACGCAAGTTCAAGCTGTGAAAATAAAGCAACAGTCGAGTATGTTACAGTCTGCAATGAATCATCTCTAAGACATCTCTAAGTTCAATCATTTTTTTCAGAATTCTCATTTCAAGGTCATTATTATACAGACCTGCCACATGTTGTTTGCTCTGGTTTGGAAGTGAAATGATGGTTTTGCAAAATAGCATTTTTGTGAAGGGAGAAAATCGCCCCAATGTTGATGTCTCTTTCTGCAGAAAGAAGAGGAAGGGCAGGCTGACCAAGCAATCTGCAGACTTGTGCTGAAGTTGGTACACAGAACCCATGCAACACCCGCAGCAGTAGCAGCAGTGACAAAGTCCTTTTTGCCATGCCAATATGTATGCAGGGCAGGAACCTCTGAGGCAGAACAAGAGTAGTGCTGCCTTTTATCGTATCTTAAATTCTGTAAGCTCAGGTGCCCCCTGTTGGAAAGCGTGCACATTTGGGCCAAGATGCACAAAGCCTAGATTGACGCTGTCTCTGAGGCCCAATAGAGGTTTTACATCATTGTCAACAACATGGAACTGTAGTGTCCTGCATGTGAAGTTTACATTAGTGACACCTAAAGTCCTTATGATCTGAACGCCATAGGCCACAAGGTTGACTACATGGCTGTGGTCGACATGAGCGCCTGGGTCGATGTGCTGGAGGATGCCTCTGGACAGTACATTGCACTGAGCTGGTTTGTTGGAAGTGGATAGGACAGTAAATATCTCTCCTCTATCAGCTGGCACCTCTACACTTTCACAGTAAAACAGGTGTGCTGGTTCATATGAAATCTGTGTATCAAGTTCACTTATTCTATGTGTCTGTCCTCCTCTGCGTATGGTATGGGGTGCTCTGTATGACTGAGATGGACCTTGTCCTGGTCTGCTGTAGGTGTGTGTTTTGGTTGCAGCGCTTGTTGAAGGCTGCAGAGCTGCTGCAGTCAGATGAATGCTGGCCACAACAGTTCGAACATATAGAATATTGCACGGCACAAACGCTTTCCTTTATTAGTTTTTTGGTACCTGCTTTTTTTATTTCTTTGTTTCCTTTTTCAGACTTTCAATTGTCCGCAATATTCTCGTCAAAGACGAGGGGGTCAATATGATGAAGTCCTTGTGCCATCGTCAATATAGGCTAACTTCTGACACCATGTAGATGCGTGTAGACAAGTTAATTGACACCTTGTGTAGAACTCAGGTCTCCTCTTTATTTTTTCATACCATTTCCCCTTCATTTCAGCCTCCACCCCCTATTCCACCAGACCACCTACATCATCTCCTGTGGACAGCCACAGGGAAGATCACAAGCAATCATCAATATAATCTACATTAGACAAGTTGAAGTTTTATGGAAGGAAAATGTTTTTTGCATAACATCTTTTTATTATCATTATTATTATTACTAAAATTTAATGATAATAATATAGATGCCAGTGAAAGCTAGAAACTGGCCACAAGTCACAAGTCTTAAGTAGTTATGTTTCAAGTTTGAGGATGATATAACAAAAAATTAGGTTCCTGCAAGGTTTTTTCTCTGACTAGTGCATTTTCGGTAATGCTTTAGATTACAGCCCTTCCATGTTTTAAGGCAAGTAAAACTGAAACTATTGTGCTATATATATGTGTGTGTGTGTGTGTGTGTGTGTGTGTTTATGGCATGCCTTTCAGGAAATTATAGTATTTATAATATATGGCATGCCGTTCAGGAAATTATAGTATTTATAATATGATTGGTTGTATATATTGAATGAAACTCGAATATATGGAACGAAAGTCTGAATATATGGAATGAAACTTGAATATATTGAATGAAAGTCTGAATATATGGAATGAAAGTCTGAATATACTGAATGAAAGTCTGAATATATGGAATGAAAGTCTGAATATATTGAATGAAACTTGAATATATTGAATGAAAGTCTGAATATATTAAATGAAACTTGAATATATTGAATGAAAGTCTGAATATATGGAATGAAAGTCTGAATATATTGAATGAAAGTTGAATATATTGAATGAAAATCTGAATATATGGAATGAAAGTCTGAATATATGGAATAAAACTTGAATATACTAAACGAAAGTCTGAATATATGGAATGAAACTTATATTAAATGAAAACTGGCGTCATCAAAGCGCCAGCTTGTGTTTTTCATTTGTGATTGTTCAGATGTTGAACTATGATCGAGTCTGCGCGAGATCTAATAGCAACAATTTTAAGTAATAACGAATTAATTAATACGCTGGTGAATGCGTGTATGGGCCAAAATACTGGCAACATGACTCAATACGCTTCTAACGATGAAGAAATCCGTTCGCTATTTAATCGCGGTAGACTTAACGCGGTAAACCACACAGGCCAACAAGTTTCTGCTTGTCCGGCAACAGAATGAAACATGCCTTCCACATGCCTTCTACAATATTTGCCCATTCACTCGAAAGGGTCCTAGACAGAAGAGGTAAGAACAGAACCGAATGCATTTGAATTGCGGTTTGTAAGAGTTTTATTTCAATCAGTCATAGTAAACCTCATAAATATCACAGGTATTAGGTTTGATTTCAGACATAGTCAATATTAGGCTATATCTTTAAATTTAAGGTAAATACATTAGGCTTGTTAGGTTTTATTTAAACTTTGAAAGGAATACTTTGGATTAGTGCACTGCTGTATTAATGGCATGTATGCATGTATGTATGTATGTATGAGTAAAATAAATTATGAAGTTACACAGTTTAACAGTGCAGTATGGTAAGAGACAAATGTTGACAATTGACTATGAACCACAAAAATAAATAACTGCAGTTTACATGAAATTCATTGTAAACACAGTTCACAATTGTGAAAAAATCAGCATATGCTGGTTACAGTAGGTATGTTTTGAAGCATGGAAGCTGGTTTGAGCTGGTTTATACTAGTCAGCACGATCAGGTATTTCACACCCTTTTGTCCAATTTTTTTGCCACAATTTTTCTTCTTCTGTTAATGAATCTCGAAAACTTTGTAGGATTTGTCCAACTTTCCGAACCGAATGAACACCAAGTCCTCTCGCCACAGCGTCCACATTGTCCAATTCTGGGCCTGCTAATAATGCCAAATGTTTTACTGTAACAACTTTAGCTTTGATGAAAACATCACCCATGCCTGGGGCTTAATTTCTCTTAAAGTCCATTCTTGACCAATAAACAATTGGTTCTTCTAATAGCCAATATAAAGAGGATATTTGTGTGAAAAGTTTTCTGCATTCTAGAATGTCCCAAGCTTTAAAACATTATAATAAAAAGGAAAAATTCCTCTCACATTTAAAATATTGCTGTTCAAAAGAAAAAACAATTTGTTCCAATCCTAGATTTCCAACCTGCTTTAGAATGCGCCCAGTTAATACTCGCCATGAAGTTTCTAAGTTGCCATAAAAAAACTTTTGCACAAATTGTATTCTAAAAGCAGCTTTTCTACTGGCCAAATGAATCAAACCTTGACCCCCAAACTCTTTTGATAGATATAAAACACTCTGTGGTATCCAGTGCATTCTAAAACTGCTCATTTATGCCACAGTGCAGATGCTATCAAATTATTGACAATTAATATTCTACCTCTGTAAGACATACGTGAACGAAGCCATCTCCATTTTTTTAAATCTTCCTTCTACCATTTCTAAAAGCCCTCCCAATTTTTATTTTCCATAAAATCATTTCCTACATAAACACCTAAATATTTTAAACCTCCACTACTCCAACTTAGACCACCTGGTAATTGGGGCTTTTCTTCCCTCCAATCTCCTACTAACAGACCAGAACTCTTCTTCCAGTTGACTTTAGCAGATGAAATATCACCAAAGTCATGTACTATTTAAGTTATTTTGTTTACATCATCTTGATTTTTAATAATAACCACAACATCATCTGCATAAGCTCATGTATACACAGGTGCAAACTGATCATCAATTCTAAGCCCCATTAACTCATTACGAAATCTGTTCAGTAAAGGTTCAATAGCTAATGTATACAACATGCCCGATAAAGAGCAACCTTGTCTTATTCCCCTTTTCACCTTAAAAGATACTCTTAAGCCACCATTGACTTTTAAAACACTCTCAGTACCTCCATAAAGAATGTTTTAATCATAATCAGAAAACCTGAAGAAAAATTAAAAGCCTCCAATGTGCTCCATAAATATTTGTGCTCCACACGTTCAAAAGCCTTCACTTGATCCATCAAAAACAAGCTAAATTTAAAACCAAACAAATTAGAAGTATGAAGTAAATCCCTTATAAAAGATATATTAAGATGGTTCTACCGGGAGGACTGATCATTATGTATCACATACTCCATTGCCTTCTTTAACCTATTTTCCAAAGCTTTAGAGAGAGACTTGTAATCAGCACATAACAGAGCAACTGTCACAGTTCCCGTGTTTCCCGGACTCAATTTCCCAAGATCGTCTTGTCTCCACACCTGCACTCACTTCCCTCGTCTTCTCCCCATCATCACGGATTACCTGCACCTGCTCCTGATCATCAGCACTCCCTTTATAATGGACTCACTCCCTTCACTCCTGGTCCGTTCTTATTGTTAGCTTACCGTGTGTTAATGTTATGTTATTGGTTAATGTGTGTGTAAGCGTGCTATCTCCTGTGTTCTTCATTAAAACCCCTGCATTGTGGACATCCGTTGAAGTCTCGTCTCTCCAGCACTGCACACCCGTAACAGCAACAGGTCTCCAGTTAGCTATGTTTCTTATTTCTCAAATCCCTTTTTTTTTGCTAGCAATGTCAGAACTCAATGGGAGTTGCTCTTTGGCAAAGCTCTCATTAAAGACTGCTAACAGATTTGACCCCATTATGCTCCAAAAAGTTTTATAAAACTCTATTGTTACTCCATAGATTCCTGGAGCTTTACCATTGGCCATACTCATCACTGCTGAGTACAGTTCAGGCAATAACAATGGTCACTCAAGTTTAGCATTTATTTCAGCCGGTACTTTTTAAAAGACCTTCAAAAAACTTCTGTGCAATATTCAAATCTTCATGATCACAAGACGCATAAAGATTTGAATAAAAATCAACAGCTCTCTTACGAATTCCCATAAGGAATGAATTAATCTACTTTGGCCATTTCTTTTTTGTGCTCAAGACCAAAAAAAAAAAAAAAAAAAAACTGGTTGGTGCATCCATTTTGTTTAAATTCTGAAACCGAGATCTCACAAATGCTCCCTGCCCTTTGATTCTCAATAGATCTGTTAAAACATCCCACATCCCACCATTGTTGAATTGATTTAAATTGCTGTAAATTTGTCTTCCATTGTTCCCCCAAAAACAACATAAAACCTTTCTTAAAACGAGGGTCATTTAACAATGAAGCACTGAAATGCCAATAAGCACTCTTTACTTTGATAGAATTAATAAAAACAACTCTGCAAGCCAAACTGTGATCTAAAAAAATTACTGGAGTTATAGCACAGGATTAAAATATCTGTAAATTATGTTTATAACAATATATTCTATCAATTTTTGCTATGGCTAGAATTTTCTTGATAATGTGCCCAAGAATATTGTCTAAAAACTCCATGCTTATTACGCCATACATCTACTAAATCAAAAGTTTCCACAACACTTGCAAGCTTAATTCTTAAAGCCATGTGTGGATCAACATGATTTTGATCCAAGTTACTGATTGTACAATTAAAATCTCCAGCTAAAAAAAGAAAATCAGGACTCACATCCTGCCAGTGTATCAGACAATTTTTTTCCAAAAAAAGCATTCTTTCTTTTGCATTAACAGGAGCATATACATTAATCAAAATCATTGTTTTTATTTCATACTTTACAATGACTTTAATAAGCCTTCCTGCTATGACTTTTTTTACTTCATATGACCGAGGTATAAAAGACCTCGAAAAAAGAATGGCTACTCCAGCACTAATTGAACTTTTATGACTCATTATGACAGTGCCATCCCATACCCTCTGCCAATCAACTTTATTATCAATACATGAGTGAGTTTCTTGTACAAATGAAATATCAATATTTTTTTTTAATTTCATCAACTCATCTCATGCTCAATTTAAATTTAGAGAGGAAATCTTAAACTCAGTCATAAAGAAAAAAAGTTATGACTATCAAGACAAACCTCACAACAAAACATTTCCATAAATTATTGTGATCTTTCCAATTCGTTCTGTGTTATTTGTACTCGTGCCTTTTGCACCAATTTCTTAAGATGATAAACTTCAGTTTCAGTGAGGCCATCTCCTCCCACATTTTCCATCACTTTTGCAGATTCAATGAACTTAGCTCGATCTGAGAAAAAAATCATCAACAATCACATTTCTCTTTCTTTTTGTTACTTTCAAGAAGCTACGAAATTGTTCTAAATCGTACTCCTCCTCTTTCCGTTCATTTATCATAATCTGAGTGGAAACTTCTCTTTCTCATAAATTGTGGAGTTCCAAGGATGATTCCAAGGATGTTTAATCCCTCTGTATTCCAGTGCCATTTTTGTGGGAGATTAGGGTAAACTCACAAAATACTTTACTTTAAACACAGTTCCTAATAATAAGAAGTGAAAAAAGAGAGAGAAACGCCAAAGACAAACACGTTCTAGGCCAAACGCTCTCACCGCTACCCACAATCCTCAGAGAGAGAGAGGGAGAGAGATTTTTGATTTTTAACAAATGGCATTATTAAAACACCACTGCTGTACAAAAATTTCAACATCATTCGTTGCTCTATAACACCTAAAATCTAATTTTATTAACTTTACAAACGCTTTAAAAATAGGCAAAAGCTCCTAAACATGCTTATTCTCAACTGTATTTCTCCGTGTAGTATGGATGTTTTGCTCAACCTACCAAAAACATAATTACTGCCATTTTTCCTTTTGATTCTGTCTATAGCCAGCACCCAAAATAAAAATTCTTTGTGTATATACCTCTCCACATTTTAAAAAAGCCTTACTTAATAATTCAAACAATGGCATTAATCTTCTACATTCCAAAAAGCAATGAAATACAGTCTCTCTGTGGCCACAAAAAATACACTTATCATTAACATTAGGATTAATAACAGATATAAAAGCATTCACTGCCACAACACCATGTAAAATTCTCCACTGTAAATCACCAACACGTTTTGTCAGTGGTGGTTTATACAGCACCCTCCACACTGGTTTTATTTCCTAATCTATTGCAAGTTTACTTCTCCACACTGTATAAGCTCTCTTGTCTAACATTGTTTTGCTCCCTTTCGAAAGGGAACTCGCACTGCGTCCTAGAACGCAAATGGGGAAACGCCCTCGCGTGACCAGTATCTGTCCAATCACAACAATCCTATTGACCGGCAACAGCCTATGACATAATACAGGTGTAACCAGGAAGTATGAAAGGGCCGCCTGGAGAACATGTCATTCTCTTTTCGTCTTCAGGGACTGTTTGTCTGTAGCGATCTGTTCAAGGTAAGACAATTTATCATGGCTGAGAAACGTTTCAAGCGTTGTGCTGATCCATGTCCTAGATATTTGACACCGGAGGATATACGCGACTTGTGCGTTCATTGTCTGGGTGAAGAGCATGCACACTCTGTTCTCGAGGGATCAGTTTGCATGCATTGTGAGCGTCTTCCCATGAGGACGCTCCGCTCTCATCTGTCCATCTTCTTGAGGGAAGAAGGACAGACATCTGTGCCTGGCGGCTCGGGCCCCTCTCGTGCTGAGGCAGAGAGGCAGCTTAAGTCGTGGGGTTCACAGGTGGAGCTCGCCAGACGCTTTAATAAGGATGTCACTGTCTCTCGCGATTCGGTGGCTCGCGACAGTGATCTGCTCGATGAGGATTCTATTTCTCTTGTATCCTCTGGTTCACGAGATAGTGCTCTTTTGGCTCCTAGCCAAAATGAAGAGCAGTCGATGGCTGAGTCTGGCAGTGAAAGTGTTAGATCTGAGCCATCTCGGCCATCCTGCCCCGCGTATGAGGAGCTGCTCGACGTGATAGGGCGCGTTTCAGATAGATTAAAGCTGTCGTGGGAGCGCGTTCAGGAAGAGACTGTTCGTGGTAGGTTGGACGAACGTTATGTTTCTGGCCACCGTCGTGCAGCCCCCGTGAGCATTTCATTCCTTCCCAATCTCCATTCTGAGATCGTTAAAGCATGGAAGAACGTCTCGGGTTACGTTTGTAACCCTGGTTCCCTGAATAGGGAACGAGACGCTGCGTTGAATCGCATTGGGATCACTTCTGCGTGATTACATCTTGAAGCACTCGTGAAATCGAACCAATAGTGTGACGGGACGTCAGAGCAGGTGACGTCACGGACCAGGAAACTATAAAGCACTCCTGAGAACAAAGAACGGCAGCTTCTGATGTGGATGAAGCAGACGCTCACAGGTGCGCAGGGAGTATGGCTAAGCAACGCAGCGTCTCGTTCCCTATTCAGGGAACCAGGGTTACAAACGTAACCCGAGACGTTCCCTTTCATGGGAACATCGACGCTGCGTTGAATCGCATTGGGAACCCTATCCCAACTAGGCCATAGGACCAAGTACCTGTCCGTTAACTTTGGGACGAGAGCACCGCGGACCCCGGAGTGGAGCCCAAGTCAAGGTTGTAAAACCTAATAAAGGTATGCTGAGATGACCACCCAGCCGCATCACAGATCTCATTAATGGGAACTCCCGAGAGCAAAGCTTTTGAAGCAGCCATACCCCTGGTGGAGTGTGCCCGGACAGCCAAAGGTGAAGGCTGTCTAGAAGACTCATAGGCAAGAGAGATGGCCTCGACCAACCACTTGCTCATTCTCTGCTTAGACGCTGGGCCCCCTGCTTTTGAAGCAGCCATACCCCTGGTGGAGTGTGCCCGGACAGCCAAAGGTGAAGGCTGTCTAGAAGACTCATAGGCAAGAGAGATGGCCTCGACCAACCACTTGCTCATTCTCTGCTTAGACGCTGGGCCCCCTTTCTTAGGGGGCCCGTAACAGACAAATAATTGATCAGTCTTGCGCCACAGGGCAGCTCTGTGGACGTAGCCCTCACCGGGCACAGCAGATTTAGTTTCTCCTGATCCGCATTTGAAAAGGGTGAAGGACAAAAGGCCTGCAGAACAATGGGCCCCGGGACATTGGTGGGGACCTTGGGTATATACCCAGGTCTATGATGCAGGAAAGCCTTGACCATTCCAGGCGCAAATTCCAAAAATGAAGGAGCAACAGAAAGTGCTTGTAGATCTCTAATTCTTTTGAGAGATGATATAGTCAACAGAAATATATTTTTCAAAGTGAGGAACTTTTCAGATACTTCCTCTAAAGGTTCAAAGGGAGCCGCAGCCAACCCTTTCCAAAACAATGGCCAAGTCCCAGGACGGAGTTCTTGCACACACAGCAGGCCTCAGCCTCTGGGTGCCACGGAGAAAACGTATAACTAGGGGGTTCTTTCCCACAGATATATCCCCCAAAGGCGCATGATAGGCGGAAATAGCTGCAATATAGACATTCAATGTAGAAGGAGATAGGCCATCCGAGAATTTTTCTTGAAGAAATTGCAGTACATGACTGATGGATGAGTGGAACGGGTCCACCTGAGATCGGCTACACCAAGTAGCAAACAGCTTCCACTTATATGCGTATATAAGTTTATATAAGTTTTCTCGTGGACGGAGCTCTGGAGTGGAGTATGGTCTCCACAACCTCAGTTGAGAGACCGGATTCTATGAGCTCTGCCCCCTCAGAGGCCAAGCCCACAGTTTCCACAACTCCGGGCGGGGGTGAATTATCATGCCGCCCTGCTTGAGACAGGAGGTCCTGCATGATTGGAATCTCCATGGGGGAGCCTTCTAATAGGGACACTAGATCCGAGAACCATATTCGGGTCGGCCAGAACGGGGCTATTAATATGAGATGGACCCCGTCCCGGCGAACCCTCTCCAGAACTCCTGGGAGCAGAGCAATCGGGGGAAATGCGTACAGACGCAGCCTCGGCCACGTCTGTACCGTGGCATCCAACCCCAGCGGGGCTGGATGGGTCAGGGAATACCACAACGGGCAATGAGAGGTCTCTTTCGAGGCAAATAGATCGACTTCTGCACGACCGAAATTCTTCCAAATGAGCTCCACCACCTCGGGGTGGAGTCTCCACTCCCCGGGCCTCGGCCCCTGTCTCGACAGGATGTCTGCCCCCACATTTTGATGCCCTGGGATATAAGCTGCTCTCAGAGAGAGAAGCTTCCCCTGGGACCACAGGAAGATCTGATGGGCTAACTTGCACAGCTGGCGAGACCTCAGACCCCCCTGATGGTTGATGTAGGAAACCACCGACATCCTGTCTGTGTGAACTAACACATGGTGGCCCCACAGGTCTGGGAGGAAGTATTTGAGTGCTCGAAATACTGCCATCATTTCCAGCTGATTTATGTGCCAGGAACGATGATGGTCCTCCCAAAGACCCTGAGCCGAGCGACCACTCATGATCGCCCCCCAGCCTGTGAGAGACGCATCCGTCGTTAGCATTATGCTACGAAAAGGAGCTCCCAGCACAGGTCCCTGGGACAGGAACCAAGGCTTCTTCCACATGACTAAGGCACAAAGGCATCGCCGCGTGACCTTGATCATGTGGAAAGGATTTCCCCTCGGAGAAAACCCCTTGGTCCTGAGCCACCACTGTAAGGGTCTCATGTGCGGCAGGCCAAAAGGTATCACGTTGGACGCAGCTGCCATCAGGCCCAACAGTCTCTGAAACTGTTTTACAGTCAGTGACTGGCCTAATTTCATCCCTTTCACGGCTGAGAGAATGGCGTTCACCCGAGCAGGAGACAGACGTGCCTGCATCTTGGTGGAATCCCAGACTACCCCTAGATAATTGGTAGTTTGTGCTGGAAGAAGTACGCTCTTCTTGGCGTTGAGCCTCAGCCCTAACCTACTCATTTGTGACAGAACTACATCTCGATGTTGAACTGCTTGTTGCTCTGATTGAGCTAGAATCAACCAATCGTTGATATAATTTAGCACGCGGATGCCCTGGAGTCTCAGAGGAGCCAGAGCTGCATCCACGCACTTCGTGAAGGTGCGGGGTGAAAGAGACAGGCCGAACGGAAGAACCTTGTATTGGTAAGCTTCACCCCCGAAAGCAAACCTGAGGAACTTCCAATGCGAAGGATGGATTGACACATGAATGTAAGCGTCTTTCAGATCTATTGTCACAAACCAGTCCTCGGACCTGATCTGTGTGGTGATCTGTTTGAGTGTAAGCATCTTGAACTTGAGCTTTTGCACTGAACGATTTAACATGCATAAATCTAGAATAGGACGCAACCCTATACTCTTGTCCTCGGACGAAGAGATATTTGTTTGCTGTATATGTAGCGGACAGTCAACACCAAATAAGACACACGAAAACACAGAGCGCTGCTGAAGACACAGAAGCTGGCGTTCTTTGTTCTCAGGAGTGCTTTATAGTTTCCTGGTCCGTGACGTCACCCGCTCTGACGTCCCGTCACACTATTGGTTCGATTTCACGAGTGCTTCAAGACGTAATCACGCAGAAGTGATCCCAATACGATTCAACGCAGCATCGATGTTCCTATGAAAAGGAACCCTTATTCAGCCCGCATCCATCGACATGGGCATGCAAATTATGCCAATGTTGAAGGGTTTCGTGAGCATGGATATGTGGCGATGTCTCCCATTGATGAGACGTTTGTGATCTTGTCAGCGGGGGGGGGCGTCAACCCTTAAAGCTCCGGCTCTGCTTACCAGACCACTTAAAACCACCTCGCGTCTGAACGGCAGAGCATACGTGGCGGCGGGTCAGGCTGGTGCACCATGGCAGTGCTTCAAGCATACCAGGCTGATCTGCTGAAGGATTTAGACCAGGGTCAGGGTCTTTGACCTGAGGCGGTAGCTGAGTTGCGCTGCACCACAGATCTGGCTCTCCGTGCCACTAAGCAGACCACTGCCACGATCGGTAGATCGATGGCGGCAATGGTGGCAACGGAGAGACACCTGTGGGTGAACTTGGCGGATATCGAAGGTTTTCTCCTCGATGCCCCAGTCTCGCCCTCTGAACTTTTTGGCACTTCCGTCGAGGTGGTTGTTGGGAAGTTCAAAGAGGTGAGGGCGCACTCAGCAGCTTTAAAATCTTGCATACCGCGCCAGTCTGAATCCATGCCCAGACAGCTGGGGGGACCTACTTCAAACATTGATGTCTTATGTACTTGCTCAATAACTGGTTTTTGTTATTTTTTAACCCCCAAAAAAAAAAAAGTTTTATACTGCAGATTCAATATAATTATTTGATTCAGGGCCCTTTGGGGGATTTAGAGGAAAAATACATTTTTATTCTTGCCTGTCCAATTCCATAATTTCTGCCAAATGTCACCATCATCAGCAGCTACAATGAGGGTTATGACCTGCTTAAGTCTGATTGGCTGCCATTTGTTGATTTGACTATTAATATTAAAGTTATTAAAAGTTCGAGAGGAATATGCCATTCTAATCTTGCGAGCGAACATGCCACGTAGGTCATGTATGATGGCCACGATAGGCCATAGTGAGGAGAAGACAGAGTGGATGAATGAGTTGGCCTCAATAGGCCGAATGAAAAGCAAGCCATATAGCTGTAAAATAATAGGTATGGGAACTGCCACCATTACCAGGAGTTTGTATCAATAGTATACTTACCGCAGGAGATTTAAGTATACGGAGTTTATGATATGCTGTAAACATGCCTAATGCTTGTTGAAACATAGATTATCATAGATAATCTTAGATGTTAATTGTTATTTGTTACTGATGATCAGGATTAGTCACATTAGTCTGAGGTGCTAGAAGACCACATGTGTGTACCTTTGGTCCATAGAGTTAGTGGTTCGCTTAACCTGAGTGGAGTATATAAAGAAATTAGAGCGAGTGATATTGAATCATATGAGAAACACCACCACCAGTAGTTTGAATTAGGAACGTACTACAAAACGATGACACCACCAGTAGCTCGCAAAGAGAAACATACCTTGATTATTACTTGATGAGTAATGATGGGCATTTGAGGTTTTTTTTTTAGTCTGATCTTGCTTGGAACTTGAATGGTGGGGATGAACATGTACACAGCTTCTTGATAGAGGAGGCTGACACCCCATGTTCAGCTGCGTTCGTAGCATTACCAGTCCAAGAAGAATGTCCTATGTAGAAATAAGTTGGAACACAGCAGTCCTTTCCATCTGCTGTTAGGAGAATTCTAGACCATTGTGATTGGAAGCCAGATATTTTAGGTAAATAATAGAAGGTATATAGTTTCTAAGGGAAAGACTCATTAAGAGCACAAGTACTGAAATTTGATATGCTTGGATATGCTTGGGCGTGACTCCTGCTAATGGCTTGATAGAACTAAGCCGACAGGACTCCATCTAACCGTCAGAACCTGCCAAGAGAACCCCCAAAAGAAATTAAACAGATAGCATGACAGATAAGTACAAAAAATACTCAAAATACATAGACACAGATAAAGACTGAGAAACTTCGTCATACAATGCCATTGCAGAAGGGAAAACGCTTTACTTGATAATGCTTTACTAGGTAACTTTAGCTAGCTATTTAACCCTGTAAAAGCTAGCAAACCTTTGCAAAAGGATAAAACCGTTAGCATCGTTGCTCAATACATTAATGAAGATAAAGCTTACTCGAAAGTGCCCTGCACAGGAGATGGGGACATGATGAGCACAAGCAAAATGCTTATGACCAGGCAGGCAGAGTATCGAGCACAGAGTAACTCTGATATGCGATGTGCAGTAGGATGCATAATGTATCACTTTAACACAGATATTGCTATGTGCACATCCACAATAGTCACATTGCAGGAATTGCCAAAGTTGCACGTGTTTAGGTCCTGTCAGTTGTGCGCACTGTTTTTCTGTGCGCACTGTTTTTCTGTGCGCACACACAGAGGCGCGCGACACACGTGAACACCGAATTGCATTCACTTTCGCATCTATTTGTGCTTGGACAGACACGTACACACAGAATTATGTCAAAATGTCCTTGTACACACAGTGCATATGACTTAAGTATCGTGAACAAAGAAAACCGATGTGTATCAATATAGGGGATCGGCGCATTCGATCTTAAAATGACAGCAGGCTTGCTGCTTTCTGTGTCATGAATGTTAACGAACGCAAAATACAAAGAGAAAAAACACTTTTGCAGCTTTAAAGACACAATATGTAAGAATAAAATATACAAAAACTACTTGCTCAGTGTTATATTTTTCCTTAAATTGTGTACTTAAATTATCCTAAATTTGTAAATTCAGAGAAATTCACAAACCCGTCCCTTGTCGCCTGTCAATGACGTAATATATGCATCATCCAGGATTTCCTCTTGTACTGCATAGTAACCATGGAAACTTGACATCTGCATGACATCTAGCGGCACGCTGTTGTAGTTTCATTCAAACATTATGGACCATGGCAAGCAAACTTTGGAATAAAAGGACAATTGGATTGAGGATCAATATCAGCGTGGCGTTTCCGAGATGCAAGAGCTTTGCGACGAACTTGACAGAGACGGCACTATTGCACATAGAGATAGGTGAGCGAAAGTACACAAGATGAATAATGTTAAGTAGCTCAATATGATGAAATGTTAGAATGTCATCAGTATGATATAGAGGCCCTTTGATGATATTGCTGAAACAAATCTGAAAACAATAGAAATCCGCAAAGAGAGGACCTGCATGCTTCTGAAATTTGGAACAGAAATTTTCTCTCTCATTGCCGCGACAGCTTAATGAACATTCGAAATGATAGGCTGACATGAACTTAAATGACACTGTAGCATTTAATGTATTCCATCTAAAATTAACATTTTCACATTGAAGTAAACCAAACTACCGCTAACATTTTCTGTGTGATTATTTAGATAATCACAATAATAGGCCTATACATGCATCGTGAGAAAAACATTGCTTACGCAGTGGTTCACTGGAGCTTTTTAAGTTTTAGATTGAAACATATCAGTAATTTAAAGGCAGGCTGAATTTTAAATGAGCTATATCCCGCGCCGGGAAGCTGTACCCCTGCGTCGAAATCTGCGAACATAATAGTGGGTGGGAACAGAACTTATATACTCAAGTGACGTGTAATGATTGGTTAGATAATGAGTAATGACGTGCATTAGAGTCTTCCTGGTAGAACTTCTACTAAAGCTCCCATTTCTTTTGGCATCCCACCTCCTCCCCTACTCCACCTTCATTGTATTTCACCTATGTAATCATCAGTAGTAGTTCGGAAGGCAAACTGGAGGTCAAGTAGAAGAGTTAGATTAGAGTTGGATTACAGATACAGTAGTATTCCTTGTCTTTGATTCTAGGTCATCTAGTCAAACATTTGCCAAACAATTTTGCTAGATGTTTACAATATATTGTTAACCTGGATCAGTGACAAACACCCAAGGGTGGCACCGGATAATTAGAGAAATTATTCCTTTTGAATTTCTAACATGTGTCACTCATTTGTCAACTGAATCTTTTCATCATGTCTGGATTCCATATCTTGATTTTTTTCTTGATATTTTGAGGTATGGTATTATCTGTCATGGGTGACTGAATGTAATCCACACAGAGAACTCACAGGAGATAAACTAGAACTCAACCACATACAACATAGACGATAACAGACAAATAACTAGGGAAACTCAGGGCTTATATACACAGAGAATGTAAAAGAGAAACAGAACAGATGTGTTGAATTAGGGACAATGAAAAGTAATTAGAAACTCAGGTAAACAGGAACAGACTGAAAACGAAACTAAAACTGAACGTTATAACATCATAATGCTGCTGGCTTTGTTTCTTTTTTTCTCTCTTCTCTTTCTCCTGTAGTATTGTATATGTCAGCAATTGTCTGTATGTCCCGATCGTCTCTATATAGCGGACAGCAAAACTGTTTACCATGTACGCTAAGATTATATGGCCACACAAACTCATGAATTGGGGTATGTTGTAAGCATGTCTACAACAGAAAATACACTAAATTCCAACTTTTGATCTAATGGGTATTGAAGATATGCCGAGGCTTTTTAATTGATGCAGAATTTAATGTAATTTAGCATGGATCCTCAGTTTGGATATGACTTTTTGACTTGAGTTGGACAAAAAGAGGCAACACCTCAAAAATTCATTGTCTTATATTTTTGCAACGCTTTGATGAAGCAGAGTGGGTAGCTTATTTTTATCTGGTGCATTTTCGCGGGAAATTCGAGCATGTTGCAGTTTGTCTTTGAGTCATTGCGTCACATCTTTATACATAAAGAACGAGTCCCAGCTAGTAAGCTACATTGCATGTGAGGCATATTATTTAGCCTTTTCTTACATTAACAATTTACAAAGTATAACAATAATAATAATTTGCACGGTTTGATGTGATTTGAGCTAAGCGATTGTTAGATTTAACCCTCTGGAGTCTGAGGATTTTTGGGGCCCTGGAGAAGTTTTGACATGCCCTGACATTTGTGCTTTTTTCAGTTGCTTATAAACATATTAATGGCAAAGGTGGTCCTTATACTGTATTCAGCACGAACTAGGCTACCATAATAGGTTGTAGACTTCTGATTAATTATCCTGCCTACTCGTTCATATAAAACATGATTTAAATTTTGTAAGACACTTTTTGTCAAGAAAGACTATGCGGGAGGCGTGAATCTTCATGAATAATGATGTGATTCACACCTGAGAAGACAAAGACCCGCATAATGACCCATATAATGAGCCCTTTCAGTCTGGTAGGCTACGTGAGAGGAAACTAAAAAAAATGTAAAAAATGTTGGTAGTTTATTCAGAACATAGTTAACAATATAAATGAGAAATCATGATTTTTGTGATATGCATGCATGTATTTTTCACATCATTTGAAGAAAATGTTGTTTAGGCATAAATTTAAAATTACCAGTCAAAAGATTGGACAAATTACTATTTATAATGTTTTTGAAAGAAGTCTCATGATCATGAAGCCTGCATTTATTTGATCAAAATACAGAAAAAAACAGCAATACTGTGAAATATTATTACAATTTAAAATAATGTTTTTCTATTTTAATATACTTTAAAAAAAAATGTATTTCTGTGATGCAAAGCGTCTAAACATTCATATTACCTCTATGGTATTTTATATAGAGAGAGCCTAAATGTTAATACATTGCTAATATATTTTATTTCAGTATTTATTACGTATTTCAGTCGATTTCACTCATCTTAGTATAGCAATACAGTTTAGGAGTAGCCACTATGGCAATTTACTAATGTAAGTTGTGTGTAGTAAACGAAGCTGCAAGTCGACAAATAAAGAACTTAAGAATAAAAAACAACTTACCTTTCACAATCATCGGCTCGATCTAGTGGATCCTCGAGTGCACAGAAATAAAAGAAGACATTTCACAGATTAGAATGGTATATAACTCTTAATTGATATGTCCAAAATTGACAGAGTATTTTTAGTCTCTTTCACACTGGTAAGAAAAAAACCGAGGTGGTATCACCGGCGATATCGCTGACTCCAGAGTGTTAATCATGGTATCTCAAAATAGCACAGTTGAGTACACTTAGATGTTCTTAAGATTAACGGAAGAAGTACTAAAGAAGAATTTTTAGTATATTAAGTACAAAATTAGTGCACAAAAGTAGAGCACTATAAGTACATTATTGAAGTGTACTTTTTTCACCTGGGGGACATTTGAAGACACAATAAAAGGCATGACCATCCCTGTTCTGCCTCAGAGGTTTTTCACCTTGCATACATATTGGCGTGGCAAAGATGACTGTGTCACTGCTGCTACAGTGGCTGGTGCTGCATGGCGTCGGTTTGCCTGTTTCAGCACAACTCTGCAGACTGCTTGGTCAGCCTGCCCTCCCTCTACTTTCTGTGCAAAAAGACATCAACATTGGGGCAATTTTTTCATTCCATAGAAGTGCTCTGTTAAAGACGCACCCTTTCACTTTCAAACCAGAGCCAACAACATGTGTCAGGTCTGTATTACTACTTTGAAACCAGGCATTATAAAAACTGAAAAAAAACATGATGCTGATAATTCTTTACAGAATGTAACAAACAAATTGATGCTTTATTTTCACAGTTTCAACTTGCGTGAGTTTAAATTTGCTCAGACACTGATTTTTGCCATTGAGGAGATTAATAACAGCACACAACTGTTGCCTGGCATTTCTTTGGGCTATAAGATATATGATTCCTGTAGCTCTATAGCTCTGACTATCCTCTCAGGCATGGCATTGATGAACGGTTATGAAGAAACTTTGAGTGATACATCTTGTTCTAGACCACCAGCTGTTCATGCCATTGTTGGAGAGTCAAACTCCTCTCCCACCATTGGCTTGGCATCTGTAGTTGGTCCATTCAGCTTACCTGTTGTAAGAACTCTTTACTTATCTGCTGCTTTTTATGTTTAATCAGTATATGATGAACCACTGGAATATTCACCAAAATAAATGCTTCAAGCCATATTCAACCAATTGAAAACAACTGTTGTAAATATAGAAAGTTTTGTTTAGATTGTAGCAGTGTGTTTATAACAATTATGCTATTTGTATAGTAGTGATGTATAGTGGATTAGGAAATGGAAAAAAAGTATCTGAAAATTGTGTGATTAATATACTCTGCATATTTTTTTTATTGCAGATCAGTCATTTTGCCACATGTGCATGCCTGAGTAACAGAAAAAGGTATCCATCCTTTTTCAGAACAATACCCAGTGATTATTACCAAAGTAAAGCACTGGCTCAGCTTGTCAAACACTTTGGCTGGACTTGGGTTGGGACGGTCAGGAGTCGCAGTGATTATGGTAATAATGGCATCGCAGCATTTGAGGAGGCTGCAAAACAAGAGGGTATTTGTATTGAATATTCAGAGACCATATTTAAAACTGATCCACAAGAGCAGTTCCTGAAGACACTGGATGTGATAAAGAAGGGCACCGCCAGAGTGGTGCTGGCATTTATTGCATTAGGGGATTTTGTTCCCTTCCTGAAAGTAATTGCGCAACATAACATCACAGGGCTGCAGTGGGTTGGCAGTGAATCCTGGATCACTTCTCGAACTCTTGCAGAAACAAAGGAATACAGTTTCCTTTCTGGAGCTGTGGGTTTTGCTGTAACTAATGCCAAACTTGTGGGCCTGCGAGAGTTCCTAGTGAATGTGCACCCTGATCAAGAACCGAAAAATGAACTACTAAAAGAATTTTGGGAAACAGCTTTACAGTGCTCTTTCATGACCAGCGGCAGTGGTGCCTGTACTGGCTCAGAGAGACTGGCAGATCTTCAAAATGAATATACAGATGTATCAGAGCTACGGATAGCAAATAAAGTGTACACTGCAGTGTATGCTGTTGCACATACCCTACATAATGTATTAAAAGATTTCAGATCCTTCACCAACAACAGCACAGGAGAACGGCCCACACCGCAAAGGGTATGTTGAGCACATGAAATAACAATAGAAAAATCATAATGAAACCAATTAAAATAGGAATAATGGAATAATATTCTCAGATTTTGGAGTATATGAGGGATGTGAGATTCAACGTCAAAACAGGTGAAGAAATATTCTTTGATGCAAGTGGTGATCCAGTGGCAAGATATGACCTGGTGAACTGGCAACTTGCTGGGAATGGAGGTGTGCAGTTTAAGAATGTGGGCCTCTATGACAGTTCACTGCCTTCAGAGCAACGCCTTCAAGTCAATCAGGAACATGTGCTATGGGCAGGGAACAGTGGACAGGTACATTGATTCTTTACATTACATTATTGAGGGCATGTGAAATATCTGTTAGAATTATGAAAAGTAACAAAGAGTGAAATCATATAAAAATGATTTCATGATGATAAACAATTAATTTAAAGCTGCAGTCCATAAGTTTTGCCTCTTTGTAGCATCTGTTAGAAACCTGCAATTACAGTTTTCAAATTAAGCAGAATTATCATCTTTATGTGGGTTGTGCATTGGCACAGCTCCTCAGCGCGGATGAATCTAATGTTTTGAGGAGAATGTGTGGCTGTCAGTCACTGCACAGGTGGATACCGTACTTCAGAATCATAAATTTTCACTGGAAAATGTCATCTGAACAAGTAAGTAACAAATCTGCCACTTTTATTCTGACCAGCTGAGAAAAAAAAAAGCATTACAATAAATCGTGCTACCAATGGTGATTAAATCTAACGATTTCTTAGCTCATATCACATCAAACCATGCAAATTATTATTACTGTTATACTTTGTTCTCAAATTGTTAACGTTAACAACATCAGCATTGCGTGACTACGTGTATTTAGTGTTTATTAGCGTTACCTGTAGATTTCAATTTCTGTACAGTCTAATCTCTAATGTTAATTTGTCATCAAAATGATAAGTTTATTATTCCAGTTGCTGTAAGAAAAGGAAATAAATGATCCGCCACCTGCAGCATCCTCACATGCGATATAGCCTACTAGCCGGGACTCCTTTTTTATGTAAACAGATGTGACATAATGACGCAAAGACGAACGGTGGCATGCTCGAATTTTCCGCGGAAACCTACCAGTACCACTCAAATTAGAACGCATTATTAAAAGTTTACTGTTGTGAATCAGGTTAAGGTCAGGAGATGAACACTGTTTTGAACACTGGCTGGTTATGTACTTGCTCAAAAATTGATTTTGGATAATTTTTAACCAAAAAATAAAAAATAAATGGACTGCAGCTTAAATGATTCAAATCATCATTTGGGGTCTTATATAACACATTATTTTCTCATAGTTACCTGTGTCCGTGTGCAGTGAAAGCTGCCCCCCTGGAACTAGGAAGGCTATGCAAAAAGGACGACCTGTCTGCTGTTATGACTGTATTCCATGTGCAGATGGAGAAATCAGTAATGGCACAGGTAAATTATCATGAAAGTGTGATGAAGTTCAATGTAAACATTGGTGAAATGACTTCATGATGCATTTCCCATTCAATAATCTTTTCTTGAAATTCCTTCACAGATTCTAGTGACTGCTTTCCTTGTGATTTGGAGTACTGGTCAAATGAAAGCAGAGACAGATGTATATTAAAAGTGGTTGAATTCCTTTCCTATACAGAAATCATGGGGATGTTGCTTTGTATTTTCTCCTTTATTGGGGTGTTTTTAACGGCAATGGTATCTTTTCTGTTTTATCTTCATAAAGAAACAGCTATTGTCAGAGCCAATAACTCAGAGCTGAGCTTCCTGCTGCTCTTTTCATTGACTCTGTGTTTCCTCTGTTCACTTACTTTCATTGGTCGGCCCACTGAGTGGTCCTGTATGTTGCGTCACACAGCATTTGGGATCACTTTCGTCCTCAGTATCTCTTGTGTTCTGGGGAAAACAATAGTGGTGTTAATGGCTTTCAGGGCTACACTTCCAGGAAGCAATGTCATGAAATGGTTTGGACCTGCACAACAACGACTCAGTGTTGTTTTCTTAACGTTAATACAGGTGATTATATGTGTGCTTTGGTTAACAATATCCCCTCCTTTTCCAAATAGGAATTTGAGCTATTACAGAGAAAAGATTGTCCTAGAGTGTAACTTAGGTTCAGCTCTTGGTTTCTGGGCTGTTCTAGGATATACTGGCCTGCTATCAGTCTTGTGTTTTGTTTTAGCTTTTCTTGCACGGAAGCTCCCTGATAACTTCAACGAAGCCAAATTCATCACATTCAGTATGCTCATATTCTGTGCTGTCTGGCTCACATTTATCCCAGCTTATATTAGTTCTCCTGGAAAATTTACGGTAGCTGTGGAGATATTTGCTATTTTAGCATCAAGTTTTGGTTTACTATTTTGCATATTTGCTCCAAAATGTTACATCATTTTACTAAAACCAGAGAAGAACACAAAGAAACAAATGATGGGGAAATCTTAATCTAAAGCCTATTAAACCTTTAAATAAGCATGCCATTGAACAACATAGCTGTACAAAGCAACAGTTAAGTAATCCAACTGAAAACAAAAAAAAGTAAAATATGGTTTGTAATTTTTAGTCATAATAACTGAACAAGTTTCATTATTACCTGGACATATATATATATATATATAGTACAACAGCAGCACTAGTTTCAGGGCTGTCTGACCCATTAGTTTTGCTCTCCACAGGCTGTGGCAGGCTCTGCAGTGTAGGCCGGGTCAGCACAAGACACAGTGGACTCTCACTGACCATCTCCATCACAGCCATGTTCTGGACCTGCACTGTGTACTTCCTAATAAAAAATGACATTGACTTTTTGCAATTAACAAAAAATGGAAATTTAAATTAATGACCTGTATTTCTAACAGCTTATATAATAATAATTATAATAATAATAAAACATCTGTTCTCAGAACAAGGAAAATAAGTTTTCCACTGAGCCCCACTTTGGTGAGTTTTGTTAAGATTTTGACTGAAAAGCTGAAATTTTACTTTGGACACCAAACACTATCATCACGTGGTGTTATGTCCTTGTGTTATGTTGAAGTTTTTTCTTCTTTCCCAGATTCTTTTTTCTACTTTTTCTTTCAATTTCACAGTGCCATGCCATTGGTTCACGGCAGGTCACCTGATCCCTGTGCTTCCTGTGATGTCATCAATCTAGTCTCCAATCGGCTCATTACACAGTGGCATAAAAGTGGAGTAAAGATGTCACTCACAAGGCCCGAGAGAATCAGAGATTTTGATTTAAATTTTGGGTTGTTGTAGTGACTTTGTTTTGTGTATCCCCTGTGTAATTAGTAACTGTATATACTATGACTTGTGTAACACTGTGCTCATTCCCTATTCATCTTACCTTTCATTGCTTAAGTCATATCCGAGGTTGAAGAAGGGACATGTAAGCAAGTTGCGCGACTTACATTGTGCACATGTAGGGATTTCACTTGAGTTGTATTAGAAACACTAGGGCAGGGACGAGCTCCATCCGCTGTATTTTTGTTTTGGAATAGTGTATTTAGGTAAGATGTCTGAGACATATTCTTTTCTTTCTTCTCATTGATAGTTTAGAGCACATGTGTCAAACTCCACTCCTGGAGGGCCACTGTCTCGTAGAGTTTAACTCCAACCACCCCCAAAACACATGCCTGGAAGTTTCTAGTAATCCCGAAGACCTTGATTAGCTGGCTGGGTGTGTTTAATAAGGGTTGGAGCTAAACAACTGGACCTAAGCTGAGATTGACACCCTTGGTTTAGAGGGTAAAGTTAGTTTGGGTTTGATTATTTCTTTGATTTGGATGCTGTCCGTGTTTCTTCTCCAATTCTCTTTTCCCCTATTTTGTTCTAATATTTGTGTTTACCATTCCTTTTTGATTTTATATATATATATATATAAAATATGTGTTTGTAATGTAAGTAGTGTATATTTTCTTGTTTATTTCCCTTCTTATATTGTAAAAATATATTTTCTCTTGTTACTCATAACCTAACATTACAAATAAAATTGCTAGTCACTCAGTTTGGTAGTTTATGGCTGCCCTGTTACCTCATTTGGTTGTGGCATGGGAATGAGGTGTGAACAGTCCAAACAAGGGCAAGGCATACATAAGTATAGGCTGGTCAGGGATGAGGCCGCTCCAGACACCAAGGCAACGATGGAGAAGGAAGGAACCAGAAGCAGAAGCAACAGATTTGGCTGCCAGGTCAGGAGAGTCAGTAACCAGAACGAATAAGTCAAAAAGTAAATAAATACAAGACCAGACTGGCAGAAAAACAATAAATAAATAAATAAATGCAGTGAGAGCTAACAAGACCTGTAGAAAAAAGCAAGCTAGGCACACGCAACGAACCAGCAAAGACATGAGGGAAAGCAGCACAATATAAATGATGCAGAACACATAAGGTTCTGGTGAACACAGTCAAGCAAAAGAGGACTAGCTACTAGCTGTGTTCGACATCGGCTGTGGCTGGATGGAACTGATTGGCAAGAATTGCCGTTTGCAGTTGGGGAGGAGCTATATAAGCATATACTATTTAAATACCACAGAACAACGTCAGTCTCCTTTCTTTGCAGAATGCGATATATCCGCTCAACCAATCACAGCGCACCATTCCACGCACTGTAAACAGTAATGGCGGCGCTCTGAATACACCCGCCATCCTAGTTTTCTTTATCTGCTTTGTACTTTGTGATCAACAAAAACAGAAAAATGAATAATTTTGACGGCATTGATGAACCTGTGGTGGTTTCTGCGGTGGGGAAGAAACGCAATTCATCGAAATGTAATCATTTACGTGAGGAGATTAAGAAGATGAGGCACTCGAGTCGAGAGGAGGAAAAATGCTGGCTGTTGCTTGTTCCACGACAGCATCAAACTTCTGTCACGGTCCCCAAAACTGAATAATGGACAGTTTTTAAAAGCCGTTTTTAATACCAATGTACTCTGTAAATGTGTTTATTTTAACTGTGCGGTGGTGCCAGATACTCGCTAATGACAAACGGAGACATAATTTATTTATAACATTAACAAGATGACTCGTTGAATTCATTTTGGGAGCGACAGCTGAATGTATTTTTAGTAAAATGCCTGTATATAAGATTAGTATTGGCAAAGTTCAGAGGCTGTCATATATGTGAATCAACTTACTTTGTTGTGTATTTTCAATATGACAAATAACTTTTATATTGATGGATTAATCACATTTTGAAAAAAAAAAAAAAAAAAAAAAACCGTGTTATTGCATTTTGGGGGGAAAACAATTTTTATAATAAAACAGTTTTTATAATAAACCTTAAAATCAAAATGTAGATTTCAATTTTTTATGTTTTTATAACCAAAATATGCTATGTGAAAGTTTGAAACAGAAAATAGTGGTTTTCATCTTGCCACTTTCTTGGTAAAGAAAACACCTTTCTACTCAAATTAATCAACATGGAGTTACAGCGTTTTAGAACCAAACTCTTCAAATACAGATTTGTGTTAGGGTGCGTTCACACTTGTCATGTTTGGTTGGATTAAAACGAACCCTGGTGCGATTGCTCTGTCAGGGTAACCACCCGTCCCGCGCGTTGTACCGCACAGCATTTTCACTCCTTGTACCGCACGTCGCATATTGAGAAAATGTCCCGCATTTTCATCAGTCTGTTGGTTTTTAATTATAATATTAAGAAAACGTGCGTGCGTTCTTTTGCCTTTTTAAGAAAGCATATTTTATTTATTCTTTTTGCTGCGTAGTTTTTCCACCTATATTTAACAGCGCTTAGACAGAAGTAACATCCCGCCTTACACAAATACAACAGCCGTTTTTTAAATCCTATCCAATGGTTGAAAAGAAAGGAGTAAACACGGTCACTGGTAGGTTGTGACGGCTGCCAATCCAAATGTGGAGCGGAGTTGGACTTGGTCAGAACTGTTTCAAAAATAGGGCGACCAGACGTCCCCGTTTTCCGGGGACAGTCCCGGTTTTTGGTGTTCTGTCCCCGGAAATGTCCCCGTTTTACAGCTCGTTCAAAACAACCCGCATATACATTGCAAAAAGCCCGACGAGCATTCAGCAGCCTGCTGGAGAAATTGTGTAGTGATCATATTCACCAACAGAGGGGGCTGTGCAGCTACACTTGGTCGCGCGCGCGCCGCTACTTCATGAGGAGCGTAATCTGGATCTGGACCAGAGTAAAGCGCCATTATCGTCAAATATCAAAATAAACATCGTTATCGGTTTCAAGGTAGTAACATACTAACCATTCATGTTAAATTAAAGTAATACTGTTTCTATGTTTTATAACAGGGCCTCAATAGGGTGCGAGATTGTTTTGCACAATTTTAAACGTCCACAAAAGTTCCGCAGTCACAACGCAGCAATTTCCACACACACGTCTTAACTACGTTGCGAAGGTACACTCAGATATGAATAAATAAAAAATAAAATAAAAATAATACACGTACTTTGTGCTTAAAATGAGTCTAAAATGCAAAATAGTTAAAAGTTAAAACAGTTGTAATTTACAGCTAAAAAACAGCTTGTGAAAATTAAAATATTAAATTCAATAATGTTAAAAAATATTTGTTAAATGCTGTTTTATATTTATCTTCTTATATTTATGTTGTTTTATTTTTGTAATGTAATGTGCTTTTGTAAAGTCATACTAATGTTATAATAGGCATATTGTTTTGAACTGCTTTTACAGTGGTTACTATTAATCGTGTAAAAGTTTTTTTTTTTTTTTGGTGAACTGTATTAAAAGCAGAGCAGAAATCCTAATAATAAAACTAATAACACAATAGTAACACAAATCTGTATTTCTATAACAGTAAAAGCCATTTTCATGTAGTCACGATGCTATGTTGTGTCATGTATATCGAAATAAAACTGATAAAAACGTAGACCCCACTTCTGTGGTATTTAAATAGTATATGCTTATGTTGAAGTTCATTCTTGTACAAACAAACGCTGTAAGCAGTACATAAAGTATTGAATGAAAATGTCTGAAACATCTGTGTATTGGACAAATATTGCATTTATTTCATTTAAGCTGTGATAAAGTATGCAAACGCAGAGCGAGCGTCACTGCTGGATGCAGAAAATGTCCAACTGCACGCCTCCGTTTTCAGCTCCTCCCCAACTGCAAATGGCAAAACTCTCGCCGATCAGTTGCATCCAGCCGTAGCCGATGTCGAACACAGCTAGTAGCTAGTCCTCTCTTTTGCTTGACTGTGTTCACCAGAACCTTATGTGCTCTGCTCTCATATTGTGCTCCAATCTGTTGCTTCTGCAGTTTCATCTCCCTGTGCCAAGTCTCTGGTTCCTTCCTTCTCCATCATTGCCTTGGCGTCTGGAGCGACCTCATCCCCGACCAGCCTATACTCATGTTTGCCTTGGCCTTGTTTGGACTATTCACACCTTACCCTCCTTGTCTTGTCAATTGTTAATAAATATCACCCATAACTCATTCTGCTTCTGAATCCTCTCTCACAGAAGCGTGATATGCATTCCCATGCCACAACCAAATGAGGTAAAAGAACAGCCATAAACTACCAAACTGAGTGACAAGCAATTTTATTTGTAATGTTAGCTTATGAGTAACAAGAGAAAATATATATTTACAATATAAGAAGGGGAATAAACAAGAAAATATACACTACTTACATTACACACACACACATATGTGTATATATATATATATATATATATATATATATATATATATATATCAAAAAGGAATGGTAAACACAAATATTAGAACAAAATAGGGGAAAAGAGAATTGGAGAAGAAACACGGGCGGCATCCAAATCAAAGAAATAATCAAACCCAAACTAACTTTACCCTCTAAACCAAGGGTGTCAATCTCAGCTTAGGTCCAGTTGTTTAGCTCCAACCCTTATTAAACACACCCAGCCAGCTAATCAAGGTCTTCAGGATTACTAGAAACTTCCAGGCATGTGTTTTGGAGGTGGTTAGAGCTAAACTCTATGGGAGAGTGGCCCTCCAGGAGTGGAGTTTGACACATGTGCTCTAAACTATCAATGACAAGAAAGAAAGAAATATGTGTCAGACATTCTACCTAAATACACTATTCCAAAACAAAAATACAGCGGATGGAGCTCGCCCCTGCCCTAGTGTTTCTAATACAACTCAAGTGAAATCCTTACGTGTGCACAATGTAAGTCACGCAACTTGCTTACCTGTCCCTTCTCCAACCTCGGATATGACTTAAGCAATGACAGGTAAGACGAATAGGGAATGAGCACAGTGTTGCACAAATCAAAGTATATACAGTTACTAATCACACAGGGGATACACAAAACAAAGTCACTACAACAACCCAAAATTTAAATCAAAATCTCTGGTTTTCTCGGGCCTTGTGAGTGACATCTTTACTCCACTTTTATGCCACTGTGTAGTGAGCCAATTGGAGACATAGGGTGCTTCTCAATATCCCTCCTCGTTTCCTCGCTCCTCCGTCCTCCATCCTATGACCCGGAAACCGATCAAGCTCAGCCATCTTGAAGGACATCTCATTTCTCTAATTGCACCGTGAGGAGGCGAGAATCAAGGAGTGAGGAAGCTTCCTGAGGAGTCATGAGTGAGGATACACAGTGTATCCTTTGCGGAAGTCTTTCTCATCGAGAAACGTGACGCACATATACATTCTCCTCCCCCTTCATATCTGTCACAATAATTTAAATGTATGCTTTACTTTAGCAGTTTAAATAAACTTTACATCTCACGTATTTCAAAAGGGCATCATGCTTTATCAATATATTATATATATTTTTTAAAATAACCAAACTTTAACAACATGTGGGTAGATCCCTCGAGTGCAGCTGATGACGCTTTGAAGTGACGCTAAAGCGAGCGAGGATATCATTACACTTGATTCAATTCCTCCATCCTCGAGCCTTTTCCTTGCGTCCTTCCCTCGCATCCTGAAGGGGTGGAGCTAAGACGTGAGGAAAGGAAGCGAGGAAAGAAAACGAGGATAAACCAATAAGAATTGAGAAGCACCCTAGATTGATGACATCACGGGAAGCACAGGGATCAGGTGACCTGCCGTGAACCAATGGCATGGAACTGTGAAATTGAAAGAAAAGGTAGAAAAAAGAATCTGGGAAAGAAGAAAAAACTTCAACATAACACAAGGATGTAACAGCACGTGATGAAAGTGTTTGGTGTCCAAAGTGAAATTTCAGCTTTTCAGTCAAAATCTTCACAAAACTCACCAAAGTGGGTCTTAGTGGAAAACTTATTTTCCTTGTTCTGAGAACAGATGTTTTATTATTATTATAATTATTATTATATAAGCTGTTAGAAATACAGGTCATTAATTTAAATTTCCATTTCTTGTTAACTGCAAAAAGTCAATGTCATTTTTTATTAGGAAGTACACAGTGCAGGTCCAGAACATGGCTGTGATGGAGATGGTCAGTGAGAGTCCACTGTGTCTTGTGCTGACCCGGCCTACACTGCAGAGCCTGTCACAGCCTGTGGAGAGCAAAACTAATGGGTCAGACAGCCCTGAAACTAATGCTGCTGTTGTACTGTGTGTGTATGTATATATATATATATATATATATATATATAGTCTAGGTAATAATGAAACTTTTTCAGTTATTATGACAGTTTTCAGTTGGATTACTTTTGCTTTGTATAGCTATGTTGTTTAATGGCATGCTTGTTTGTGGGTTTAATAGGCTTTAGATTAAGATTTTCCCATTATTTGTTTCTTTGTGTTTTTCTCTGGTTTTAGTAAAATGATGTAACATTTTGGAGCAAATATGCAAAATAGTAAACCAAAACTTGATGCTAAAATAGCAAATATCTCCACAGCTACCGTAAATTTTCCAGGAGAACTAATGTAAGCTGGGATAAATGTGAGCCAGACAGCACAAAAAATGAGCATACTGAATGTGATGAATTTGGCTTCATTGAAGTTATCAGGGAGCTTCCGTGCAAGAAAAGCTAAAACAAAACACAAGACTGATAGCAGGCCAGTATATCCTAGAACAGCCCAGAAACCAAGAGCTGAACCTAAGTTACACTCTAGGACAATCTTTTCTCTGTAATAGCTCAAATTCCTATTTGGAAAAGGAGGGGATATTGTTAACCAAAGCACACATATAATCACCTGTATTAACGTTAAGAAAACAACACTGAGTCGTTGTTGTGCAGGTCCAAACCATTTCATGACATTGCTTCCTGGAAGTGTAGCCCTGAAAGCCATTAACACCACTATTGTTTTCCCCAAAACACAAGAGATACAGAGTACGAAAGTAATCCCAAATGCTGTGTGACGCAACATACAGGACCACTCAGTGGGCCGACCAATGAAAGTAAGTGAACAGAGGAAACACAGAGTCAATGAAAAGAGCAGCAGGAAGCTCAGCTCTGAGTTATTGGCTCTGACAATAGGTGTTTCTTTATGAAGATAAAACAGAAAAGATACCACTGCTGTTAAAAACACCCCAATAAAGGAGAAAATACAAAGCACCATCCCCATGATTTCTGTATAGGAAAGGAATTCAACCACTTTTAATATACATCTGTCTCTGCTTTCATTCGACCAGTACTCCAAATCACAAGGAAAGCAGTCACTAGAATCTGTGAAGGAATTTCAAGAAAAGGTTATTGAATGGGAAATGCATCATGAAGTCATTTCACCAATGTTTACATTTAACTTTATATCACACTTTCATGATAATTTACCTGTGCCATTACTGACTTCTCCATCTGCACATGGAATACAGTCATAACAGCAGACAGGTCGCCCTTTTTGCATAGCCTTCCTAGTTCCAGGGGGGCAGCTCTCACTGCACACGGACACAGGCAACTATGAGAAAATAATGTGTTATAGAAGACCCCAAATGATGATTTGAATTATTAAATCTGCCGTTCATTTTTTTTTTTTTTTTTTTTTTTTGGTTAAAAATGATCCAAAATCAATTTTTGAGCAAGTACATAACCAGCCAGTGTTCAAAACAGTGCATGCTTGTAATAATGCGTTCTAATTTGAGTGGTACTGGTAGGTTTCCGTGGAAAATTCGAGCATGCCACCGTTCGTCTTTGCACTAAATACACGTAGTCACGCAATGCTGATGTTGTTAACGTTAACAATTCAAGAACAAAGTATAACAGTAATAATAATTTGCACGGTTTGATGTGATATGAGCTAAGCGATCGTTAGATTTAA
This sequence comes from Ctenopharyngodon idella, assembly GCF_019924925.1. NCBI lineage: Eukaryota > Metazoa > Chordata > Actinopteri > Cypriniformes > Xenocyprididae > Ctenopharyngodon > Ctenopharyngodon idella. The sequence continues at coordinate 34,247,794 of NC_067237.1, read as the reverse complement.
TCACCATTAGTAGCGCGATTTATTGTAATGCTTTTTCTTCTCAGCTGGTCAGAACAAAAGTGGCAGATTTGTTACTTACTTGTTCAGATGACATTTTCCAGTGAAAATTCTTATTTTGGTCATACTTCCAAATACTACTACAATCTGTGATTCCGAAGTACGGTATCCACCTGTGCAGTGACTGACAGCCACACATTCTCCTCAAAACATTAGATTCATCCGCGCTGAGGAGCTGTGCCAATGCACAACCCACATAAAGATGATAATTCTACTTAATTTGAAAACTGTAATTGCAGGTTTCTAACAGAGATGCTACAAAGAGGCAAAACTTACGGACTGCAGCTTTAAATTAATTGTTTATCATCATGAAATCATTTTTATATGATTTCACTCTTTGTTACTTTTCATAATTTTAACAGATATTTCACATGCCCTCAATAATGTAATGTAAAGAATCAATGTACCTGTCCACTGTTCCCTGCCCATAGCACATGTTCCTGATTGACTTGAAGGCGTTGCTCTGAAGGCAGTGAACTGTCATAGAGGCCCACATTCTTAAACTGCACACCTCCATTCCCAGCAAGTTGCCAGTTCACCAGGTCATATCTTGCCACTGGATCACCATTTGCATCAAAGAATATTTCTTCACCTGTTTTGACGCTGAATCTCACATCCCTCATATACTCCAAAATCTGAGAGGATTATTCCATTATTCCTATTTTAATTTGTTTCATTATGATTTTTCTATTGTTATTTCATGTGCTCAACATACCCTTTGCGGTGTGGGCCATTCTCCTTTGCTGTTGTTGGTGAAGGATCTGAAATCTTTTAATACATTATGTAGGGTATGTGCAACAGCATACACTGCAGTGTACACTTTATTTGCTATCCGTAGCTCTGATACATCTGTATATTCGTTTTGAAGATCTGCCAGTCTCTCTGAGCCAGTACAGGCACCACTGCCGCTGGTCATGAAAGAGCACTGTAAAGATGTTTCCCAAAATTCTTTTAGCAATTCATTTTTCGGTTCTTGATCAGGGTGCACATTCACTAGGAAATCTCGCAGGCCCACAAGTTTGGCATTAGTTATAGCAAAACCCACAGCTCCAGAAAGGAAACTGTATTCCTTTGTTTCTGCAAGAGTTCGAGAAGTGATCCAGGATTCACTGCCAACCCACTGCAGCCCTGTGATGTTGTGTTGCGCAATTACTTTCAGGAAGGGAACAAAATCCCCTGATGCAATAAAGGCCAGCACCACTCTGGCGGTGCCCTTCTTTATCACATCCAGTGTCTTCAGGAACTGCTCTTGTGGATCAGTTTTAAATATGGTCTCTGAATATTCAATACAAATACCCTCTTGTTTTGCAGCCTCCTCAAATGCTGCGATGCCATTATTACCATAATCACTGCGACTCCTTACCGTCCCAACCCAAGTCCAGCCAAAGTGCTTGACAAGCTGAGCCAGTGCTCTGCTTTGGAAATAATCACTGGGTATTGTTCTGAAAAAGGATGGATACCTTTTTCTGTTACTCAGGCATGCACATGTGGCAAAATGACTGATCTGCAATAAAAATATGCAGAGTATATTAATCACACAATTTTCAGATACTTTTTTTTCCCATTCCTAATCCACTATACATCACTACTATACAAATAGCATAATTGTTATAAACACACTGCTACAATCTAAACAAAACTTTCTATATTTACAACAGTTGTTTTCAATTGGTTGAATATGGCTTGAAGCATTTATTTTGGTGAATATTCCAGTGGTTCATCATACACTGATTAAACATAAAAAGCAGCAGATAAGTAAAGAGTTCTTACAACAGGTAAGCTGAATGGACCAACTACAGATGCCAAGCCAATGGTGGGAGAGGAGTTTGACTCTCCAACAATGGCATGAACAGCTGGTGGTCTAGAGCAGGATGTATCACTCAAAGTTTCTTCATAACCGTTCATCAATGCCATGCCTGAAAGGATAGTCAGATGTATAGAGCTACAGGAATCATATATCTTATAGCCCAAAGAAATGCCAGGCAACAGTTGTGTGCTGTTATTAATCTCCTCAATGGCAAAAATCAGTGTCTGAGCAAATTTAAACTCACGCAAGTTGAAGCTGTGAAAATAAGGCATCAATTTGTGTTACATTCTGTAAAGAATTATGAGAATCATGTTCAGCCTTTTTCAGTTTACATAATGCCTGGTTTCAAAGTAGTAATACAGACCTGACACATGTTGTTGGCTCTGGTTTGAAAGTGAAAGGATGCATCTTTAACAGAGCACTTGTATGGAATGAAAAAATTGCCCCAATGTTGATGTCTTTTTGCACAGAAAGTAGAGGGAGGGCAGGCTGACCAAGCAGTCTGCAGAGTTGTGCTGAAACAGGCAAACAGATGCCATGCAGCACCAGCCACTGTAGCAGCAGTGACACAGTCATCTTTGCCATGCCAATATTTATGCAAGGTGAAAAACCTCTGAGGCAGAACAGGGATGGTCATGCCTTTTATTGTGTCTTCAAATGTCCCCCAGGTGAAAAAAGTACACTTCAATTATGTACTTATAGTGTTCTATTTTTGCACACTAATTTTGTACTTAATATACTAAAAATTCTTCTTTAGTACTTTTTAAGATAATCTTAAGAACATCTAAGTGTACTCAACTGTGCTATTTTGAGATACCATGATTAACACTCTGGAGTCAGCAGTATCGCCGGTGATACCACCTCGATTTTTTTCTTACCAGTGTGAAAGAGACTAAAAATACTCTGTCAATTTTGGACATATCAATTAAGAGTTATATACCAGCTCGGAAAAACGCATCAAATTTAGTCAGTTTCATGTACTTTTCATCGTTTTGAGATGCGGTGAGGAATAATTTTAAAAGGATTTGCCTCAGAGGATGAGCATGACTGGTTTCACTTTCATTTTGAGGATCAACTAGATCAAGCCGATGATTGTGAAAGGTAAGTTTTTATTCTTAAGTTCTTAATCACGATATAGTGTCTGTGAATATTAAACTGCAAAACAAAACTGTTTAAATATGAATCCTGCAAGTTTTGTGTGTCTCAGCGTTAATTAATGGGGTAGATCGACGTGCAGTTTCGTTTACTACACACAACTTACATTAGTAAATTGCCATATTGTCTATTCCCAAACTATATTGCTATACTGAGTTGAGTGAAATCGACTGAAATACGTAATAAATACTGTAATAAAATGTGTTAGCAATGTATTAAACTGCACATTAACATTTAGGCTCTATATATAATATATAAAATACTATAGAGGTAATATGAATGTTTAGACGCTTTGCATCACAGAAATACATTATTTTTTAAAATAGTATATTAAAATAGAAAAACATTATTTTAAATTGTAATAATATTTCACAGTATTGATGTTTTTTTCTATATTTTTGATCAAATAAATGCAGGCTTGATTGTCATGAGACTTCTTTCAAAAACATTATAAATAGTAATGTGTCCAATCTTTTGATTGGTACTGTAATTTTAAATTTATGCCTATACAACATTTTCTTCACATGATGTGAAAAATACATGCATGCATAACATCACAAAAATCATTTTTTTCTGTTAAGAGTAAACATTATATTAAAGTTAATACAATAGCTGATATGATCCTGTTATCAGCATGCTCACAGAGGGGTTTTATTTTTCTTTTATCTCACAGATTTGAGAATCATAGTGACTAGATATTCTGAATTAATATAATGGTGAGATCACTGACAGGAAGCAGGAAAGTTTTTTTCTTTTTCTTTTTTTTTTTTTTTTTTCTCCAGTGCAGAAACACAAAACACCTTGGAATGCCAGGTAAGTGATGTTCACTTATATCTTTGGATTTAGGTCAGGATTTATTTCCAGGTAAAACTCTATACTCAAAATGTGCCCTCATTTATTCAAAATGTATCTCATTTATATTGTTAACTATATTCTGAATAAACTACCAAAAAAAAAAAAAAAAAAACTACTTTGTACTTTGATTTTTTTAGTTTCCTCTCACATAGCCTACCTGACTGAAAGGGCTCATTATGCGGGTCATTATGTGGGTCTTTGTCTTCTCAGGTGTGAATCACAGCATTATTCATGAAGATTCACGCCTCCCGTATACTGTCTTTCCTGACAAAAAGTGTCTTACAAAATTTAAATCAATAGTAGGCAGGATAATTTTTACAACATTTTGAAGCAAAAATTCTAGTCTACAACCTCCAATACCCAGAAGTCTTGTGAACACATATTTAGTATTTGTTTTGTGGCCGTATTTCAGTGACTTAAGTTTTTTTTTTTTTTTTTCCTCAATAACCACGCATAAAGGTTATTCTCTCAAAAATACAAACATGTACATACATGTTGCTACCATATTATGGTAGCCTAGTTCGTGCTGAATACAGTATAAGGACACTTTTGCCATTAATATGTTTATAAGCAACTGAAAAAAGCACAAATGTCAGGGCATGTCAAAACTTCTCCAGGGCCCCAAAAATCCTCAGACTCCAGAGGGTTAAATCTAACGATCGCTTAGCTCAAAACACATCAAACCGTGCAAATTATTATTATTGTTATACTTTGTAAATTGTTAATGTAAGAAAAGGCTAAATGATATGCCTCACATGCGATGTAGCTTACTAGCTGGGACTCGTTCTTAATGTATACAGATGTGACACAATGATGCAAAGACAAATTGCGACATACTCGAATTTCCCGCGAAAACCCACCAGATAAAAATAAGCATTCCACTTTGCTTCATCAAAGCATTGCAAAAATATAAGACAATGAATTTTTGGGGTGTTGCCTCTTTTTGTCCAACTCAAGTCAAAAAGTCAAATCCAAACTGAGGATCCATGCTAAATTGCATTAAATTCTGCATCAATTAAAAAGCCCCGGCATATTTTCAATACCCATTAGATTTGTTGGAGTTGGAATTTATTGTATTTTCTGTTGTAGACGTGCTTACAACATACACCAATTCATGAGTTTGTGTGGCCATATAATCTTAGCGTACATGGTAAACAGTTTTGCTGTCCGCTATATAGAGAGGATCGGGACATACAGACAATTGCTGACATATACAATACTACAGGAGAAAGAGAAGAGAGAAAAAAAGAAACAAAGCCAGCAGTATAACGCTCAGTTTTAGTTTCGTTTTCAGTCTGTTCCCGTTTATCTGAGTTTCTAATTACTTTTCATTGTCCCTGATTCAACACATCTGTTCTGTTTCTCTTTTACATTCTCTGTGTATATAATCCCTGAGTTTCAATAGTTATTTGTCTGTTATCGTCTGTGTTGTATGTGGTTGAGTTCTAGTTTATCTCCTGAGTTCCCTTTCGTGGGAACTATCGACGCTACGTCGAATGACATGATGGGAACCCTTCACGTCATTCGTGAAGGGTTGCACTTCTGTATCTCCTGTGGGCCCAGGGAAAGTTCCTTTCATTGAAAGCAGCTTATATTCCAGGGCATCAAAATGTGGGAGCGGACGCCCTGTCAAGGCAGGGGCTGAGGCCCGGGGAGTGGAGACTCCACACCGAGGTGGTGGAGCTCATCTGGAAAAAATTCGGTCAAGCGGAAGTCGACCTATTTGCTTCGGGAGAGTCAACCCAGTGTCCACTGTGGTACTCCCTAACGTACCCAGCACCTCTGGGGCTGGACGCTATGCTACAGACGTGGCCGAAGTTCTGGAAAAAGTATGCCAGGAAGGGGTCAGCCTAATACTGGTGGCCCCGTACTGGCCGACCAGGATATGGTTTGAGGACCTAATGTCTCTGTTAGACGGCTCTCCAATGGAGCTTTCTCTCAGGCAGGATCTCCTGTCTCAAGTGGGCGGCACAATACTCCATCCCCGCCCAGAACTATGGAAGCTGTGGGCCTGGCCTCTGAGGGGGCAAGGCTCATAGATTCTGGTCTCCCAACCGAGGTTGTGGAGACCATCCTTCATTCCAGAGCTCCCTCCACATGAAAGCTATATGCATACAAATGGAAGTTGTTTTCTACTTGGTGTAGTCAACGCAATACGGACCCTGTCCAGTCATCTATTAGCCTTGTGCTTCAGTTCCTCCAAGAAAAGTTCTCGGAAGGATTATCTCCTTCGACATTGAAGGTTTATGTAGCAGCCATCTCGGCTTATCATGCTCCTGTAGGGGGTTTCTCGGTGGGTCGAGACCCTCTTGTCATACGCTTCCTTCGTGGCACGCTGAGGCTGAGGCCTGCAGTGCGCACAAGAACTCCAGCCTGGGACTTGGCTATAGTATTAGAAGGGCTAGCTGAGGCTCCCTTCGAACCAATAGAAGAGGTGTCAGAAAAATTCCTCACTCTGAAAACGATATTTCTTCTGGCAATCTCGTCTCTTAAAAGGATAGGAGATTTACAAGCACTGTCGGTTGCTCCTTCGTGTCTGGAATTCGCGCCTGGTATGATTAAGGCTTTCCTGCACACTAGACCTGGCTACGTGCCAAAGGTCCCCACCAACGTCCCGGGTCCTATTGTACTCCAGGATTTCTGTCCTCCTCCTTTTGTAGATCCGGATCAGGAGAAACGCAATCTACTTTGCCCCGTCAGGGCCTTAGATACATATGTCCACAGAGCTGCCCTGTGGCGAAAAACAGACCAGTTTTTTGTATGTTATGGGTCCCCTAAGAAAGGGGGCCCAGCATCTAAGCAGAGAATGAGTAAGTGGGTGGTCGAGGCCATCTCACTCGCCTATGAAGCAGCTGGACAGCCATGTCCTCTAGCTGTCCGTGCTCATTCCACCAGGGGTATGGCGGCCTCTAAGGCATTAATGTCAGGAGTATCATTGAATGATATATGTGATGCAGCTGGTTGGTCATCCCAGCACACATTCATCAGGTTTTACAACCTAGACATAAGCTCTACTCCGGGTTCCTCGGTGCTGTCTACAAGATCACAGACAGGTACTCTGTGATACGGCGTAGTTGGGACAGCGTTCCCATCATGTCATTCGACGTAGCGTCGATAGTTCCCACGAAAGGGAACGTCTCGGGTTACTGGTGTAACCCTTGTTCCCTGAGTAAGGGAACGAGACGCTACGTCACGTTGCCGTACCCCCAGCGTACCTGTGAGCGTCTTGCTTCAGCCATAATCCAGAAGCTAGCGTTCTTTGTTCTGGGTATGCTTTATAGTTTCCTGGTCCGTGACGTCACCCGCCTCTGACGTCTCGTCTCATCATTGGTTAGATACAGAAGTGCTTCACGACGCAATCACGCAGATGGTTCCCATCACATCATTCGACGTAGCGTCTCGTTCCCTTACTCAGGGAACAAGGGTTACACCAGTAACCCGAGACGTTCTCTGTGTGGATTACATTCAGCCACCCATGACAGATAATACCATACCTCAAAATATTACTTAAAGAATCATCAATAAGATCAAGATATGGAATCCAGACATGATGAAAAGATTCAGTTGACAAATAAGTGACATGTTAGAAATTCAAAAGGAATAATTTCTCTAATGATCCGGTGCCACCTTTGGGTGTTTGTCACTGATCCAGGTTAACAATATATTGTTCCTGGCATCAAAAGTCACGATGTCAAATAAACATCTAGCAAAATTGTTTGGCAAATGTTTGACTGGAGGACCTAGAATCAAAGACAAGGAATCCAACTGCATCTGTAATCCAACTGTAACTCAAATCTAACTCTATTCTACTTGACCTCCAGTTTGCCTCCCGAACTACTACTGATGATTACATAGGTGAAATACAATAAAGGTGGAGTAGGGGAGGAGGTGGGATGCCAAAAGAAATGGGAGCTTTAGTGGAAGTTCTACCAGGAAGACTCTAATGCACGTCATTACTCATTATCTACCCAATCATTGCTTGTCACTTGAGTATATAAGTTCTGTTCCCACCCACTATTATGTTCGCAGATTTCGACGCTGGCGTTCAGCTTCTCGGCGCAGGATATAGCTTGTTTAAAATTCAGCCTGCCTTTAAATTACTGATATGTTTTAATCTAAAACTTAAGCTCCAGTGAACCACTGTGTAAGCAATGTTTCTCTCACGATGCATGTACAGGCCTATTATTGTGATTATCTAAATAATCGCACAGAAAATGTTAGCGGTAGTTCGATTTACTTGAATGTGAAAATGTTAATTTTAGATGGAATACGTTAAATGCTACAGTGTCATTTAAGTTCATGTCAGCCTATCATTTCGAATGTTCATTAAGCTGTCGCGGCAATTATAGAGTGAAAAAATGGTTGGCTCTTTGTAGCTCTTCACCATAGACAAGTTGCCGGCTCAGGGTGCTGACCCACCAAAGAATGTCCGATTAGAGACGAAACGAAGATGCACTTGTTTTTCTGGGAATAACCCATTTATTGTCACCACTCAACAGACTGGATTTGCTTTGGTTGTGGTTTTCTATAAATTAAAAATAGTAACATAAACATGAATATACATGACAATAATAATGAATTACAACAATTAAACATATTGGCAATAATACAGTACAATAAAATAAGATTAATAATTAAACATTAAATCACAAAAGATTTAAAGCAAATGTAATTTTATGTGCAGCTTCGATATTATGTTCGATATTATGTGCAGCGCACAGCTGTAACCTGACACCTTGTTAGCGCTGCATAGCTTGTATGGCACCACTCTGACTGGGCTAAGAACGCGCATGCGTGTAGCAAGTTGTTTACAACAATTCTCCCATTAAATATATAGGAATACAGCGAACTTTGCTTCAAACAGGAACATAAGTGTAATAACAACAAGTTAAATCTCTAGCACAGACAATAATGAAGATACATATACAAACATACGAACTAGAGGGTTACAAGCACACTTATTAATACACACAAGCACATCTCGTTACATCTCGGGAATAACGCGTTTGCAAGAGCGAATTAAGTTTACATCGGCTATTGAGTTATGGATTGCAGACATACTTTTGCATTCACGCACAACCCATCATCCAAAAGACAATATATAAAAGATCTATAAACAATTATGCCGCTATAACTTCAGCATCCGTCTCTGTGTCCTGCTGCATTGAACTACCGTCTCTGTGAGGGCGGGGGAAATCACGTGAACAATGTTTCTGGATGCTGATTGGCTCAGGTAAGGCGCTGTGTATGCGTGAACCGATATCGATATAATTTAATTTGGACTATAAAACAAAGTGATTAGTATTACTAATTATGTCACTATTCGCAAAGAAGAAAAATGTATTATAATTTTGCACTGGCCCGATGCACATCAGAACTGGTTCAAACTTTACGCAAACATTTTTTAAAAAGTCAGGATTAAAATAAGATGACGTTATAAACAAACATTATGAACGCATTATATAATAATAAATAAAATAACACCAACCTGCTAGAACAGCTGGAGTCTGCGGCGCTTACTCTCGTTGAACCTTCTCAGTAGAGCATCTTTCCATTCATCCCGAAATTTTCTTGTCAAGTCTCTTTCAAATGCCAGTTGCACTAAATGTGCCTTTCGCTGATGTAGCATGCTCCTTCGATTGTCCGTGAACACATTTTTCAGAGTAGAAAATGAGTTTTCGCACGTAGCTGTAGAAGCTCCAAATGTCAGCACACATTTCATTGCGGCGAGTACACTAGGCATAGCTTCAAGCGTGGTATGATGCTCCTGGAGTATTTGTTTGAGAGTTATTTTCTCGCCACTAGAAATCGAGCTAGCCAGTACTTTACGCAGGAATTGACGGGCCACAACAAATTCTGAATGAATCACTTCCGAATTAGTTAAGTTCATCATATCTTGTACGAGTTGCGCATCCAAGAAAGTGCTGTCATACTGTGGATCAAAAGCTGAAAGAGCTTCAATTAACTTGCTATTTCTTTCTCCGAAACGCTCAGAGCTTTCTGCAAGCACTGCGTCCAAAGTACTGTAGTATAATCGTCTGAGCTCTTCTTGATTTCCCAAATCACCTTGAGCCTGGCCAATGCTTTCCTCCAGCAGATAATCTTGAAGGCCTTTGTTGATTGTGCGCTTTCGTTTGGGGGGTTTTGGCATTTCAGTCTCGTCAGCCTTCTCCCACAGCTCTAAGAAGTCAGATTCACTGCGCAAATTCGTAAGGCATTCTGAAGCACATGTAACTAATTTGACAGCACTTAGAAGGTCCATGTCCTCTGACTGCATCAGTTTGTTTGGAGCATCAAGCAGCTGCAGAATCTTATACACCATGTGGGCAATGAACTTGAAGCTTGTCTCTGATATTTCCCTAATCAGGCCAGCTGCTTCCATGCGCACCTCCGTCTCGTATCTGCGGTTTCCACTGATCACGGCTAACAATTCAGTGATGTCTTGAAAAGAATTCAGAATTGTTTTGACCGTTTGAAGATGCCCTGTCCATCGCTGTTCAAGTAATCTCTTAAGTTGCTGCCCTCCGTACAAGACGGCAACGGTTGGCTTCTTTATGAATTTATAAAGCAAATTACACACATTAAAGAAGTCTTCAACCGCAGGCTCTGTGGATATTGCATGAACTACCACAAGATGGAGCTGATGATTGAAGCAATGCACGTACGGAATCACTCTTCCTAATTTGTCCTGCAAAATTTTCTGTACTCCTCCATTTTTTCCGGACATGAGAGAGGCCCCGTCATACACCTGGCTCAATATTTTAGAAGTACTGAGCCCGTTCTTTTCAAGCTCTGTAATTATTGTGTGGGTCAGAGTCTGGGCATCCCCTTTTTCAGTTGTTGTCATGGAAAGAAGTCGCTCTGTGACTTGATAATTGTCCTTAACAAAGCGAACGATTATGGAAATATTTTCCATTCCAGTTGGGTCACGTGTGCCATCTACTTTGATTGTGTACCAGGAGTCTGCAACTTCTCGAACTATTTCTTCAGTCACCAGACTGCTCATGTTTGCAATGACCTCATTTTGAATTTCGTGAGAACTGTACGTTGCATTGCGTGGTATTGTCTTCATAACACTCCTTAACTCTGGGTCTTTTCGGAGGGTATATTCGAATAATGAAAGGAAAAGTCCACTTCCATCCTCTGTTAGACTATCAAAAGCATCTGTGCTTCCCCTTAGTGGCAAATGATTCACAACAAGAAATTCAATCATGTCCACTACAGAAGAGAGGTAGTAGCGATTCCTAGCTAATTGGTTACTGTTAACCATAGTGGAAATTTCAAGTCCACTTTCAGCCCGTTTTTTCTCTGTCTTTCCAGAGTGCCATACTTGTAATGTGTTCTTTTGACGCTCCATGTTTGTTAGGGCCTTTTCCCGCCTCTACAGCGTGCTTCCAATCACTGAAGCCCCTTACAGTGAAAGCTGAGTCTGATGGAGAAATTAAGTATTTCCTGCATGGAAAACAAAATGCAGCATCTGCTTCCACGGAGTATTCCAACCACTCCCGTGACGTATACCATGACGCAACAAATGATCGATGCTGGTTGTAGCAAAGGCGAAGAGGAAAACGTCTTAACTTAACCTGATTCGGTTTATCCTCACCAAGGTCGAGGGGCACTCTTGGCGGTCCAGACGTGCATGAGCTGGAGCATGAGGGCAGAGGATCAATCGATGTTGGTGTCTTGTCGACTGGCGTGTCTACCGAGTTGCTGTTGGATGCTTGCAACTGTACGATCGCATCTGGCAAACTATGGGACCGATTTGTCATATATTTCCGTATATCCATTTTTATACTGCCTTATGGTAATCTATCTAACGTTAGCTATCATTGATGAATCACGCGCAATTGTAAGAAGCTCCCTGATAGGCTAGCGTTACTAGGAGACAAATCTCCGCCTACTATCAGTCCGACAGTCATGTCAGATTTTTGCCTGATATTTTTTTAGTGGTTATGGTATGATTAAAACTCGATTCAATTTAAAATGAGTAACGTTTTGTTTTTATTTTTTTTTTATTGAAATTACACATCACATTTTATGTCACATTGTACAATTTAATTACGTTTTTAAGTTCTCTTCTGCCAGGCTTGGGAAAGGGGGCTTGAGATCATCGCAGGGTGGGCTAAGCCCCCCCAAGCCCCCCCTTGACGCCGGGCCTGGGTATGAAGTCCCACAGGTATGAAGTCCCACACAAATTACAATTACTGGTGTTGGAGCATCTATATCTTAAAAAAGACACTGTAGATTGACAGTAAACATTTAGAACTATCTAATGATATAACTTGTTATCTTTATTAATATTTTAGATAGTATCTTAGATAGATAGCTCCTTTGCCTGCTAACATGTTCACGTCGAGCCAGGCGGGCGTGGTTTCAGCAACCTGTCACCTTGGTTCCAACCACATCCCGCCACTTTTCCCATTTTCAGTTATGTACGGTGATGCGCAGCTAAGATGGCAGCGGCCTCATTTTCGCTTAAAAAATGCTCTTCAGAAATCTACGGGTGATGTCACGGACACTATGTCCATATTTTTTTTTAAATCTATGGTCTTATAGTGGCTAAACATGAGATATAATTTGTTTTCAGTACATAAAACGGGCGATATTTGGTCTTATTAATCTATTACTTGTTCCAGAGCAAATTGAATTGTGCTTTGTTAAATTTGATAATTTAATATTAAGGCTTTTAACTTACATCCACTATAGCATAGCATATTGGCTATGACTAGACGGATCTTCTCCGCACAACCCATCATCCAAGATCTTCTCCGCTCAAATACATAAAACATTAGCCTTTATAGACATAGTGTTTCTTGAGCAAAGAAAACGCTGTACTTTATCAAACATCAGATCTTTATTTACCTTTGCATTAAAGAAGCAGAGATCTCCAAACTGCGTGCAGCACTTCATTCACGATAGAGGTGGGGCAGATTTATGAAGTTTGACTGACAGTTTGAGGATCCAGTGGAGTTAAGTTTTGTCACAAGCTCGTTAAAATCTTTTTCATTCATTAAATGTCTGTAAAACCCACAGACCAATAGCATTGATTTTTTTTTTTTTTTTTAACAAATAAAACAAAAATAAGGAAATATAGAGATATGAGGTTTCCGCCTGATACGACAATATATTCTTAACTGTGTAACATTTATTTTATTTTATTTATTTATTGTTTGGCATTTGGTAATCCACAGCACACTGGTTGGGAAACACTGCTGTAGAGCACTGCTTTTACATTCAACTGAATTGTACAATTGTGTTTTGTACAATTGTACAATTTCCTACTGTCATTTATAATGGCTATTGTTGTAAATTTAAATATTGTTGTTCAATAAATATTATTTTATATAAATAGTATGTTGTATTTGGTATTGAGAAAAGGGTCCATTAGTATGTAAAATGGATTGAGTGAAAGTTACATTAATACACCATTAGATGGCGGCAAAACTTTACAAGTGAATAAGACTCATTCAATAAGTCAGTCGCAAGAGACTTTTAAATTGAAAGGAACTTTTACAAACAAAGGACGTTGTTTTAGCGCTGTATGTTATGGAAAATTCCTTTAGCTGTAAACAGGACAAATACAAAATTGCTTTCTCAGCGGATATTCAAACGGATTTTTATAATGGATGTAATATTAAGGACATCGACCTAAAGAATGAATATTATATCAGACACAGGTAATGCTCGCAAGGCGACAGTAGAAGTAAAATCTTTGTGTGGCAGAGGGAGCTGCCACTCGACCTGTCACTGCTAGGGGCAGCTGCCACTCGACCTTCCACCGTTATATGCGCCTGCTGCCTCAGGACCCGCCACCGTTATACACACCTGCCTCGGGACCCGTCACGGATATATGCGCCTGCCTGTGTTACGTTTTAAAATTCCATAACCAGGAGGTGGAAGAAGAGAGGAGAGGGTAGAAGTGAACTACCCTCACAGAGAGGAAACCAATCATTGATGCTGCTGGTGTCTGTGGTTGATTACCTCCCTCAGATCCTGCTTCTTCTTCCTAGAGTTCCGCCTTCTCTGGGACTTACTCCGAGGAGGTGCCTGAGAGGCAACACTGGACCTCTGGCCCTGTCTCCAATCCTCGAATCGGGACGGGCCAGGACCTCCTGTCTGTCTGGGCCCAGGATCGGATCTGAGCGGTATGCAGGCCTTAAACGCCGCCGAGCGCCTTCGCCTCTCTGAACTTTCCTACCACCGCCTCGACGGAGGTACCGAAAAGTTCGGAGGGCGAAACCGGTGCATCGAGGAGAAAGCCCTTTTCTTACTCCCCGATGTCAGCCAGGTTCAACCACAGGTGTCTCTCTGTGGCCACCATCGCTGCTATCGATCTTCCAATCGAAGCAGCGGTTTGCTTAGTCGCCCGGAGAGCCAGATCCGTGGTGCAGCGCAGCTCTTCTACCGCCTCAAGGGACAGACCCTGCCCCTGATCCAGATCCTTCAGTAAGTCAGCCTGGTAGGCCTGTAACACCGCCATGATGTGTAAGGCCGCACTAGCCTGAACCGCTGCCGCGTATGCCCTGCCATTCAAGCGAGAAGTCACTTTAAGGGGCTTGGAAGGCAGGACCGGAGCTTTCAGTGTCGGGGCCTGCCCTGTGATGTGATAGTTCACGAACATCTCGTCAATAGGGGGCATCGACACATACCCATGCTGGCTCAATCCTTCCACATCAGCAAAATTCGCCCGCTGATGCAGATGAATACGAGCCGAATATGGGTTCTTCCATGCCTTCTCGATCTCTACATGAAGATCAGGAGGGAATGGAAGGCTCACGGGGGCTGCTTTGTTATGGCCAGAAAGGAACCGCTCATCAAGCCGTCCGCGTGCGGCCCCTCTCTTAACATGCTCCCACAGCAGCTGCAGCCTGCCAGAAGCACGTTCCATAACTTCAAGCAGCTCCGCATATGCAGGGCAGGGAGGCTTTGAGGTTTCAGCAGGCTCACCTGCTTCCTCTTCAATAGCCATCTCCTGCTCTCTTGGGCTTGCAGCCAGAAGAGCACTCGCTGCTGGATCTGACGATGTCAATGACAAGACATCGTCATCATCCAACAGCTCACACTCGTCAGCTACAGAGGGTTGAGAAAGATTTACACCTCTCTCAAATTCCTCTGCAAGCTCCATCTGCTAACCCCATGAATTCGAAGTAATCGCAAACAGACAAAACAGTCCCTGAAGACGATAAGATACTGGCTGGTTCTCTAGGCGCTCCTTATATACTTCCGGGTCACGCTATGATGACGTCATAGGCTGTCGCCGGCCAATAGGATTGGTAGGATTTGACAATTGCTTTCAGACACTGGTTCACGTAATGGCGTTCCCCATATGCGTTTTGAACGCAGTGTAGAGTTCCCTTTTGAAAGGGAAGTCAGATTTTCATGATATGACCCCTTTAAGTGACAACTGTTTTCCAAAGTACTTCCGAGTCCATGTGGCTTTATTTAACACAGTAGCATGACGGTTTCTAATGTAATGCCATCTAAGGGCTCAAAGGTCATGCACATTCAACTGAGGTGTCCTACATTGCCCTATACAGACTGAGATTTCTCTTGATTCCTGAATCTTTTTACAATCTTATTTATGGTAGATGGTGAAATACATAAATTCTTTGCAATCTTGCATTGAGAAGTGTGATTTTTTTTTTAATTGTTTGACAATTCTCTCATGACATTTGGCACAAAGTGGTGAGCCATGACCCATCTTTTCTTGCAAAGACTGAGAAGCTCTTTTACACCCAAACATGACACCCTCACCTATTACCAATTCACTTGCTAATTGTGCAAAATTGTTTCAAAACAGTTTAACTTGGATATTATATAATCTTTTCACTTTTATTTTGCTTCTGTCCCAACTTTTTTGGAGTGTGTTGCAGCCATCGAAATTTAAATTTGTTTATATTCACAAAATGTAATTATGTTGGTCAGTGAAAACATTGGAAATCTTTTCTTTGTACTTTTGTCAGTTAAGAAAAAGGTTCAAGAGAATTAACAAATCACAGATTGTGGTTTTTATCACATTTTACAAAATGTCCCAACTCTTCTGGAATTGTGGTTGTAGCTCCAAATAGAACGCCCCAGGTTACTTCACTGTAACCCTGTTCCCTGAAAAGGCGGGAACGAGAAGCAGCGCTTAATAGAGCGCTGTGGGAACGTCTTTAGTCGTGACCAGCTGTGAATATATGTGTAAAACAACGCCAATGAAAACGACCCATATTTATAGCCTTGCGTGACGTCATTGGAATGCGTTGTAAGCGAGGCTATAATTAGATGTGCCACAGGTGCATCAGCAGATATTTTGTCTGAAGCGCAGCTTCTCGTTCCCGCCTTTTCAGGGAACAGGGTTACAGTGAAGTAACCCGGGGCATTCCCTTTCAAAGGCTACACTCTAAGCTGCGCTTAATAGAGCGCTGTGGAAACGAGAATACCCACGCCGCCGCACTGTGTGACCGGACCCCCTGGCTGTGAAGTGTGTCACCAAGCGCAAAGAGTCTCAGACACTAGTTTGCGATGCTGACTCAAGGACGTGAGAGCCCGGAATAACATGAACATCCAAACTATAAAACCTTATGAATGTGTGCGGTGAGGACCAGCCTGCCGCATCACAAACATGTTGCAAGGGAGCGCCCGCTGCCAAAGCTCTAGGAGAGGCAACTCCCCTGGTGGAATGAGCCCTGATACCCGTGGGCGAAGTGTGACCACGCGCCTCATAGGCAAGGGCAATAGCATCTCTCACCCAATGTGACATGGTCTGTTTCGTGGCGGCCGCACCCCTGTTATGGCTGCCATGACAAACAAACAGTTGCTCTGACTTACGCCACTGGCTAGTGCGGTGGACGTAGGTCTGAAGAGCACGGACTGGACACAGTCTATGAAGTCTCTCCTGCTCCGGCTTCAAGAGTGACTGGATGCAAGGTCGAGAAAGGTACCTTCGGCAGATAGTCAGGATGAGGATGCAAAATAGCTTTCACCATTCATGGGCAAAGTCTAAGCAGGATGGCACAATGGACAGAGCCTGCAGATCCCCAATTCTTTTTAGAGAAGTTATAGCCATGAGAAAAACCATTTTTAGAGTTAACAGCTTATCTGAAACTGACTCTAACGGTTCAAAGGGGGTCTCAACCAGGCCCTCCAGGACTATTGCTAGGTCCCATGAAGGAATCCTGGTTCTAGAAGGAGGCCTAAGCCGCCTGGCTCCTCGAACGAAGCAAGAGAGCAGGACATGCTTGCCCAAAGGCACCCCGTCAACCAGAGCGTGGCAAGCCGAAAGAGCGGCCACATAAACCCTGAGAGTGGCAGGGCATGTGCCTGTTGATAATTTCTCCTGCAGAAAATCCAGAACTGTAGCAATTTGGCAGTTTACTGGATCCTCATTGTGTGCAGTACACCACCTTTCAAAGACACCCCATTTGTTGGCATAACTTGATCTAGTGGAGGGAGCTCTAGCACTCAAAATGGTCTCAATAACATCAGGTGAAAGCCCTGTTTCCCTCAGTTGGTTCCCCTCAGGGGCTAAACATGAAGGTTCCACATCTCCGGCCGGGGATGAAAAATTGTCCCCTGCGCCTGAGACAGAAGGTCCCTCCTCTCCGGTATCGCCCAAGGCGAGCCGTCGAGGAGAGATATTATCTCCGAGAACCATATTCTGTTCGGCCAACGCGGCGCTATCAACAAGAGGCAAGTCCCTTGTTGACGAACTCTGGCTACCATCACATCCAGCTAACGGAACACCTAACATTTCGCTGGAAACCGCTGCCCCCCGAAGCACCAGAGGTGGCGGGGAAGGAGGGTTTATGTGGAGATGTCGAGAAGGAGCGGGTTTTAAATGTAATACACGCCCCGTCCCGAGGGGGGCCATCCCCACAGGGCTGGGCGTAAGACCGTCAGGACTTCTTCTTTTTCTGCAAGATAGTCAAATAAATCGACGTCGAGGGCACAAAAACACGAGAAGTATATGGTTTTCTCCATGACTTTGATAATTCGTCATGGAGGTCCTCAAAGAAGGGGAGAGACTGACGTTGTGGCCCCTCCCCTCTGCCACCGGACAAAAACCTTCAAGCTTAGATGGTTTGGGGGTCGCTTTTGCCTGTGGCCAGTCTAGCTGTAATCTAGCCACAGCTCGAGTAATTCCTCAACGGCTTTATCATCACGTGAGGAACGCTCAGAGGCAGCAAACTCGAGAAGAGAATCATTGTCCCCCGCGTGAGCTGAAGAAGCACCGGAGTGCGCTTCAGGATCGTGTGAGGAGATGCACGGATCGGGTGACAAATTGGGCGAAAGGGCAGGACCCGTCTCCCGTTCGTCAGCGAGATCCATTTGCGATCGTACTGCGGGTGCTGACCCCCGGAAGAAAGAGAGATGAGCACGAAGCATCCTAACTGTGAACAGTTCACAATGCTCGCACTCGCCGCCTTCCAACGCAAGGGCAGCGTGCTCTTCCCCGAAACAAACAAAACAGTACGGGTGTGTGTCCGATTCGGAGATTTGATGCGAACACGGAGGCACACACCGTCTGCCTTGTTCAGTCATACTTTCTCTCTTATATACCTCTCTTTATACCTGTGGCACATTTAATTATAGCCTCGCTTACGACACATTCCAATGACGTCACGCAAGGCTATAAATATGGGTCGTTTTCATTGGCGTTGTTTTACACATATATTCACAGCTGGTCACGACTAAAGACGTTCCCACAGCGCTCTATTAAGCGCAGCTTAGAGTGTAGCCTTTGAAAGGGAACTTCCATGCTAAAAACGATACTCTCGATCCTCGATACTCTCACAAACAGACTTTCACCGAACCATCAGAATAACGGGACGACTCATATGAAACCCGTTAAAACACACACTACCAGTCAAAAGTTTGGAAACATTACTATTTTTAATGTTTTTGAACGAAGTCTCTTATGCTCATTAAGGCTGTATTTATTTCATAATAAATACAGAAAAAAACAATTATATTGTGAAATATTATTACAATTTAAAATTATGGTTTTCTATTTTAATATACTTTAAAAAATAATTTATTTCTATGATGCAAAGCTGAATTTTCAGTATCATTACTCCAGTCTTCAGTGTCACATGATACTTCAGAAATCATTGTAATATGCTGATTTATTATCAATGTTGGAAACAGTTGTGCTGCTTAATATTATTTTATAACCTGTGATACTTTTTCAGGATTCTTTGATGAATAAAAAGTTAAAAAAATATCAGCATTTATTTAAAATAGAAATCTTTTGTAACAATATACACTACCATTCAAAAGTTTAGGGTCAGTGATTTTTTTTTTTTCTTTCTTTTTTTTTTTTTGAAAGAAATTAATACTTTTATACAGCACGGATGTGTTAAATTGACAAAAAGTGATAGTAAAGATTTATATTGTTAGAAAAGATTTATATTTTAAATAAATGCTGTTCTTTTTAACCTTTTATTCATCAATGAATCCTGAAAAAATTATCACAGGTTCCAAAAAAATATTAAGCAACACAACTGTTTTCAACATTGATAATAACTGAGTATCAAATCAGCATATTAGAATGATTGCTGAAGGATCATGTGACACTGAAGACTGGAGTAATGATGTTGAAAATTCAGCTTTGCAAAAACATTAAAAATAGTAATGTTTCCAAACTTTTGAAGACCTTACATCATAGGTTCAGTTCAGGGCCC
This sequence comes from Ctenopharyngodon idella, assembly GCF_019924925.1. Classification (NCBI taxonomy): domain Eukaryota; kingdom Metazoa; phylum Chordata; class Actinopteri; order Cypriniformes; family Xenocyprididae; genus Ctenopharyngodon; species Ctenopharyngodon idella. The sequence continues at coordinate 34,228,252 of NC_067237.1, read as the reverse complement.
CTTTTTTTATTTTCCTCAAGTTCTGTCTCTTTTGGGACTTGCTCTTTTTCACAGGAGGAGGAGCCCGAAAGGTTTCTTATATGCCACAGACCACGCCCTCGCCTCTCTGAACTTATCGACCGCCGCCTCGACGGATGTGCCAAGCAGCTCAGAGGGCAAGACTGGCGCATCGAAAAGAAAGTGTTTCTCTTTTTCCCTGATTGATCCACATATGCCTCTCTGTGGCCACCATAGCCGCCATAGCGCGACCAATCGTGGCTGCTGTCTGTTTGGTGGCCTGCAGAGTGAGATCTGTGGTGCAGCGCAGCTCACTGACCGCTTCAGGGGACAGACCCTGGCCGTCATCCAGGTCCTTAGGCCTGCAGCACTGCCATTGTGTGCAGAGCCTGCCGTTCAGCATTGATGTCATCTTTAATGGCTTAGACGGCAGGGTCGGAGTCTTCAACATCAACGTATCTCCCGCTGAGAGAAAGTTCACAAATGTATCTTCAATGAGAGGCAAAAATGCATATCCCTGCTTGCATAATACCTACATATTCACGTAATTCGAATGGTGAAAGGGATAAGTGCGAGCCCAAATATGGTTTCTACCAGGACCTCTCAACCTTGGCATGGAGGTCCGGCAGAAAGGGAAGACTTGCTAGAACTGGGCGGTTATGGTCGGCCAAGAAAATCTACCACAAGCAATCTGTGGCTTTTTGCGCTTCCAAGAAAGATCTAATCTCTGTGTTGTGCAGGCCATAACCTCCAGCAGTTCATTGTATGCAGGGCATGCAGGCTCAGAGGGCTCCATCACAACATCTTCGCCCTCAGCAGCCACATCCTGCTCTTTTTGGCTCGTAGCCAATAGAGCGCTATCTGTTGGATCAGATGATTCAAGTAAAAGAATGTCCTCATCCAGAGAGGACTGAGAAAGAGACATACCTTGCTCGAAATCCTCCGCCAACTCGACCTGTGAGCCCCAAGTTCGACTCCACTGTGCTTCAGTTGCAGCAGGTCCTGATCCACCAGGCACAGACGCCTGTCTTAATTCATTTGAGAAAGGGACATGCGCAAACAGCTTTTTCATCGAAAAGCTCTTGCAATCTGCACATTCTGTTCCCTCGAGAACAGAATGCACATGTTCCTTTCCAAGACAAACAACGCACATCTCATGTGTATCATCCGGTGTCAGATAGCGAGGACACAGGGAACACACTTCCTGAAGTGCTTGTCAGAGGAGGAATCCTTTTGATAAATCGCCTTCATACACTTCAAACAAAGGGTCACCTAAAGACAAAAAAAGCTGATGACGTGTACACTAGAGTGACGTCACGTGCTGTCGCAGGCCAACGACATTGTCACGTTTTTACACGTACTTCAGACATCGTCACGTCGAAGCATTCCCCAAAGTGTCTTCAGACGGAGTGCGAGTTCCTTTTCGAAAGGGAATCAACTTTTCTGCCTCCATTTCTCTTTTCCGCAGCCTTCGAAGGATGCAAACCCTGAATTGGGACACAGCTTCTGCCACTTCCTTCATTACTGAATGAATGAATAAAATGAAGACTCACTCATTAAGACACTAACTTACTGCCCCCTACTGGCAGTTTTAGCTTAATATTTGAAAATATCACTTCATTTGTACCTTCATTGCATTACCATCATTTCTCTATTGAAAATTTTTTTATTACTATTTATTTTATAAAAGTATTTATAAAGGTAAAAAAAAAAAAATGCACAGGAAAATCAATTAAAGGGGGCGAATATTGTCCCTTAATGGAAAAGGTGTGACTGCAGTCTAAGTGGAAGAGAGAGGGTATGCAGAAGGATGGTAAATGCTAAAAAGTTTGGGTACCACTGCCTTACTTGTTATCTTTGTCGTGAGTGTTTTTGAATAATACATGACAAATTTCAGACAAATGGCCTAGGAGTTAGAAAAACTAGTTTTATTTTTTGTTTGTTTCTAAAAATTTCAAAATTAATAGACTGAAATAATTTTCCAGCTAAATATCTTACTTTACTGCTGTTTCTTCCATAATGAAACATGAGTGCAAAAGACCAACTAGAGTGAAATATTTATAATGCCAACCCCAAAGGACATTTAAAGACACAATAAAAGGCAGCACTACCCTTATTCTGCCTCATATGTTCCTGCCCTGCATACATATTGGCATGGCAAAAAAGACTGTGTCACTGACACTACTCATGCTGGTGGTGCATGGAGTCTGTTTGCCAGCTTTAGCACAAGTCTGCACACTGTTTAGTCAGCCTGCCATTCCTCTACTTTCTGCAGAAAGAGACATCAACATTGGGGCGATATTCTCAATCCACATTAGTGCTCTGCTAAAGATGCATCCTTTTACTAGCAAACCAGAGCCAACAACATGTGTCAGGTCTGTATGATGATATAAAACAATAGTTGAACATGACTCTGATGATTCTTTGCAGAATGTAATGCTGACTTTCTTTCTTTCTTTTACAGCTTGAGTTTGCGTGAGTTTAAATTTGTCCAGACGCTGATTTTTGCCATTGAGGAGATTAATAACAGCACACAGCTGTTGCCTGGTGTTTCTTTGGGCTATAAGATATATGATTCCTGTGGCTCAATAGCTCAGACTATCTTCTCAGGCATGGCTTTGATGAACGGTTATGAAGAGACTTTGAGTGATACATCCTGCTCTAGACCACCAGCTGTTCATGCCATTATTGGAGAGTCAAACTCCTCTCCCACCATAGCCTTGGCATCTATAGCTGGTCCATTCAGTTTACCTGTTGTAAGAACTCTTACTTGTCTGCTGCTTGTTATCATGCTGAATCATGAACCACTGGAACAGGCACCAAAAATATGTTTCAAGTCTAACTTATCACATTAAAACAGCTTATAGAAAACAATGTGTTAAATTGTTTAGATATTTGCGGTCTATTTCATAATAATTATGCTTTTTGTATAGTACAAAGTTATAGATTAAAAATAGAAAAAAAAATATGAACATTTTAAAAATCTGAAAAACTGTGGTTAAAATACTCTGCTTTTTTTTTTCTTGCAGATCAGTCATTTTTCCACATGTGCATGCCTGAGTAACAGAAAAAGGTATCGATCCTTCTTCAGAACAATACCCAGTGATTATTACCAAAGCAGAGCACTGGCTCAACTTGTCAAGCACTTTGGTTGGACCTGGGTTGGGACAGTCAGGAGTCGCAGTGACTATGGTAATAATGGCATTGCAGCATTTGAGGAGGCTGCAAAAAAAGAAGGGATTTGTATTGAATACTCAGAGACCATATTAAGAACTGATCCTCAGGAGCAGTTTCTAAAGACACTGGAAGTGATAAAGAAAGGCACCGCCAGAGTGGTGCTGGCTTTTGTTGCATTAAGAGATTTTTTTCCCCTTGTGAATGTAATTGCACAACACAATATCACAGATCTGCAGTGGGTTGGCAGTGAATCCTGGATCACTTCCCGCACTGTTGCAGAAACAAAGGAATACAGTTTCCTATCTGGAGCTGTGGGTTTTGCCATAGCAAATGCCAAACTTGTGGGTCTGCGAGAGTTCCTAGTGAATGTGCACCCTGATCAAGAACCAAAAAATGAACTTTTAAAAGAATTCTGGGAAGCAGCTTTTCAGTGCTCTTTCAGGACCAGTGGCAGTGGTGGCTGTACAGGCACAGAGAGACTGGCTGAGCTGCAAAACGAATATACTGATGTGTCAGAGCTACGAATAGCAAATAAAGTGTACACTGCAGCGTATGCTGTCGCACATACCCTACATAATGTATTAAAAGATTTCAGATCCTCCACCAACAGCAGCAAAGGAGAACGGCCCACACCGCAAAAGGTAGGCCCATGTAAGAGCACAAAACAAATAAATAAATAACAGTAGAAAAATTATAATAAAAAATAGCAATAATGTTCCTGATGTTTCCTCTCAGGTGTTGGAGTATATGAGAGATGTGAGATTCACTGTGAAAACAGGTGAAGAAATCTTCTTTGATGCAAGTGGTGATCCAGTGGCGAGATATGACCTGGTGAACTGGCAACCTGCTGGGAATGGAGGCCTGCAATTCAAGCATGTGGGTGTCTATGACAGTTCACTGCCTTCAGAGCAACGTCTTCAAGTCAGTCAGGAACACGTGTTATGGGCAGGAAACAGTGGAAAGGTATATAAATAATATATAATAAATTATTGAGTTTATGTGAAATATCTGAATTGTGCAAAGGGCAGCCAGTCCAGAACAATCATATTAGTAAATCTATCTGAAAATATATCAAATTTAACAATTCATATCATAATCATTTGGTGTTTTATATGGCAACCTATTTTCTCATAGTTGCCTGTGTCCGTGTGCAGTGAGAGCTGCCCCCCTGGAACTAGGAAGGCTGTGAAAAAAGGACGACCTGTCTGCTGTTATGACTGTATTCCATGTGCAGAGGGAGAAATCAGTAATGGCACAGGTAAAATAGTACATGCTGGATAACTCTTATTAAAGTATGATAAAGTAAAATGAGCCATTCTCTAAAGTATTTTTTTTTTTTTTTTTTTTTCCTTTACAGATTCTAGTAACTGCTTTCCTTGCCATTTAGAGTACTGGTCGAATGAAAGCAAAGACAGATGTGTATTAAAAGTGGTTGAATATCTTTCTTATACAGAAATCATGGGGATGTTGCTTTGTATTTTCTCCTTCATTGGGGTGTTATTAACAGCACTGGTATCTTTTCTGTTTTATCTCCATAAAGAAACACCTATTGTCAGAGCCAACAACTCAGAGTTGAGCTTCCTGCTGCTCTTCTCACTCTCACTGTGTTTCCTCTGTTCACTCACTTTCATTGGTCGGCCCACTGAGTGGTCCTGTATGTTACGTCACACAGCATTTGGGATTACTTTCGTACTCTGTATCTCTTGTGTTCTGGGCAAAACAATAGTGGTGTTAATGGCTTTCAGGGCTACACTTCCAGGAAGTAATGTCATGAAATGGTTTGGACCTGCACAACAACGACTCAGTGTTGTTTCCTTAACATTAATACAGGTGATAATATGTGTGATTTGGTTAACAATATCCCCTCCTTTCCCATATATGAATTTGAGCTACTACAGAGAAAAGATAATCCTCGAATGTAATTTAGGATCAGCTCTTGGTTTCTGGGCTGTCCTCGGTTATACTGGTCTGCTATCAATCTTGTGTTTTGTTTTAGCTTTTCTTGCTCGGAAGCTCCCTGATAATTTCAATGAAGCCAAGTTCATCACATTCAGTATGCTTATATTCTGTGCTGTCTGGCTCACATTTATCCCAGCTTATGTCAGTTCTCCTGGAAAATTCACAGTAGCTGTGGAGATATTTGCTATTTTAGCATCAAGTTTTGGTTTACTATTTTGCATATTTGCTCCAAAATGTTACATAATTTTGCTAAAACCAGAGAAGAACACAAAGAAACAAATGATGGGTAAATCTTCAGCTAAAGCACTTTAAACCCATGAATTACTGAACAAAATAGTATAAAGCAACAGATAACAGATAAGTAAATAAATAAATACATAAATAGTCAGTAAAAAGTAAACCTTCAATCAAAAGCATAGTCTATGGGTACTGAGGTTGGTTTTCATAATTATTGTGAAAAGTTCATTATTACTGCCTGAACTGACAGACTGACAAAAATACACTTCTGTCTAATAAACTGGTGGATTCACATGTCATATCATGAGTAATGGTAGCTACACAATAGCAGAGCATTTTAGGGCTGTCTGACAAATTAGTGCTCCCCACAGGCTGCACTGTGATGCTCCAATCTCCAATGATGTCCAATTAAATTGGATTTTTTTTTTTTTTTTTTTTTTTTTTTGATTAACAAGAAACAGCAAATAAATGTATTACAAGAATTTTTCCAGCTTTCTGCATTCCTCAGTAAACTATGCAGCCATTTATTTGGTTTAGAATTATAATTCATGAGATGGGCATAAGTTTATGCTCCTTAAGTGCATGCTATGTATTAAGCATCATACACGTTCTATATTAAATGTGAAAAAGACAAAACATTTTTTATTTATTTTTTTTTTTTTTTGTGAACTTGTCAGTGCTGTTTAAAAATAAAACACTTCTGTCTTGGTAGAGGTTTTTCACCTCTCTTTTTATACAAGAAATTGACTTGAATGTTTATAATAAAGTGATTAAATCCACATGTTTACATGCAAATTATATGCATGAAGTTTAGTTGAGCCATAAAAAAATGATTGAAAAAAGTATTAACAAAAGGCAGTTATTTCGTCATCTAATTCTTTCATTTCACTCCAGTTATCACTCATATTTGCCTAGTATGGCACTGTTTTCTGTAGTGTCATTACCCTATCTCAGAAGTCACATAATAAAATGCATCTAAATGTGCCCCAGTTTCTTATAAACATTTACAGATATTTACATATAATATTTTGCTTGGTTTAATAAAAGTTGCATATGCAGGTTTTGAACATGTGGCCGTTAATGTTAAGAGAACTGCACCAACACATTCTATATAGATTTTACTTTGTGTTTATTTTATTTTTTTTAATTTGGATTTAATTTACCTTTTGTTTGTTTGTTTGTTTTGTTTTGTTTGTTTTCTAGCAAATATATGTATATAGTACAATCATGAAAGGATTTCAACAAAGATTTTTTGGTTATGTTCACCAAACTAAGAATAGGACCCCTCCCAAATAAATAAATAAAATAAAAAAGTTTCTTTGTCAGGATAGAGCACCTCCTTCATGCCATCGACAGGTCCAACCATTTTCCCAATGAGGTTTAGTACCTTTCATCGCTATAAATATCACAAAATCCTTCTTGTTCAACCTATTGGAATATCATACCTGCCACGTCTCTGAGTTGCATATATTCAGTGGGTGGATGGAGCCATTCTTTGCACTCATGCACGTAGTAATGACCATCATTACTTTCACCAGAGCTAATGAAACTACCTGTACTCTGCAAGGACAGCCTGTATACCCTCAGTTATGGAAAGATGGAGACATAATAATTGGAGGTGTTTTCTCTTTTCATAGCAGCTGGGAGATCAGACAACTAACATATTCTGTTACACCACCTCCGCTGAGGTGTGTCAGGTAGGCACCTAAATCAGTGTATCTCAAAATCTTTGATTCATTTTGAACATAAATGTTCTCACCTAAGCAACAAAATTTAGACATGACTAAAAGGTTCACTATTGCTGTATAATACTGAAATATAATATTAAGATTCAGTCAAATGTAACGAATGTCTTTTTTTTTCCAACCAAGTCTTAATTATAGAGACTTCCAGTATGTGCAATCCATGCTTTTCGCTGTGGAGGAAATCAATAACAGTTCCACTTTGCTACCTGGGGTCTCATTAGGCTACAAGATCTATGACACATGCGGTTCGATGGCAATGGCTGTTAGAGTAACTATGGCTCTTGCTAATGGACATGAGAACACAACCTCAGATGGACCCTGCACGAAGCAAGCATATGTACAAACCATACTAGGAGACACAACCTCATCAGCATGCATGGCGATGGCAAAAAGTATTGGACCATTCAATCTTCCAATGGTATTAATTCCTCTTTTTGACAAAAAGTATATGGCAGTCAAGTTATTTTATTAAGGCAAGGCAAGGGAAGTTTATTTATATATAAAGCACATTTAATCCTCAATAGTAATTCAAAGTGCTTTAGGAAGTGCAAGGAAACAAATACATAAGAATAAAAATGGAATGAAAAGGAAACAAATACATAAGAATAAAAATGGAATGCATAGGAAATAAAAGTAACAGAAAAGCAGAGTCGGAATATTTGCTCTATGTATTTTTTAATTTGTCTCTTCCCCATATTGGCTGACTTTTTCTGTGGTTTTCTCTCGGTGCCTAAATAATTTGTTGGACGTCTCCAATAGATTTTTTCCACCTAAAATCAGCCAGGAAGAGATCTAGGACTGAGCCTCCGGTCCACACTCAGTTAATTTGGTCATCGACCTCAGGTTCACTCAAACCAACTTCTCTCAATATGCGGTTTCAATTTTGTTTTTATCAAAGAAATCTCTTAACCACACTGGCTTACCACAAAGCTGTCTCAACCACTATCCATTTTTCCCCAAATCATTAGTAAAGTATTAAAGTATTGTTGATTTATAGAACAACCACCACCACCACCAATAATAATAATAATAATAATAATAATAATAATAGCAGGTAAAATTACAAAAAAAGAAACATTTTCATTCAGAATATGTAAGCCACTCATGATTGCTTTAAATAACATGTCACACTATTTAATTGTTTCTTAGATCAGTCATTATGCCACCTGTGAGTGTCTCAGTGACAAAACCAAATATCCTTCATTTCTTCGAACTATTACAAGCGATTACTACCAGAGCAGAGCACTGGCAGAACTGGTTAAACACTTTGGCTGGACCTGGGTGGGAGCCATAAGAACGGATGATGATTATGGTAATAATGGGATGGCGACTTTCACAAAGGTGGCTGAAAAGATGGGTATCTGTTTGGAATATTCTGTCCCGTTTTTTAGAACCTACCCTGAAGATAAAGTAATAAGGATAATTGAGCAGATTAAAAGCTCTACTTCGCGAGTAATTTTGGGATTTCTTGTGCACTGGGACTTAGAAGTCCTGCTGCATAAATTTGTTGAATACAATATTACTGGATACCAGTGGGTAGGTACAGAGGGCTGGATCTCTGATTCTGTCATTGCCAGTATGGATAAACATCATGTTCTACAAGGGGCTGTTGGTCTGGCAATACCCAAAACACAGGTGACAGGTCTAAAAGAATTTATTCTAGACATTAAGCCACTGAAGTCTTCAGGAAGTGCCATTTTTACTGAGCTCTGGGAAGCCCTATTTCAGTGTAAATACTCCACCAAAAATGATTCAGTGTTCACAACTGCATGTACAGGAAAGGAGGAACTGTCACAGATGCAAAACACTTTCACAGACATGTCACTCATGCCGATCTTCAGCAATGTGTACAAAGGAGTATATGCTGTTGCTCACACACTTCATGACCTTCTGGGCTGCAAGGAAAAATGTGCCTCAAAGAAACAGCTTGATCCTTTAACAGTGGGTTAACACTAAGTTAATATAAGCATGTGCACAAAAATATTTTGTGAAGAACTTTATAAAATCTGATGGATTGTTGTATAATTTTAATGAATATACTAAGAAGGAGCTCAAATAATTTCTTGAATTTAAACATTTCAGCCAACGACTGGTTAAAAATTTTTAAATACTTTTTTTTTTTTTTTAGTTTCTGAAGCACCTACGGAAGGTGCGTTTCAAAACCAAAGATGGTGAAGAAATTTACTTTGATGAAAATGGTGAGGCAGTGGCAAAATATGAGGTAATAAATTGGCAACCAAGTAAAAAAAAACATGATGAATTTGTCACTGTTGGCCTTTATGATGCCTCTCTTCCCATGAAAGATCGTTTGGCAGTAAATATGGCTTCAATATTATGGGCAAATAATGTAACAAAGGTGAGGTTAAAATGTGAAATTTAAAATTAAAATTAAGTTTATTCTTTGAGGTGGAGATGATGAATCTTATATTTGTATATATACAGTAATATGTGCAAAAGTGTGTAAAGTTGAAATCCCTGTTACAGGTCCCGGAGTCTGTGTGCAGTCAGAGTTGTCCCCCTGGCACTAGGAAAGCTGTGAAGAAAGGAAAACCTATATGTTGTTATGACTGCATACCATGCACAGAGGGAGAAATCAGTAACACTACAGGTAAAATATAAATTAATAAAAATTATATTTAAAAAAGTAAATATAACTTTAACTAAGCAAAGCTATCTATATGTTTAATGTAATAATTTTAGAAGTTTGCTGAATCTATCTAATATTTATTTATGGTAAATTTTTTTTTTTTAAATATTATTATTATTTTTTATTATTATTATTATTATTATTATTTTATTTATCACACCTAATATAGATTCTATAACATGTCTGCGGTGCCATCAAGACTTCTGGTCAAATCTGCAAAAGGATGGATGTGTTGAAAAGGAGACAGAATTTTTGTCTTTTGAGGAGATCATGGGAATCTTACTTACAACAATTTCTATTGCTGGTGCATTTATAACAATGATAATTGCGTTCATATTCTTCAGATATAAAAATACCCCAATTGTGAAAGCCAACAACTCAGAATTGAGCTTCCTGCTCCTGTTTGCACTGATGCTGTGTTTTCTCTGTTCACTTACTTTCATTGGTCGGCCCACTGAGTGGTCCTGTATGTTGCGTCACACAGCATTTGGGATCACTTTTGTCCTCTGTATCTCCTGTGTTCTGGGTAAAACAATAGTGGTGCTAATGGCTTTCAGGGCTACACTTCCAGGAAGTAATATCATGAAATGGTTTGGGCCTCCTCAACAGAGGCTCAGTGTTCTTGGTTTCACACTCATACAAGTACTTATTTGTGTGCTTTGGTTAACAATATCTCCACCCTTTCCTTTTAAAAATCTAAATTATTTCAAGGAAAAGATAATTTTAGAGTGTGATGTAGGTTCATCTATAGGTTTCTGGGCTGTTCTAGGTTATATAGGATTTCTTGCGCTTTTGTGTTTCATTTTGGCTTTTTTGGCCCGCAAATTGCCTGATAAGTTCAATGAAGCCAAATTCATCACATTCAGTATGCTCATATTCTGTGCTGTATGGATTGCTTTTATTCCAGCTTATGTAAGCTCCCCTGGAAAATTTACTGTGGCAGTAGAGATATTTGCTATTTTAGCTTCAAGTTTTGCTTTACTGTTCTGCATTTTTCTACCAAAATGCTATCTGATTTTATTCAAACCAGAGAAGAATTCCAAAAAGCATATGATGGGCAAAATGGAATCAAACTGACTGACTGACATGGTCTGTGAACTGATCTAATAAAAGCACCCTTTAATGCAACTTTGTATTTTGTAGCATATAAGTAAACAAAATGCAACATGTCTAATATATAACAAATAGAAATGTTAATATTAGTAATGTTAATATTATAATAATATTGATAATATCAGTAACTATGGAAACAAACTAGCAAAGGAAACCAAGGGAACAAAGAAAACAGAAACTAAACATGGAAGACAGAGTCAAAAGGCTGGATACCAAGGTGGAGACTGAGGGATGGAGAACCAGGGTGACACCACAGGCTTGGAGGACCAAGGCAGGGCTGGAAGAATGGAGGACCAACATTGTAAATATCGTAAGATATAAGTAAAAAAAAAAAAAAAAAGCAACATGAAAAGACAGATATGTAACAAATAAAAAATTATTGGAAACACAGAGGATGTTTAATGATATCTTTATATCCTAGGGTGAAGAAAAAGGGCTCCTCCTTCCTTGAGCCTTTTATTTTGCTTATATTTATTATAAATGAATGAATGAAGACCAAGGCATAGCCAGAAAGATGATGGACCACGGTGGAGCTATGGGCACGGAAGACCACAGTGGAGCCTTTTGGTCATGAGGTCTGAGCTGTGGTTGCCCAAGTGAAAAAAAATATATATACTAAAATGAATTTGAAATACTTTTATTTTGTGCTAAGTACACCACAAATACATTTACATATTTATGTGCAAATGCAGTAACTTACAATATTGCTCTGATCATGTGCATGTGACAGTGATTCATGTGCATATGTCAGTCAGTGTGGCATCGCACATCAAGTTCGGACTTCGGAGAGAGCTTTATTCAGTCCGTTGGCCACCTCTGGAATGGGTCAAACCATAGATATTACCTGATAAGTTCAAGTAAATATGTTAGAAAGCCACGCTCATTCAAGGATGTGCATTTACTGCATGGACGGAGAAAGCACAGGAGCCTGTAGGATTTCATCTGACAGTATGCACAAAGGGTTTTTTATGTAACACTAAAAAGTTAAATAAGCAAATATAGCCCATGTATTATGCACCTTTCGGACCATCGGTGAGAGCAACGGTGCCGCAGAATGAGTGTAGACTACTCTATTGTAAGGAACCCCGCATCGGCCCAAAAACGGAATCCGACGGCCTGGGCGAAGGTTAACGCGTGTATGCCTTTTCAGCGCATCTGTGAAGTTCACTTAATTTCACTCGTTTAATCTGACTCCAATTTTAAATGATTATTACTCTTAGGTTTTGTTCCCAATTGGAAATTAATCATTTGTTATGTATTAATCTTGATTTTTGATTATTCTGGGTATCTCATAATTTCAATTATTCGTTCATTACGGTCTCATCATCGCTTAGAGAAATTCACATCGGCCGACTGCGTTCTCACGGACATAAATTCGCCAGTTTATGATCTAGTCAGAGGATGCAGAGTTAACTAATGCATTTGAGTCGAACCGCCACATGCTTGTTCATACAAAAATACAGTTTTCTTAGTCACGATACTGCAACTTGCTAATTCAATAACAGACAAACTCAAAAAGTCCCATGATGTGCCAATATGCTCCTTTCATGGGGCTCTCTGGCTTGGCCTGTCCTGACGCAGATTTACGGAAATGACGGACTCCATAATCTACTGGTCATAATGATTTCAGAAGAATCCAGAGTAAATCAAATATAACATTTTATTTGTCAAGTAAAAATGTATCATGTCAATTTCATAGTTGGACAATTAGAAGCCAATTCAGAAATAATAAATGCATGACATCAACTGAAATGCACATGCACACAGTGGTGGATTAGTGTTTGAAGACACTGTGTGGGGGCTTCTGGCTACAGAAAATCCCCCCTGACTGCTTTGCACTTTACCTTATATACCAAGACCAGAACAAAAGGATTGTAAATTTTTATTACACCAACACCTGTTTTGGGGGGAGAGGAGTGGGTTTTCAGAAGTGACACCACCCAAAAGGAGGACAGAATTCTCCTTAGTTTTCAGTCTTCTTCATAATACCAGTGACTGCTGTGAAATTGAGACCATTTTACCAATCGCACTGAGACATTTAAAATGATACCAAACATGAAAGGAATAAACAATAGATACACCAGATACATTATACTTCTTGGAGAACTTTCAGTGACTTGAGTCAGGGGGAAAGGAAGGAGGGTGTGTGTGTTTTGGGGGGAGGGCTATTGCATCCTGTAGATGTGTGAGGGCAAGGCGTTGTCCTATGCTATTTCTTTGTGATCTTCTCTCCAGATAAGCTTTATTGCTTTATTGCAGGGTGCTTGATCTCAGTTTTTGTCTTAGCAGGAAAATCAAGTCTTACACTATCTTTAGATGTTTTTTAAATCTGAAAACTCCAAAAAGCAACGAAATTATCAGACATCCATTTAGCACATATTCACAGAGGAAAACAACTAAAAACAGCACTGATTGTTCTCTCGATACACTTTATGTTTTACTGACTGAGAAATCGCTTCAGGTGATTCAGTGAGAGAGCAGTCCAAATGAATGCAAGTGGATTCAGACCGTTTTGCGAACGCGTTTTAAGAATTCATCATTTGGAACACAATTTAAACGTCAAAAAAATATGTGAGTAGTTCAGTTACAAAGCTGTTAAACTGAATATACAAAGCAAAGCAAACTTTTTTCTTAAATATCCACAACACAATCAACAAATTGTTCATCACTACAGCAACAGTAGACCCCCGTTACAATAATACGGAGCCCCGGACATGACACAAATAGTAGGTTAAATCGTACACACGATTTATTATTTCGTTCCCTCGATTTACTAAAACGTGCGCATGATTTACTATTTCATTCCCTCGATTTACTAAAAAGTGGCCAACGATTTAGTAAATCGAGGGAACGAATTAGTAAATTGTGCACACAATTTATTTTTTTTCTTGCATGTCATGTGCAGGGCTCCGTACTATAGCAACATCAGATCGCTGGATCTCTGAGCTGGCCTGAGCGAGTGTAGGCGGGGCTAATTTGCATATTCATTGCTCTGCATATATTAAATGAGCCAAGGGTGTGGAATTACATTCAAGCTATATTAAGGCATGAAGAATTTTTTCACACGAAATTACATTTCTATATCAGTAAGTCTTAAGTGATATGTCAATAAATATGTTAATGGATTTGAAGTATACTTAGTATGAAATAAATGTATTTTAAATAGATTTTGGTATAGGTTTTTTTTTTTTTTTTTTTTTTTTTTTACTAGGGTGGGAGTCCTTTGAACATGTTTGGATGGGCTGACCAGGAGACCGTTGTCAAGCCGAATAGGAGTGGAATAGGAGGATGAGGAGGAGCCAATGAAGAGGGTGGAGCCAGGGAACTGGACAGAGCTATTGGAGGGAGTGGAGCCAGGAAGCAGGGCAGAACCAGTGGAGGAGGTGGAACTGATGAAGGAGGCGTAGCCAGGTGGAACCTACGAAGGTGGTGGAGTCAGGGTGCTGGGCAGAAGCAGTGAAGACGAAGGAGCTAGGAGGCTGGGTGGAGCCAGCAGAGACAAAGGAGCTTGGAGGCTGGACGGAACCAGCAGAGAGGAAGGATCTTGGAGGCTGGGTAGAACCAGCAGAGATGAAGGAGCTTGAAGGCTGGGCGGAACCAGCGGAGGAGGAAGGGCCAGGGGACTGGTGGGAACCAGTGAGTATAATAAGCCAGGTGGGATGGGCAAGGAAAAATAGACCACAGGGGTGGGTCTGATAGGCTCGTTCCAAAAAAAAAAATCACTGGTGTGGTCCTCGAGGGAGTGATCACCCTGAGGTGAGGAGGAGGAGATGGATGGCTGCTACATCCATCTTTTCTAGGTCAACTATTCTGACACAGCAGTGTCAGGCAAGGAGAGGAGATGTGGATCTATATGCAGGTTATTTCTTTATTTAACAAATATTTTCAAACTATTACCAGACAAAACACAGAAACACACAACAGCTTTACACACAAACATAAAATAAATACTCAACCATGAACTAAGGAACAGGAAGCATTAAAAACATAGGTAAATGAAGAATTCAACAAGACACAGATGATGATGACTATGGAAACAAACTGAAAGAAAAAAAAAAAAAAAATAGAAACATTCTCTCACTTTCAACAGCTTTTATTTCCAGCAAATTTCTTAATATATTTAAATCTTTGTATAAACATAAAATTGAGACAATAAGTGAACAAATTTCACAGATATTTGATGAACAGAAATGGAATAATGTGCTTTAGGTACTACAGTGCATTTAATCCTCGTGGACTGCACCAGATTTGCCAATTCCTGCTGTGAGATATTTACCCCACTCTTCCACCAAGGCATTTACAAGTCTCATGTCGTTCCAAACAAGTAAGACCTTCATTCATCTTCGGAACACAAATTAAGATATTTTTGATGAAATCCGAGAGGCATATGACTCTTCCATAGACAGAAATATAATCACCACTTTCAAGGTCCAGAAAGGTACTAAAGACATCGTTAAAACAGTCAACATGAGTGGTTTAACCTTAATTTTATGAAGCGATGAGAATACTTTTTGTGCGCAAAAACAAAACAAAATTAACGACTCAACAATATATTCTTTTCTGTGTCATTCTCCTACACTGTTTACGTTTAGTGCTTCCAGGTTCTACATCAGAATGCCGGCTCAGCTGAAGCCTGGTCACGTGAGCAGCACGACCCATGCGTGTAATGCTGACACAGGAGCCGGCCAATAATGAGTCGGAGTTTGGATGTAGAACCTGGAAGCACTGGACGTAAACAACGTATGAGAATGACACAGAATAGAGGATATTGTTGAATAAAGTGGTTATTTTTGTTTTGTTTTTGCACACAAAAAGTATTCACGTCGCTTCATAACATTAAGGTTGAGCCACTGTAGTCACGTCAACTGTTTTAATTATGTTTTTGGTACCTTTCTGGACCTTGAAAGTGGTGGTTATATTGCTATCCATGGTCGAGTCAGATATCTCTCTGATTTCATCAGAAATATCTTAATTTGTGTTCTGAAGATGAACAAAGGTCTTACGAGTTTGGAACAACATGAGGGTGTGTAATTAATGACAGAATCTGACAGAATTCATTTTTTGGTGAACTAACCCTTTAAGGACTGTTCCACAGGTGCATGAATTATGATTTATTGAAAAAGCATTAAGAACATTGTTTAAACTCTTTCCAATAAAGATCTGTAAAGCTTATTTGCATTTTACAAAATTATATTTAAAACAGTATACTGAAAAAGGGACTTTTCATAAGTTTAGCAATGGAAACCAAGGGAACAAAGGAAATAGGAACGAAATAAATAAAACTTAAATCAAATGTGACACACATCAGCAACCCAGGAAAATTTCCTCATGGTCCGCAACTGAAAGGATCTTATCTTAGATTACATCGGGGTACTCATTCTGATATTTGATTGCAGTTTAATTCCTAATATTAGGACTCAGTTAATCAACAGTTTTATATGCATTAAAAACATCACACAGGTACATCTTTCCTGCTAAGGCCTGACACACTTCCTCCATTGCCTACAAATTACAATTATATCTTAGGTACAACCCCAATTCCAGAAAAGTTGAGACATATAAAAATTGGGGTTGTAGTTCTATCACTGCATTGCAAATTTGGTGATCATAAAGTGAGCAATTGCAAATAATCAGATAATAGAAAACAACTTCTTATTTTAATTTTTATAAGGAAATACAAGTGTCTGCAAAAGCAAAATACAATCTTGCTTAGAGGGGGATAAACTATGATTGGCACTATCAGTCCTCTGAGAGAAATGATGCTATGATGGAGTTGTTTGGGCTTCTCACACTGTATAAATGCTGTGGTAGACAACAGGGAGGAATCAGAACTGCCATGCTGATACTTAAACTGCTTTTGATGGTCCTGTTAACCCAGGCAGAAAAGCCTGACTGCACGCCACAGGGTCACAGGGTGCTGCCTGAACTGGAGAAAGCTGGAGACCTGATAATTGGGGGTATATTCTCCTTCCGCACCGGACAAGATGGCTACACAGATTACTTTACAAAAATGCCGGAAATACGTCCATGCAAAGAGTATGTTTGTGTTTGTACCATGGTTTAATTTTTCTAAGATTTATTGTGATAAATTTGTGTATACCTAAACCTTCTAAACAAAACATGTTATTTCAAAAATCTTCTTCAGTAAAAATACAGCATGACTGACTGGAAATTCTCTTAAGTTTCAGTTTCAGGGAATTCAAGTTTGCTCACACAATGATGTTTGCAATAGATGAAATAAACAGAGACATGGATATTCTCCCTGGAATTAAACTGGGATACAAAATTTACAATGACTGTGGATCCACAGACATACTAAGAGCTGCGATGACATTAGTAAATGGTCTAGAGCAGTCAAAAACAGGATCAAACTGCAATAAAACAGTCCAGGCCATTATTGGACATTCTGGATCAACACCAACTATGAGCTTTGCAAAGATTGTTGGAAGATTCCATATACCAGTGGTAAGCTATATTTTATCTTTATTAGTTTTCATGTATAGTCAACTATAAGTTTTCTTGTTACAATTTTAAATGCAGGCACTATTGTAATACATTTTAAAGTATTTTCATCCATCTTTCAACAAATATTTGAGCAGATGTATATCAAAAGTTAAATAAACTGCTTTTTTCACTCTCTTTTTCTTTACAGATCAGTCATTTTGCTACATGTGCTTGCTTGAGCAACAGAAAGGAGTATCCCTCCTTTTTCAGAACTATTCCCAGCGATTACTATCAAAGCAGAGCACTGGCCCAGCTGGTCAGACATTTTGGCTGGATGTGGGTTGGGGTGATAAGCAATAAAAATGATTATGGAATAAACGGGATAACCACCTTTATTAGCGCTGCTAATGAGGAAGGAGTGTGCATTGAATACTCAGAAGCATTTGAAAGTACCAGCCCATACCATGAAATATTGAGAATCGTGAATATTATCAGAATCTCCACATCTAAGGTAATTATGGCCTTCATGTCACACAGAGAGATAAAGATTCTGGTGGATGAGCTATACAGACAGAACATTACAGGACTGCAGTGGATTGGAAGTGATGCCTGGATCACAGATGACTCTCTTGCAGATATCCATGGTCATACTTTGCTGATTGGATCTATAGGATTCGCTGTCCGCAATGCTCAGATACCTGGACTAGGTTCTTTTCTACAGGATGTCAACCCCTCTCAATTTCCTAACAGCATATTTTTTAAAGACTTTTGGGAACATGTTTTTGACTGTTCTTTGTCTCCAAGTGAAATAAAAAAGAGGTGTAATGGCTCTGAGAACTTGAGAGATGTGCAAAACTCTTTCACTGACTTGACTGATTTAAGGTTCTCGAACAATATATATAAAGCTGTTTATGCAGTAGCCCATGCAATTAATAATATTCTCTCATGTGAGCAAAACAAAACCTCCATTCTTAATGCCACTTGTCTAAAACTTACTGAAATAAAGCCTTGGCAGGTAAGACCAGATAATTCTTTCAGATCTTATATATATATATATATATATATATATATAATGTACACACACACACACACAAAATCAGTAATGTTTTCCTTTTCATTTCAAGGTCTTAAACTCTTTGCAATCCATAAATTTCACCACACCTGGGGGTGAAAATGTCTTTTTTGATAAAAACGGAGACTCACCAGCGAGATATGAGCTGATCAATCTACAAAGTGTTAATAAAGGCAAAATAGTGTTGGAAACTATTGGCTACTATGATGCCTCTTTGCCTAAAAGTCAACGGTTCTCCATGAATAATGTTCAGGTAGTCTGGAGTGAAGG
The DNA here is from genome assembly GCF_019924925.1 of Ctenopharyngodon idella. Taxonomy (NCBI): domain Eukaryota; kingdom Metazoa; phylum Chordata; class Actinopteri; order Cypriniformes; family Xenocyprididae; genus Ctenopharyngodon; species Ctenopharyngodon idella. The sequence goes on along the minus strand of NC_067237.1, from coordinate 34,209,591 downwards.
AAAAAATCAGGTAGCGCTTTTAACATAAATTAAGTTTTTATTTTATTTGCAGCTGAGAAAGTAAATATTATAATGTTTGTGGCCTTGTATTCGTATTTTGCAGGTGCCTGTGTCTCTGTGTAGTGAGAGCTGTCCCCCAGGCACTAGGAAAGCAGTGCAGAAAGGAAGACCTGTCTGCTGTTATGACTGTATACTATGCCCACCAGGAGAGATTAGCAACACAACAGGTACATACGAATTTAATGAAATTCCTTTTAAATTATATATAAAAAATGAATAAATTAATTAATAAATTGTAATTATACATTGTAGTACTGAGTAATATTAATTAACTAAATGTTCTTATTATAAGGTTAGGATTATGTTTAGGTTTGGGTTTAGGGTTAGTTGCATGTAACAAAAAATCTTTCAAGATGTGTTTTTTTTCCCAAAATTGGAGCCAATGTTTGATTAATGTTTAACATAGAATTAATTTGCATTTGATTTTCTTTCTTCTTTTTTTTTTTTTTTCTTGTTTTTTTCTAGATTCAGTTGATTGCCTCAAATGCCCTATTGCACAGTGGTCAAATACAAGAGGAGATTCCTGCATCCCAAAAGAAATTGAATTCTTGTCATTTGCTGAAATAATGGGGATTTTTTTGGCATTTTTTTCTTTAGTTGGGGTCTTTTTCACTATAGCAATCACGCTTATTTTCTATATTTACAGAAGCACCCCTATAGTAAGAGCCAACAACTCAGAGCTGAGCTTCCTGCTGCTCTTCTCATTGACTCTGTGTTTCCTCTGTTCAGTTACTTTCATTGGTCGGCCCACTGAGTGGTCCTGTATGCTGCGTCACACAGCATTTGGCATCACTTTTGTCCTCTGTATCTCATGTGTTCTGGGGAAAACAATAGTGGTGTTAATGGCCTTCAAGGCTACACTTCCAGGAAGTAATGTTATGAAATGGTTTGGGTCCTTGCAGCAAAAACTCTGTGTAATTTCCTTTGCACTTATACAGGTGCTTATTTGTGCACTCTGGTTAATATTAGCTCCACCATTTCCATATATGAACATGAATCATTACCAAGAAAAGATCATTTTAGAATGTCATTTAGGTTCTGCTATTGGTTTCTGGACTGTGTTGGGTTATATTGGTCTCCTGGCTGTCTTTTGCTTCATTTTGGCTTTTCTGGCACGGAAACTGCCTGACAACTTCAATGAAGCTAAATTCATCACATTCAGCATGCTCATATTCTGTGCTGTGTGGATCACGTTTATCCCAGCTTATGTCAGTTCTCCTGGAAAATTCATTGTAGCTGTGGAAATATTTGCCATTTTGGTCTCTAGCTTTGGTTTACTGTTCTGTATTTTCTTGCCAAAGTGCTATATAATTTTACTGAAACCTGAAATGAACACTAAAAAGCATGTAATGGCAAAGATGTCCAATGATATCCATTAATAGTTATTACCAGATTTTAACAGAGCATGAGAAGAAGAAAAAAAAATCCCTGAAATATTCAGAATTAAGAATTGGTTTAAATTAAATAAGTCTGAGAAAGGGTCTTTAACCAGGGGTTGATTATTTTTGTTAACAAATTAAAACATGGGTAAAAAACATCACAGTCAAATTTAAACATAAGCACCCTCAAACGAGAGCAAGAGCACCCTCAGTTGATACTGTAATCATATCATACTGGAAAACTCTCCAGTGTGTTTTTGTGTTTATGCTGTGGAGAATGTCAAATGTTTCTATTTACAACGTGTTTTTGCTGCGATGAGAAATGTAGCCCACAGTCATGTTTGTTGATCTCTTGAACACATTACAAACAAACAAAGACACAATGCAAGTAAGAGATTCATTATGCAGTTTAGACAACTTTATTGATTTTTATTGATTTGTAAGATGTGTAAGTGACTGACAGCTTTTTGATGATTGTAAAGGGAGCGGTTTTTGCGTGCTTTCGAGGCTATAAATATAATCCATTGAACAAAAGTTTTTCATGCTGCTAAGAGGACCGACAGCCATTTGCACGTTGAAAATTTCGGGAAGTGACATCTACATATAAATGTGGGATTCACTATCAAAATTGCAGTTGACAGTGATAACTATAGCACTGGACAAAAAAAGTGGCATATCAAAATTGATATGTGCAATGTAAATGCAGAATAATAGATTAAAGGCACAGTATGTAAGTTTCACCACTAGATGATGATTATTCAAAACAATAACAAAGGGGTAGCTTGTTGATGCAGTGAATGAGTATGGAATCATAGGAGTTGTCATCTTCACCTCCACAGCCGATGGAAAGCAATCCGACAGGACTCAGGCAGAAGTCATGTTCATGGATAAGCTAATGTTTTAAAGTTTTATTAATGTTACTGTGGTATGAAGCAGGGCGAGGACGAGAGCCTTGGGAGCGAAATGAGGCTAGTGAAGCGAATGCTAATGAGAGACACCTGCACAATACACCAGTCTCGAGTCCCATGGAATGACGACAGTGAAGGGTGAGAGACGATCAGGCCTTGAACTTTTTCTTTTGCTGTTTTAATTAAGCTTATATGCCGCAGTTTTTTTTGTTTATGTCTGTTATGATTAAAGTTATATTTAACGTTTGCCGATTCCCGTCTCCTTCCTCCCTGAACTTGAATTTTGTTACAGTTACGTTTGATCACATTATTCTATTTCATTCTAATAAAACAGCCGTGACTGCTGAATTGCTACTCATACAAGTCACTTTACCTGACGAATTAAAAGCTGCTTTTGTGTTAATGAAATTAACAACAGGTGCACTAGATGGGCAACAATAAGGCGACCCCCAAAACTAAAATGGTTTTACAGGTGGAGGCCACTGACATTTTTTTCCCTACTCATCTTTTCTGACTGTTTTTCTCTAGTTTTGCATTTGGCTAGGGTCAGTGTCACTACTGGTAGCATGAGGCAATATCTGGACCCTACAGAGGTTGCACAGGCAGTCCAACTCCTCCAGGATGGCACATTAATGCATGCCATTGCCAGAAGGTTTGCTGTGTCTCCCAGCACAGTCTCAAGAGCATGGAGGAGATTCCAGGAGACAGGCAGTTACTCTAGGAGAGCTGGATAGGGCCGTAGAAGGTCCTTAACCCATCAGCAGGACCGGTATCTGCTCCTTTGTGTAAGGAGGAACAGGATGAACACTGCCAGAGCCCTACAAAGTGAACTCCAGCAGGCCACTGGTGTGAATGTCTCTGACCAAACAATCAGAAACAGACTTCATGAGGGTGGCCTGAGGGTCTGACATCCTCTAGTGGGCCCTGTGCTCACTGCCCGGCACCGTGGAGCTCGATAGGCATTTGCCATTGAACACCAGAATTAGCAGGTCCACCACTGGCGCCCTGTGCTTTTCAGATGAGAGCAGGTTCACCCTGAGTACATGTGACAGACGTGAAAGGGTCTGGAGAAGCTGTGGAGAAAGTTATGCTGCCTGTAACATTCAGCATGACCGGTTTGGTGGTGGGTCAGTGATGGTCTGGGGAGGCATATCCATGGAGGAACGCACAGACCTCTACAGGCTAGACAATGGCACCCTGACTGCCATTAGGTATCGGGATGAAATCCTTGGACCCATTGTCAGACCCTGCGCTGGTGCAGTTGGTCCTGGGTTCCTCCTGGTGCACGACAATGCCCGGCCTCATGTGTCGAGAGTATGCAGACAGTTCCGGGAGGATGAATGAATTGATACCATTGAATGGCCCCCATGCTCACCTGATCTAAATCCAATAGAACACCTCTGGGATATTATGTTTCAGTCCATCTGACGCTGCTAGGTTGCACCTCAGACTGTCCAGGAGCCCTGGTCCTGGTCCAGATCTGGGAGGAAATACCACAGGACACCATCCGTCGTCTCATTAGGAGCATGCCCCGATGTTGTCAGTCATGCATACAAGCACGTGGAGGGCATACAAACTACTGAGTACCATTTTGAGTTGCTGCAATGAAATTTCAGCAAAATGGACTAGCCTGCTGCGTTATTTTTTTTACTTTGATATTTGGGGTGTCTTTGAATTCAGTCTTCTGTAGGTTAATAATTTTAATTTCCATCAAACAATGTAGCATCCTTTTGTTCCTAACACATTACCCAGTCCATATCAGTATAGATATCCAGCATGATATTTTTCCCCATTGAGATCTGATGTGTTTTTAAAGTGTTCCTTTATTTTTTTTTGACCAGTGTAACTATACTACAAATACATCTGTGTGTTGAATGTTATGACATTACTCTGTGTGTTCGCTCGGTGGTTGGTATGAGACACTTGTTGAACATTGCATAATCTAGATCAATATTAGAATATCATATTGAAATATATGAAATATATTGAATGTGGAACATAGTGTGGTGTAATAGAAAATCACACAACAAGGAATACAAACCTGATTCCAAAAAAGTTGGGACACTGTAGAAAAAGTGAATAAAAAAGGATTGCAATAATTTACAAATCTCATAAACTTATATTGTATTCACAATAGAATATAGATAACATATCAAATGTTGAAAGTGAGACATTTTGAAATGTCATGCCAAATATTGGCTCATTTTGGATTTCATGAGAGCTACACATTCCAAAAAAGTTGGGACAGGTAGCAATAAGAGGCCGGAAAAGTTAAATGTACATATAAGGAACAGCTGGAGGACCAATTTGCAACTTATTAGGTCAATTGGCAACATGATTGGGTATAAAAAGAGCCTCTCAGGGTGGCAGTGTCTCTCAGAAGTCAAGATGGGCAGAGGATCACCAATTCCCCCAATGCTGCGGCGAAAAATAGTGGAGCAAAATCAGAAAAGAGCTTCTCAGAAAAATTGCAAAGAGTTTGAAGTTATCATCATCTACAGTGCATAATATCATCCAAAGATTCAGAGAATCTGGAACAATCTCTGTGTGTAAGGGTCAAGGCCGGAAAACCATACTGGATGCCCATGATCTTCGGGCCCTTAGACGGCACTGCATCACATACAGGAATGCTACTGTAATGGAAATCACAACATGGGCTCAGGAATACTTCCAGAAAACATTGTCGGTGAACACAATCCACCGTGTCATTCGTCGTTGCCGGCTAAAACTCTATAGGTCAAAAAAGAAGCCATATCTAAACATGATCCAGAAGCGCAGGCATTTACTCTAGGCCAGGGCTCATTTAAAATGAACTGTGGCAAAGTGGAAAACTGTTCTGTGGTCAGACTAATCAAAATTTGAAGTTCTTTTTGGAAAACTGGGACGCCATGTCATCCGGACTAAAGAGGACAAGGACAACCCAAGTTGTTATCAGCGCTCAGTTCAGAAGCCTGCATCTCTGATGGTATGGGGTTGCATGAGTGCGTGTGGCATGGGCAGCTTACACATCTGGAAAGGCACCATCAATACTGAAAGGTATATCCAAGTTCTAGAACAACATATGCTCCCATCCAGATGTCGTCTCTTTCAGGGAAGACCTTGCATTTTCCAACATGACAATGCCAGACCACATACTGCATCAATTTCAACATCATGGCTGCGTAGAAGAAGGATCCAGGTACTGAAATGGCCAGCCTGCAGTCCAGATCTTTCACCCATAGAAAACATTTGGTGCATCATAAAGAGGAAGATGCGACAAAGAAGACCTAAGACAGTTGAGCAACTAGAAGCCTGTATTAGACAAGAATGGGACAACATTCCTATTCCTAAACTTGAGCAACTTGTCTCCTCAGTCCCCAGACGTTTGCAGGCTGTTATAAAAAGAAGAGGGGATGCCACACAGTGGTAAACATGACCTTGTCCCAACTTTTTTGAGATGTGTTGATGCCATGACATTTAAAATCAACTTATTTTTCCCTTAAAATGATACATTTTCTCAGTTTAAACATTTGATATGTCTATGTTGTATTCTGAATAAAATATTGAAATTTGAAACTTCCACATCATTGCATTCCTTTTTTATTCACAATTTGTACAGTGTCCCAGCTTTTTTGGAATCGGGTTTGTACTTCCAGGAGACATTTATAAAAAATACTCGGGAAACAAGATAAACTAGATAAAAGAAATACACCTATACATTAATGACAACAGATGAAGACTGAAGGAGAATACAGGGACTAAAATACATGGAGAAAAACAAAGGGAACTAATGAATAAATTAACAAGGCACAGGTGAATGAAATCACTAATGAAACTAGGTCACAGGGAAACACAGCATACACATTACAGTACGCCTCCTCTAAAAAAGGCGCGTCATAAATAGTCCAACTGAGAAGAGAGGGTGGGGGCTCTGGAGGAGGGTGTGGAGTAAAAGAACAAAAGTCTAGGGGAACCTAATACAGTCCATAGGGGAGTGGTGGGTGGAAGGAGCCAGGCGGAAGCCAGGAGCAGGTGGAGCCAGATGTTGAACCAGAGGCCAGCCAGGACGGGGCCCCAGGGCAGAGTCATGCCATGGTGACAACGACTCGATGGAAGACGACACCCTGGGCATGACCGACAGAGATGAAGATGAAGATGGAGACCCAAGTGGAGCCAATAAGCCCATGCAAGACCGATGGCTGGAGGTGGAGCCGTGGCAACGAGCGTCTGAGGTGGAGTCGGATAACTAGAGGACAGAGGTGGAGATGGTGGGATAGAAGACAAAGGCAGAGCCATGGGGAGGGCAGAGCCAGACGGAGCTGAAGGTACAGGCAGGACAATGTCTGACCAAGGCGATACCGGAGGGACAAACGAGCCCAGTGGATCTATATGGCCGATGGTTTCTGGTGGAGTCGAGGGAGGGAGGAGCCAAAGGCGGAGCAGATGTTTCGACAGGCCGAGGTGGAGCGATGGACATGGAGGCAGTAGGCGGGTCCAGGGGATCCTTTGTGCTGGATGGAGCTGGTGGCCTGAACACAATGGGCAGGTCCTCACAGCATGTGAGAGATGTGTAGATGTATAACCAGTATAACTACTATGTTTTTCATACCTCCCAGAGAACTACTAAGAACTACTATATACAGGTTCACAATAAATGTGAATAATGCATAATGTATAATTAATTCTAAAGTGAAGATCATGGTAACCCACTAGTAATGACTCTGAAGTATTACCAAATCCTTCAGAAGGAATTACTAATTATTTGGATCAGTATTCTAAAGTGAAGATCATGGTAACCCACTAGTAATTACTTAAGTGTTACCAAATACATCAGAAGGAATTACTGTACAAAACGTATTTGGTAATACTTCAGTCATTAATAGTGGGTTACCATGACCTTTACTTTAGAATTAATTATACATTATGCATCATTCATGTTAATTATGAACCTGTATATAGTAGTTCGTAGTAGTTCTCTGGAAGGTATGAAAAAACAGTTGTTACTGATTAGCTAATAGTGAACTACCACATTCAACTGAGCACTATTACTGTCACGGAGTCAGTTCCAACGACTAATAACAACACATCGTCACCGGATCTCCACGCTCCGCCCACTCGTTCACAATCACCGGAATACTGATCATCTGCACCTGCACCTGCACCTCATCACACCAGCACTATATAGACTCACACTCCCTGCACTTCAGTGTCTGGTCTTGTTTTCACTTACCTGGACTCCTTACCCGTTTGCTTACCTGATGTTCCCGTGTTTCCACTTCTTCGTCAGTGTACTGTGGTCCTTCGTCCAATCCACACCTGCAAAAGAGAACTGTGTTAACTCCTCAGCTAAGTGACTTTATCAACATGCTCATAACTGCTACTTACCTGCCAGTGCCTATCCTGTGTTTGTGCCTAATAAACTACCTATTGTTGACTTACCCTCTTGTTCTCGTCTGTGTCTGACAGAAGACCAGACCCTTATGCAGAGCTCCACAAACACAGGCGAGGATCGTACACCGGATCCTGTTTGCCGCATTGGTAGATGCTGTACGATCCTCCCTCACACCGCCATCCACCCGCTGTCACTCCCGACCTCATGCACGCTGTTCGTCAGGCACTCCTCCAACCAGCACCCGCTGCAACGACTTCTTCAGCTGCCTCTGTCAGTCCCATGGCCCGACCAGCGACATTCTCAGGTACGGCAGAGAATTGCAGCGGGTTTCTCCTCCAGTGTTCACTGTATTTGGAAGCACAATCTCATCTATTCGCAACAGAACTTGCAAGGGTAGAGTTTATCATCTCTCTGCTATTGGGACGAGCATTACAATGGGCTCAACCACTTTGGGAATCCAACGCTCCGGTAACAGCCACCATTAATGATTTCTTCAGCCATTTCAAAGAAGTTTTCGGACAGAATACCGCTGACCTTTCCATGCACGACCAACTGTTCAATCTGCACCAGTGCGATGAGACCATGAGTATGTATGCTCTCCGCTTCTGCACTTTGGCGGCTACAAGTGGATGGAATGAGACAGCGCTTATCACAACGTTCTGCCAGGGACTCAATCCTCGTGTTAAACAGTTCATGGTCATGTACGATGATGCTATGGGATTGGAAAATCTCATCCAGAAGACTATCTGTGTGGCTCAGCGCTTCTCAGCATGTTCGGTGCTTCCACCCGCTGCCAGTCCTCTGCCTACCTCACCATCTGTCGCCCTTCCAGCACCTGAACAGATGCAGGTGGATTCCTTCCACCTCACCCGAGCGGTGCGTCAAAGAAGAATTCAACATCGGCTCTGTATTTACTGTGGGGGAGAAGGCCATGTCATCGCAGTCTGTCCCATCTGACCACCACGCCCAGCGGTGAGTACCATTCATGTTCTTACAAGAACTACTGTCCAACTGTTAAACTCTCACGTCTGTGTTTCAGCGCAAGCCCTCCTAGACTCCGGTTCAGCGGGAAACTTCATCAGCACCCAAGTTCTCCGCCCCCAATCATAAAATAAGTGTTATCTCCGGTCTCTGGAATTGCTGGCTTCGGCAGAGAGTACCGTTTTAGACATAATTTCTATTAAATGGAATATGATACATTTTACACAGATTTCATTCAAGCCATGATTTAAAGGAGGTAAAGAGATTAAATTTCATTCCAAATAAGGCATACTTTCAATCAATCATTGAAAAGTTATCACATTTACATGAATTGTGGGTGTTCTAAAGCATAACTGGTTACAGGTAGTATGTGTGGACATGATATAAAATTTATGCAGTTGAAAGATGTTTGATAAGTCCGTTTCAAATTGTTTGGAACAATTCGATGCAGTTTTAGTTGTAGATAGAGTCTCTGTGAGCTTTTCTGTAAAGTTAGGTCACTCAGAAACACAGGCCTGCATTGTCTCTGTCTCTTTTGATCTGGAGATCAAAGACTCTTTATCTTCTTTTCGACCATTTGGTTTGTCACCACTGGCTTAAGGGTTTGCCACCTTTCCTTCAGTCAGGAAGCAGACGTGTCATAGAAGTACTTAGCAGGGGGTTGTTTTGTAGACGGACTGGAGACGAAAATTAGATTTTCTGGACCTGGGGTTTCTGGAATTATGTTCTGAAAGAATCATCTGAATGATTCATTTGTCTGGTTCGTCCTCAGTCCTTACACCTCTTTTGAAGCTCCAATCTTCCTCTACCCACTCCAAGCTTAATCCTCTTCTCTCCACCTCCATCGAGAGTCCTGAGACGGATCTGAAAGTGGAAATTCCTCCAGAATACCGGGCGTTCCAGGATGTCTTCAGTAAACGGTTGGCCACACAACTACCACCTCACCGGCCATGGGACTGCGCTATCGACCTGCTGCCTGGGGCTACTCTACCCAAGGGTAGAGTTTACCCATTGTCCATCCCAGAGCAAAAGGCCATGGAGGAGTACGTCAAGGAGGCTTTAAACCAACGATTCATCCGTCCATCGACATCCCCGGCCGCTTCAAGCTGCTTCTTCATGACCAAGAAGGACGGAGGCCTGAGGACATGCATTGACTACCGTCACCTTAACTCCCAGACTATAAAGTTCAGCTATCCCCTTCCTCTGGTCCCAGCTGCTCTGGAACAGGTACGGGGAGCTCGCATCTTCTCCAAGCTGGACCTGCGGAGTGCGTACAACCTCATTCGTATTCGCCGGGGGGATGAGTGGAAGACTGCCTTAGTAACACCATCAGCCCACTACGAGTACCGGGTAATGCCGTACGGCCTGTCCAACTCTCCCTCCGTGTTCCAGAATTATATGAATGAGGTGTTCAGGGAGTTCCTCCATCAGTTCGTGATTGTCTACATCGATGATTTCCTCATCTACTCCCGGAACCTGGCTGACCATCACCAACACGTCTCCCAGGTCCTAGAGAAGCTACGTCAACACCACCTGTACCTTAAGCTGGAGAAGTACGAGTTCCATACCACCTCCATTCACTTCCTTGGTTACATCATAGATCGACATGGCATCCAAATGGACCAGAGGAAGGTGGACACCATCTGCAACTGGCCCCTTCTACGTCTACAGTCAAGGAGTTACAGTGCTTCCTAGGATTTGCCAACTTCTACAGACGTTTTATCCACAACTACAGCCTCCTCAGTGCACCCCTCACTTCACTTCTCAAAGGCTGGCCCAAGTCTCTGTCCTGGACTCCATCTGCCCGAGAAACCTTCCACCAGCTCCAGGAAGCTTTCCTCACCACTCCGGTGTTGTCCCAGCGGCAGGGTGATCCACCATGACTCCATCCATGTGCCTTTTACTCTAAGAAGCTATTCCCATTGGGAACAGAGAGCTTCTAGCCATTAAGTTAGCCTTGGAGGAATGGAGACACTGGCTGGAGGGAGCACATCATCCTTTTGAAGTCATCAAAGACCATCGTAACCTAGAATACCTCAGAGAAGCAAGGACACTCAATCCTCGTCAAGCTCGCTGGGCCTTATTCTTCACAAGGTTTAATTTCTCAGTCACCTACCGTCCAGGAAGTAAGAACTGCAAAGCTGATGCTCTCTCTCATCTGTTCCAGCCTGAACCCGAGAACTCAGACCCCAAGATCATCCTCCCTCCAGCCATGATCGTGAGTCCCATTCAATGGACCATCAACCAACAAATCTCTGAGGCTAATTCCTCCGAGCCCACTCCACCTGGAGGTCTTGAGGGGCTCCTCTACGTTCCACCGGCCCATCGTTAGCCCCTCATGGACTTAGCTCACTCTTCTCCGGGCTCTGGACACCCAGGCAGTACACGTACCCTCTTGCTTCTGCGGCAACAATACTGGTGGCCACCCATGACCCAGGATGTCTCCCAACACATCAAAGGATGCTCAGTCTGTGACTTTGCCGACACTCCTAGGAGGCTCCCAGAGGGTAAACTCCTCCCACTGCCCATACCACAGAGACCATGGACTCGGAATCGACTTTATGACCGACCTCCCACCTTCAAACAACAACACTTGTGTCTTTGTGATTGTGGATCGGTTCTCCAAGACATGTAAGCTAATTCCCCTCAAGGGTCTACCCACAGCTCTAGAGGTAGCAGAAGCTTTGTTCCATAACGTGTTTCGCCATTTTTGCATTCCAGAAGACATCGTCTTGGATCGTGGTCCTCAGTTTATATCCCGAGTCTGGCAAGCCTTCTTCAAGCTCCTAGGAGTGTCTGTCAGCCTGTTCTCTGGATAGCATCCACAGACCAACGGCCAGACTGAGCGGAAGATTCAGGAGATCGGGAGGTACCTGCAGTTGTATTGCCACCGGAACCAGGACAGCTGGAGCCAGTTCCTACCCTGGGCGGAGTATGCCCAGAATTTCCTCCGGCAGACCACCACAGGGCTCACCCCGTTTCAGTGCGTCCTGGGTTTCCAACCTCCTCTCTTCCCCTGGTCGGGTGAGCCCTCCGAGGTTCCAGCTGTCAACCACTGGTTCCAGCAGAGCAAGAGAGTGTGGGACTCGGCTCATGTACACCTCCAGCAGGCAGTTCGGAGACACAAGTGGCAAGCAGATGCCAGAAGAGGCCCTACTCCACAATACCAACCTGGCCAGAAGGTGTGGCTCTCGACGCGGGGCATCCGTCTCCGACTGCCTTGCCGCAAGCTGAGTCCCCGGTACATAGGTCCATTCACCATCCAGAGGAAGCTCAATGAAGTAACCTACCGGCTAAATTTACCTCCTCAGTATCACATCTCACCTTCATTTCATGTCTCACTTTTAAAGCCTCACACTGAACCCTTGTCTCCTCCCTCCACAGATCCTGGTGACGATGCGGTACCTCCTCCTTCTAACACCGCTGAGGTGTGGGCGATTCTCGACTCTCGATGATGGGGTCCAATGCTGGAATATCTCGTCGACTGGGAGGACTACGGCCCAGAGGAACGTTCCTGGGTCAACCGTCACGACATCTTCGACCCCTCACTCCTAACCCAGTTCCATACCGACCATCCAGACCGTCCTGCTCCTCGGGGTCGAGGTAGACCCCGTCGTTGTCGCCCCATCTGGTCATCAGGAGCCGCCCGTGGAGGATGGGGTACTGTCACGGAGTCAGTTCCAGCGACTAATAACAACACATCGTCACCGGATCTCCATGCTCCGCCCACTCGTTCACAATCATCGGAATACTGATCATCTGCACCTGCACCTCATCACACCAGCACTATATAGACTCACACTCCCTGCACTTCAGTGTCTGGTCTTGTTTTCACTTACTTGGACACCTTACCCTTCATCAGTGTCCTGTGCTCCTTCGTCCAATCCACACCTGCAAAAGAGAACTGTGTTAACTCCTCAGCTAAGTGACTTTATCAACGTGCTCATAACTGCTACTTACCTGCCAGTGCCTATCCTGTGTTCGTGCCTCTGTTCTAATAAACTACCTGTTGTTGACTTACCCTCTTGTTCCCGTCTGTGTCTGACAATTACTTACTAATTCATTAATCAGAGTTTCTTGTTAGTTAATAGTAGTTACTAGAGTGTTAATAATACATTACTCATTTGTTCCTGCGTAGTTATTCATGAATGAAGGATCAGTATTCTAAAGTGTTACCCTGAAACCTTGTTTGTCCTTTTGCATTTGTATGTGTGTGTGTGTGTGTGTGTGCGTGCGTGCATGCGTGTGTGCTTCTCACTGTGTGTGTGTGTGTGTGTGTGTGCCCATCGGTTAGTGAGTGAGTGTGCGTATGCACACGTGTGTGTGTGTTTTAAATTACAAAGCAAAAATGGTTTTGTTTAACTCTGAAACATGAAATGTGGAGTGCCAAAAATAACTGTTAGAGTTATCTGCTTTTGCTACAATAAGGTTCATTAGTTAACATTAGTTAACTACATTAGTTAATATGAACTAATAATGAACTGCACTCATACAGCATTTATTAATATTTGTTCATTTCAAAATTTACTAATGAATTATTAAAATCTTGTTAACATTTGTTAATGCACTGTGAGCTAACATGAAACAGATGGCTATTGAGGGTTGAAGAAGGCGGCCACCCTGCCCCGCTTATGATGAGCTGTTAGGCATTATGGAACGTGCTTCAGACAGGTTTAAACTGTCGCGGGAGCACGTTTGGGAAGAAACTGCTTGTGGGAGATTAGACAAACGTTTTTTTTTTTTTTCTGGCCATAACCCTCCAGCTACCATGAGCTACCATGAGCCTTCCAATATGGATTCTTCCAAGGCATGGAAGAATCCATATTCAGCCCACATTCACTGACATAGCCATGTAAACTATGCAAATGTCAAGGGGATGTGCGAGCATGGACATGTGGCGATGCCTCCCATCGATGAGAAGTTTGTGAACTATTTCGCAGGTGGAGGGGCATCTACCCTTAAAGCTCCAGCCCTGCATACAAAGCCGCTTAAAATCACCTCGCACTTGAATGACAGGGCATACGTGGCAGCAGGTCAGGCTGGGGCTTCACTGCACACCATGGCAGTGCTTCAAGCATACCAGGCTGATTTGCTGAAAGACTTGGACCAGGGCCAGGGTCTTTCCCCTGAGCCTTCTGCATTAGGCTAATAATATGAGTTACAAGCCCTGTAGCCTCCTCAATCTCCTTAGGTTGAGCTGGACTCCTATTGTTACTAGAGTAAAAAGTGATATGATGAGCTAGGCACAGACAAATAGCGTTGCAGGCTATCTCAGAAAGCCTCCCCTGTGGTTGTCCCTTGAGCGTTGTTAGGCTTCCTCTCATTTAGAGAGTCAAAAGCACTTGTCCACTCTCTAGAGTTCTGGTTATTCGGGCTTTGGGACATCTCTGCAAGCCTCCGTTTCCGGATAAGGTTGAGGATTTACGCACTGAGGTCACTAAGGTGTTAATTAGCCATTTGTTCTTAAGGTTTGTGGAACAAAGGAAGGTCTCCTTTATTGATCAGCTCTGTTCACACACACCCTGGTTTGAGATTAAGCAGCAATGGGAGAGCAGTCTCCTTCAGCAATTTAGCACTATGGGTTAATTTTTTATGGCTCGCCAATAGTTCGTTGGATAATCCTACATTTGTCTAAGGTCAAGTTGATATTTAACTCCCCTTGTTCAGGGTCCTCTAAGAGTGCTTTGCTCCCAGAGCTCTGAAGCCCCTTGTGTCTAACACCAATGATGCTCAGGTTAAGCCGACTAAGTACTCCCTCCTATTCTGCACGGTTTTTGAGTACGCTCCCTTAGAGCTCAAACATTAGCCCTGAGCCCATGCCCATGTTATTCTGGAGCAGTAGGCCCTATATAGAGGCCTCCTCGACAGTCTGGTTGCATGAGATCTGTACTTCCCTTGTTTAGGGGTATAAAGTGATATGCTAAGTGCATTGCTTGTGTGGCAATGTGGTTTAAGTATTCGAAGCCTGCACACCCCTGGTGGCTATCTCTGTTAGACTTGTTTCCAAGTAGTTGTCCCCCCTAAAGCAGGCTGACCTTGATGGTGATCCTCTGATCGAGCTAAATTCCTAGCACTTCTAGCTAGTTTGAGTGTCCTGGCTCCCCAGAGTACACATATTGAGTTCACATTTCAGGCTCCACGAGAGCCTCCCTGATTCTAGCCCCAGAGCTTGGTTGATAGGTAGTACTCCCCTTGTGTTGGAGGGTTGTTCTGTAGAGCACCTCGCTCCCTGAGTCTGGTCAGAAGGTCGAAGGTCTCTTGTGAGACCTGCCTGGTAGATCAGCATTATAGAGCTGTAGGTACTCCCTCGTTGAGAGGATCATCCTATAGAGAGCTTCGCTCCCTGAGCTTGGTCTAAAAAGTCGAGAGATTCTGGTGAACCCTTTTGATAGATTAGCTGCTAATGGAGCTGGATGTATGTGGAGTACCCAGTCTTCATAGTGCTTTGAAAAAGAAGCACTCTATAGGTCCATGGTCGAGCGGAGTAACTCCCCTCATTTGTAAGTGTTTGGAAAGCCCTATGCTGAGTCCTGCTTCCCAGGATTCCCGTCTCTTTGTCCAGTGTGAGCTGGTTACTGCCTCTTCTGAAGTCCCTCTCATTTGGTTACCTCTCCTAAGGTTAATAATGTAAGAGACTCTGTTTAGGAAACAGACAGGTTGTTGGCTTAGACCTGGTCAGCCTCCCTGGTGGCTCTAGGGGTTGACACAATTTCTCCCTAAAAAGTGACTGGCCAGGACTCCTTTTGGCCCCTTGGCCATACTTCCTTAAAGGAATTCCTTCCCAGTGAAGATGCTGGTACCAAGTCTTTCAGCTGCCTTTTGACAAGTCTTTTGGTTACTACAAAGGTACTTCCTGATTGAAGCGTGACAGCTCGGGCAGTGGCCATAGGGAGTACTGTCACTGACAGCCTAGTGTGTGACCAGAAGGGGTGAGTGGTTTTGTTTTGGCATTACTGTTGAAACTGCCGTTATGTGTGTTTAGTCACAGCCATTTCTTGGCATGCACTCCCCTCAGCATGGCAGCGTGGGTATTTTGTTCCCCAGTAGCATCTCAGGATGCAGTGCGAGTTCCCTTTCAAAAGGGAACGCCTCAGGTTACGACTGTAACCCTGGAACCCTGAGAACAAGGAATGAGACACTGCGTTTCCTTGCCATGCCTCCGGGCTGCCTGCACAGTCCCTTCAGATGATAAGTGGATGACATGTTCTCTAGACACCCCTTATATGCTTCCTGGTGGCACTAGTAGCATGTCATAGGTTGTCGCCGGCCAATACGATTGCTGTGATTTGACAGTCGTTTCAGTAACACTAAGTAGGGTGGCCCTTATTTTTGGACTTTCGAAATCTTCTGCTCAAAAAAAAAAAAAGAAAAAAAATCATCTGAGATTAGAGTATGTTTAGGGTGTGTTCGACAAAATTGAAATTCTGTCTTAATGACCATAACAGCACGTAATTAATAATTGTACAAGACCATTAATAAATGGTGAATTAGGTTAAAAACGAGAACACGGAACAGTGTTGTTAGTCTTAAAATGTTAAATTGCAATGCTGCTGATGAGAACTGATCTTTGAAAAATTGCGATTTGATCTAGATCATGATGACAGTCCAACATATCGACATATAAGTTCTTGAAGACGAAAGTGAACTTAGAACAAAATTGAGATCTGATCTAGATATTTATGACGATTCGACATTCTTCTTTGTTTTTCTGGTGTGTTTCACTCCTTCGCCCCATGTTCTTCTTCAAGGTCTCCCATTTTCTTACAAGGTCTTCAAACTTCTTCACAGCATGCTGAAAAGGCCTTATAGGAAAGCGGGCCTTGTCCCAAAAGTCTTGGACCTCCTTCATGGTCTGCACTGATGCTTCATGCCTCACTATACCCTTTTTTTCCCATTCAGTGCAGATATACTCGAAGAAAATTGGCAAAGGGGAAAGTGATATGTGAAGGCCAAGTATGGTAATCCATTGTCGGAATTTGTCCTCTGTATTTAACCCATCCAAGTTCAAGGGCACCTCAGTTATTTCCTGCCGGAAATTCAACCAGCAACTTTTGGGTTACCCGTCAAACTCGCTAACCATTAGGCCATGACTGCCCCCATGGAAAACTGGTGATAAAGACTCCTTCTTGCTTTCAAGCAAGTATACTTCATCCTGGTTACACAAAGTGGCCATCTGATATCCGAAACAGTCAAAAGTTTATCAGTGAATGAAACCTTCGCTAATATCACCAATCAGATATCAAGTACCTGTTGATAAAAAGATGCATTCTTTGAGCATACCCTAAATGACAAATTATCTGGATGGAATTTTCCATACATTACTTACTTCTAGTGGAGAAACAAACGAGGGGGTGAGAGGTTAACATCTCCCCCCCCCAAAATTACCCCCCAATAAGGGCCACCCTAACGCAGAGGCGTTCCCCAGTAGCGTCTCGCTCCCTGTTCTCAGGGAACCAGGGTTACAGTCGTAACCCGAGATGTTTTCTGTCGATGAAGGTATTCAAAGTTGCTCACCTGTCAAATAAAAAACAATATATTAAAGCGTCTGGAAATCAAGGGTAATGCGTATATGATGTCATTGACAGGCAATATTATGAGGAGGGACATTACATAGATTAAAATGGTTGATTTCTCTGTATTTAAATATTGTTGTAAACATTTGGGATAATGTAAGCACACAGGTCATCAAAATATATAACACTGTGCTAGTGGTTTTGCGTATTTTACAGTTTTGTACAATCGCTAGGACACATTTCTCAATACTTAGGTCACTTTTTCAAAACTCTTCACACAGTTCTCCTAACCAACTTTCATCTTGGCACAGAGGTTAACTTCACATTCAAAATGCACCAAATCTACCAAAACACTTCATACATGTCTCAAATCAACTCATTCTTCCAGAACACTAGCAAAGGTTTTCACTGAGCAAACACACTTTGTCACTCATAAAACATCGACCTAAAAACACTAACATCAGTTAGCATTATACAATGTTTTCTTTTTTTAAATTTCTTTACAAAACAAGAATGACACTCTCTACTGCTTATAATTCACTGCAGTTTACATTACAGAACAAAATTATTCCTAAGTTTCCCCTTTTGAATTGATGGTAATGAAATTGAAAGACTAAGGCTTGTGTAGGTGTTCAGTTTCATCTAATTGTTTTGATAGTATTTGATTTTCTAGATTCAGAATATACAAACCCGATTCCAAAAAAGTCGGGACACTGTACAAATTGTGAATAAAAAAGGAATGCAATAATTTACAAATCTCATAAACTTATATTTTATTCACAATAGAATATAGATAACATATCAAATGTTGAAAGTGAGACATTTTGAAATGTCATGCCAAATATTGGCTCATTTTGGATTTCATGAGAGCTACACATTCCAAAAAAGTTGGGACAGGTAGCAATAAGAGGCCGGAAAAGGTAAATGTACATATAAGGAACAGCTGGAGGACCAATTTGCAACTTATTAGGTCAATTGGCAACATGATTGGGTATAAAAAGAGCCTCTCAGAGTGGCAGTGTCTCTCAGAAGTCAAGATGGGCAGAGGATCACCAATTCCCCCAATGCTGCGGCGAAAAATAGTGGAGCAATATCAGAAAGGAGCTTCTCAGAGAAAAATTGCAAAGAGTTTGAAGTTATCATCATCTACAGTGCATAATATCATCCAAAGATTCAGAGAATCTGGAACAATCTCTGTGCGTAAGGGTCAAGGCCAGAAAACCATACTGGATGCCCGTGATCTTCGGGCCCTTAGACGGCACTGCATCACATACAGGAATGCTACTGTAATGGAAATCACAACATGGGCTCAGGAATACTTCCAGAAAACATTGTCGGTGAACACAATCCACCGTGCCATTCGCCGTTGCCGGCTAAAACTCTATAGGTCAAATAAGAAGCCATATCTAAACATGATCCAGAAGCGCAGCCGTTTTCTCTGGGCCAAGGCTCATTTAAAATGGACTGTGGCAAAGTGGAAAACTGTTCTGTGGTCAGACGAATCAAAATGTGAAGTTCTTTTTGGAAAACTGGGACGCCATGTCATCCGGACTAAAGAGGACAAGGACAACCCAAGTTGTTATCAGCGCTCAGTTCAGAAGCCTGCATCTCTGATGGTATGGGGTTGCATGAGTGCGTGTGGCATGGGCAGCTTACACATCTGGAAAGGCACCAACAATACTGAAAGGTATATCCAAGTTTTAGAACAACATATGCTCCCATCCAGACGTCGTCTCTTTCAGGGAAGACCTTGCATTTTCCAACATGACAATGCCAGACCACATACTGCATCAATTTCAACATCATGGCTGCGTAGAAGAAGGATCCAGGTACTGAAATGGCCAGGCTGCAGTCCAGATCTTTCACCCATAGAAAACATTTGGTGCATCATAAAGAGGAAGATGCAACAAAGAAGACCTAAGACAGTTGAGCAACTAGAAGCCTGTATTAGACAAGAATAGACAACATTCCTATTCCTAAACTTGAGCAACTTGTCTACTCAGTCCCCAGATGTTTGCAGACTGTTATAAAAAGAAGAGGGGATGTCACACAGTGGTAAACATGGCCTTGTCCCAACTTTTTTGAGATGTGTTGATGCCATGAAATTTAAAATCAACTTATTTTTCCCTTAAAATGATACATTTTCTCAGTTTAAACATTTGATATGTCATCTATGTTGTATTCTGAATAAAATATTGAAATTTGAAACTTCCACATCATTGCATTCCTTTTTTATTCACAATTTGTACAGTGTCCCAACTTTTTTGAAATCGGGTTTGTATTTCATAACTATATTACTGTAGAAATGTAGCAAATTTCTGTCTTATTCAGTTTTGTATTATGTTATTGTTTTGAACTTAAGTTTAACAGTTTTGAAAACAGTATGTAAGCATGTGCAAATTGGCCTGAACGTACAAAGAGTTTTGGCAGTTGTTGTGTCTGAGTGAGAAAAGAATTCATGAAATTTGAGATGTAGTCATTGAATGCATTTTGTGCCAAAGCAATGATAATTGATCCTCAGTTTAGCCCACATAGACTTCTGTTGTGCTCACTGTGTGAAGAGTTTTGCAAAAGTGACCTAAGTATTGAGAAATGTGTCCTAGCGTCTGTAAAAAACTGTAATGGAAAAATATTAAAATGAATGTCTTTAATAGAAAAATATTTGTATCAGTGTATTTTTCATATTCCATTCTAATTATTTGTAAAAGTAATGACTTGTAAATATTCTTAAAAGTCTCACTGGCCATTTTTGTTATGGTGGAGCCGTTGCTTATACATTACATCTGCACTTTACTAGAGAACCGTTACAAATTTAAGTTATTTGATTCTTAATTGTCCATCACACAGTAAAATTAAAATGTTTTAGAAAACTTGAAGCTAGTAAATGTTTAATTTCCCATCCAACTAGCAAAATTAAAATTTATGACTGAAAATTCATTAAAATTATTTACAACAGCTGTGAACAACTAATGAATTGTGACTTTTATCACAACATGTATGCTTATGATGCATATATGTCAATTTTAACAATGAAAAAAACAAACAAACAGACAATGATGCATGTGCAACAACAATAACGTGAATAATCTACTGTCTTAATGTAATATCATACTATGGTTGGTTTCTATTAATATTGAAAGCTATATGCTTCATTTGTAGCTCTGTCTGACACATTTTGTATCAGGGGTCCCTGCTCCATGTCTCTATCACCTAAGGGATCCTTGCCCTGAAAAACGTTGAAGATCCCTGCATTTGAGAAACAAGCTTTTAATTTTACATAGAGCAGGTCGCCCCCTGATGGAGGCTGCCAATGTTGCACTCACATGACCAGCCTTGTGCAATTTGCCCAAATTACTGTTATTACTACTACTACTACTATTATACTTTAATGCAAAGTTTATTTTATATGGCAACCCAACAACATATAAATACTAGAGACACATCATAATCACAAAGGACGTTGTGCCATTAGGCATGTGCCCATTTGCTGAAATAGTTGATCCAACCCTGGATACAGTGTGAAGCAGGCTGGATTATTATTATTACTATTATTATTATATTGTAAATATTAGGCTATGGAAACAGAATACATTATGTGCCAATAAGCATTTTAAACTGTATTATTCTACCTTGGCGTTACGTGAGTTTACCATGTCATGTGTTAAATTCATGTTGAATCCACCTTGTCAATAGTTGTGGCATTGCAATCAAATAATTTATCAGAAAAGAAATGTTAAACATAGAAGCCAATACCATTTCCAGTCCAATTCTGATCATTACACTGTAAGCGTAAGTCAGGTTGAGCACATTGCGTCATAGTAAACAGCAAACAGTACAGCACATTGTACTAAGTTGTATAGGCCCATTGAGTTTTTTATTCTTGCAATACTGAATTTGCAAAAATATTATACCATAAACTGATTATTATTTTTCTTTATTATCATTATTATTATTATTATTTTACAAAAGATCAAAAACTTAAAAGTTAAGAACTACTACTAAGAAATTTGATTGGTTTACACATTTTTGTATTACACTTCTGCCCATATAAATCTGATGTTTGCTGCTTGTTAAGTGTGATTTTATTAGTATGACTTTGTTTATGATTAGGATAAGGCTACATTTTATGATGACTACAAAACTGTAAACCACGTTTCACAATTCTTACAATAGATTTAAGGCCATTACTGTAGAGAAGATGAGCTCCATTTTATTTGTTTGTATGAAAATATACTGTAACCTTTTTACATGTTTAAGCAATTGTTTTCTCATTGGCTAAAATAAATTATATCCAGAAAATATGCAATTCAGTAAGCAACACCCACAACATGGTATTCAGTGGATGGAGACCCAACAGCTGTTATATAAGACAAAGCCAGAGGTTTAGCTGCCTGTTAAGGGTTTAGAATGGGGTTCTTACACACATGGCTTCTGTTCACACTAGTGAGAGCAGCTGACCCTCCATGCAAGTTATGGGGGACTCCTGACATTCCTCAGCTTAGAAAAGATGGGGATGTGACAATTGGGGGCATCTTTTCCTTCCACAACAGCTGGGAGGAAATGATGCCCACATTCACATCAAAACCAGAGCAGCCAAAATGCAAGAGGTGAGTGGATAAGGACACATTTTGACAGATGTTAAAAAAAAAGAACAATGAGTGAATGACTGATAGGATACCTGTCTTGTGTGCTTGTATTTGTATTTATATACCTACACCTGTGTGCTTGTATAGGTATTTATAGACATATACCTGTCTTAACCTAATGCATTTTCATTGTCATTTATTTAATTATTTGATTTATTTTCTTTCTGTAGTTTGAGCCTCAGAGAATTTCAAAATGCACAGACAATGGTATTTGCCATTGAGGAAATCAACAACAGAGCTGATATTCTTCCTGGTGTCAGTTTGGGTTACAAAATCTATGATTCATGTGGCTCTATAGAAATGGCTCTCAGAGCATCTCTGTCATTAGTTAATGGTGAAAATGCCTCTCAGTTGTCCTGTCAAAGACCTAACACAGTCCAAGCTATCATTGCAGAAACCTCCTCTACTCCAACTATTGCCACCTCTTCCACAGTTGGACCTCTGCATTTACCTGTGGTAAGTTCTTTAAATCTTTAACAAAACATTTCTGACAAAAATACTGTAATAATGTAAAAAAAAAAAAAAAAAAAAGACTAGCTAGACTAGCTAACTCATTTTTCACTAATCCTGCAGATTAGTCATTTTGCAACATGCGCTTGCCTTAGTGACAGAAAGAAACACCCCTCCTTCTTCAGGACTATTCCCAGTGATTATTACCAAAGCCGAGCACTGGCCAGACTGGTCAAGTATTTCGGCTGGACCTGGGTGGGGGCTCTTTGCAGTGATAATGATTATGGAAACAATGGCATGAACACTTTTATCAAAGCAGCCACAGAATTTGGAGTCTGTGTGGAATTTTCAGAAGCATTCTTCAGGACTGATCCCAGGGAGGAAATTTTGAGAATCGTGGACATTGTAAAGAAATCAAGCTCTAAAGTGATTGTTGCCTTTGTATCCTACTCAGACATGGAAGTTCTTCTAGGGGAAATAGCTCAACAGAATATTACTGGTCTACAGTGGATTGGTAGTGAATCATGGATCTCTGATATGAACATTGCTTCTGGTAAATGGCAACAAATTCTTAGAGGGTCCATGGGCTTTGCCATCCCAAAAGCTGAAATAAGAGGTTTAAAGGAATTTTTGACTAAACTTAACCCGTCTTCTGGCATAGATCTGTATAAAGAGTTGTGGGAAACAGTATTCGATTGTAAACTTCCCTCACAACAAACTGTGGGAAGTAGAAGCATGTGCACAGGCAATGAAAGTTTGGACAATGTGCAGAACCAGTACACAGATGTTACAGAATTACAAATTGCTAATAATGTTTACAAGGCTGTGTATGCTGTTGCTCATGCTATGAATAGCATAATCAGTTGTTCAAAATTAGACACAAACCAAAGCAAATGCCTGGAGAAAGTCAACAATACATGGCAGGTAGCATGAGTTGCATGGAAACAGTCATGTCAGTTGCACTCATTTATTCACTCAAGTAATTTTTTGTTTGTTTGTTTGTTTGCTTGCTTTTACAGGTACTTAATGCCCTGAGAGAAGTGAGTTTCTACATAGAAACCGGTGAAAAGGTGTTCTTTGATAAAAATGGAGATCCGGCAGCAAGGTATGATCTCTTGAACTGGCAGCAGGGGGAGGATGGAACAACAGAGTTTGTTAAAGTGGGTTTCTATGATGCCTCTTTACAACCAGGATTTCAGCTTTCATTTAACAACATCAGCATAGTGTGGGCCAAAAATCAACACCAGGTAATTTTTGTAAGCAGGCCTATAGATTTGAAGTACATCTTGCATTGCTATAAACAAGAAGCAAGTTTTGTTGTGGTACACATTGTCGTGTTTTACAGGTACCTGTGTCTGTGTGCAGTGAGAGCTGTCCCATGGGCACTAGGAAGGCTGTGAAAAAAGGAAAACCTGTCTGCTGTTATGACTGTATTCAGTGTGCAGAAGGAGAAATAAGTAATGAGACAGGTATGGTACAAGATTACAAATGCACAACAACAAGCAGTAGTGTACAAACTAAAATCATTTTTATATTTTTCTTAGATTCAGTGATGTGTCTCAAGTGCCCTGCTGAATTTTGGTCGAACAAATGGAGAGATGCATGTGTCCCAAAACTTGTGGAATTCTTATCATTTGAAGATGTGATGGGAATTATTCTAGTAGTGTTTTCTTTACTGGGCGTTTCTTTTACATTATGTATTGCTGTAGTTTTCTTTGTACACAAGGACACCCCCATAGTAAAAGCCAATAACTCAGAGCTGAGTTTCCTGCTGCTCTTTTCATTGACTCTCTGTTTTCTCTGTTCACTTACTTTCATTGGTCGGCCTACCGAGTGGTCCTGTATGTTGCGTCACACAGCATTTGGGATAACTTTTGTTCTCTGTATCTCCTGTGTTCTAGGCAAAACAATAGTGGTGTTAATGGCCTTCAGGGCTACAATTCCAGGAAGCAATGTCATGAGATGGTTTGGACCCTTGCAGCAAAGACTCAGTGTCATTACATTCACTCTATTACAGATTATAATTTGTGTGCTTTGGTTAACAATATCCCCTCCTTTCCCATATATGAACATGAATTATTATCAAGAGAGAATAATTCTAGAATGCAATTTAGGTTCAGATTTTGGTTTCTGGGCTGTTCTGGGTTATATTGGCCTACTGGCTGTCTTGTGCTTCATTCTGGCTTTTCTGGCTCGAAAATTGCCAGATAACTTCAATGAAGCCAAATTCATCACATTCAGCATGCTCATATTCTGTGCTGTCTGGCTCACATTTATCCCAGCTTATGTCAGTTCTCCTGGAAAATTTACTGTAGCTGTGGAGATATTTGCTATTTTAGCTTCAAGTTTTGGTTTGCTGTTTTGCATATTTGCTCCAAAATGTTACATTATTTTACTCAAGCCAGAACAAAACACAAAGAAACACATGATGGGTAAATCATAAAATAAATAAATAAATAAAAAAAATTCACAAACATGGGAATGATCTGTATTATTCATCCAGAATATTATATATTTTACTGAATAAATAAACAGTGAAATATATATTGGAAACGCTAAACTAAAATAATTATGAATGTTAGCTTACCTTCACTACAAATGTCACCTCATCAAAACAATCATCTAAAAGTGTTTATTTTAGAATTTATTCCTGATGTGACACCAACTTTCAAATTGCCAATATTATGAAGTCATGTACTAATTATTAAATATATGTCCAATCTCTGTACCATGCAACAAATAATGTTTGAGAGAATCATTTACTCCAATATACTGTATATTCAACATACTGTAAATAATGTTTGATTTTATATAGTATAAATAGATTTAGTAATATATAAAATATGTTTTATGAGTGCTTTAAAATGAATAAAGACATTTCATATTATCTCTGAAAAAGTTTTGTGTTCTATGAATTTCTTCATAGAACAAAATATTGCATTAATTTCATTAAAAACAAAATTATTATATAATGCCCAATGAATTTTCAAAGAAATTTATTTATATGATGTAAATATCCAAATAATATGATGTATGGCAGTTATAGTACATCATCTGTTAAGGGTGTAAACAAAAGCTTGGTCTATAAAAAGGGTGAATGTGTTTGGTCACCGAATGTTTGAAAGCATCCGACACACAATGTTGATTCTAGAGCTACTACTGCTCAAGTCAGTGTTGATCAGGGCAGAACAGACTGTTTGTAAGCGACAGGGTAAAGCACAGATGCCTGAGTTCGTCAAAGATGGAGCACTAAAGATTGGTGGAATCTTCACATTTTACACAGGCTATACTGGGGTTATTCCAAAATTTAATCGATTACCTCCTCAACCAAAGTGCAAGGAGTAAGTATGTTTTAAATGCAAATTGTTGTATTAAGTGTATTGTAATTTGTGGAATTACATAATGTATTGTTTTATCTTTTTGCTTTGCAGAAGTGGTACTTACTTGTCTGTCCTACTTTCTTTTCTCTTTAACTAAATATATATATATATATATATATATATATATATATATATATATATCTTTAGCATCAATTACAGGGAGTTTAAATTTGCTTGCACTATGATCTTCACAATAGAAGAAATAAATAAAAACCCAAATATACTCCCAAACCACACTCTGGGTTATGAAATCTTTAATGCCTGTGGATTCTCTAATATTCTTCAGTCTGCACTTTCACTGTCCAATGGACAAGATGATGTCACTGATGAAATAAACTGCACCAAGGCCGATACTGTGCAGGCTATAATAGGTCATTCAGGATCCACTCCAACCATTGGGTTTGCCAGAATAACTGGCCGATTCCACATACCCGTGGTAAGATGTCATTCCATTATATACAGCTTTTGGATTATAATATTTAAATAAATACAAAATAATTTTAAGAACACACACACACACACACACATATATATATATATATATATTTTTTTTTTTTTTCTCCTTTAGAGAGAGAGAACATATATATATATATATATATATATATATATATATATATATATATATATATATATATATATATATGTTCTTAAAATTATTTTGTATTTATTTAAATATTATAATCCAAAAGATATATATATTATAAAGATGAAGTATTTTTCATTTTCATAACCTATAATCTGTTGACATGCAGAAAAAAAAATAAAAAAATAAAAAAAATAGGGGCACTGAAGAATGAAATTCACCCAGTTTCATTCATGCTGTTTCACATTTGTGTTCATGCAGATCAGTCATTTTGCTACCTGTGCTTGCCTGAGCAACAGAAAAGAGTTTCCTTCTTTCTTCAGAACTATTCCAAGTGATTACTACCAGAGCAGAGCACTGGCCCAGCTTGTGAAACATTTTGGCTGGACATGGGTGGGAGCCTTAAGCAATGACAATGATTATGGTAAAACTGGCATTGCCACATTTATTAAGGCTGCTCAAGAAGAGGGAGTCTGTATTGAATACTCAGAGGCTTTTGAGAGCACAGGATCAAAAACTTCTTTAACAAATATTGTAGACATTATCAGAACCTCCTCATCTAAGGTAATAATGGCTTTCATGTCGCACAGAGAGATCAAGATACTGGTAGATGAGCTATACATGCAAAATATCACAGGACTGCAGTGGATCGGAAGTGATGCCTGGATCACAGATGACTCTCTTGCAGATAGCCAAGGCCACAGTTTGCTGATTGGATCTATAGGATTCAGTGTACGCAATGCTCAAATACCTGGACTAGGCCCTTTTCTACAGGACATCAACCCCTCCCAATTTCCTAAAAGCATGTTTCTCAAAGAATTCTGGGAAAATGTTTTTCAGTGTTCATTGAGCCCAAATTCAAAGCTAAAGGCATGCAACGGCTCAGAGCACTTAAAATATGTCAAACATCCTTTTACTGATGTGTCTGATCTGAGATTCACCAATAATGTCTACACTGCTGTGTATGCAATTGCTCATGCACTGCACAATCTATTGTCATGTAAGCAACAAAAACTCCAATTTACTAATGGCACCTGTGCACAACCAACAACAATACAACCCTGGCAGGTGAAATATCTTCTAAAATGTTGAAATCTTAAAATCTAACTATAATATATGTAAAGATCCAAGTAAATTGTGTGATTTAAACAAAGGACAAATTAACAATTTACTATTAAACAAGATTTTTTGGTAACACTTTAGAATAATGGTCCGTCATTAATAAGTAACTATGCAGGAAGTAATGCAAGACAAATGAGTAGTACTACATTTCAGTAGTACTACAAATGCACTTCAGCTACTACTATTAACTAATATAGAAACAAGCTTAACTAATCAGTAAGTAATATCAAATTTAGGACTAAGATAGTTCCTTATTAGGTAATCAATAATTACTGAATGAGACTGGCATCATTAAGAACTAATATGTAACTGACAAATTATAAAGAATTAGTAATTAATTACTAATCACAACATTAACGTGTCTGAGATGTTTTTTTTTTTTACTCTTAATCTGTTCATAAAATGTATCACTAATTACTCTATGAACTACTCGATATATGGACCATTATTTTAAAGTGAAAAAAAGATCTTTTTCAATTTAAAATAATGGTTCAGATCACTAGTAGTTACTGTATAGTGACTAAGTAACACTTGAGTAACTAGTGATGCATTTTATGACTATATTCAGAGTAAAAATTATGATTCAGACACACGATAATGTTCTTTATAATTTGTCAGTTAGTTATTAATATAGTTAAGTTAGTTATTAAGCGTATTTAGCTTGTTTCTATATTAGTTAATAGTAGTAGCTTAAGTGTTAATGTAGTACTACTCATTAGTCCTACATTACTTCCTACATAGTTACTTATTAATGACGGACCATTATTTTAAAGTGTTACAGATTTTTTCACCATATGATGTTACTAAAATATAGTTTTAAAATGATACGCTTTACAATTTCAGGTTTCCGTATTGCTAAAAGGTTATCCTGAATCCAAAATGAGATGCAAATAAATAAATAAATAAATTCTGCCATTACAGGTTGTACATTATCTGCAAACCGTAAATTTCAGCATGAATAGGGGAGAAACACTGTTTTTTGATAGTGAAGGAAACTCCCCTGCAAGATATGAACTGGTAAACTTACGAAAGGTCACAAAAGGCACAATGGAGGTAGCCACAATTGGCTACTATGATGCAACTCAGCCTCGTGGGCAACAGTTTACTATGAACAATGTCAACATCATCTGGGGAGGAGGTCTGAAGACTGTAAGTGTCTCTTTTCAAATTAACTTTCCAATGTTAACTAAATACCCAAGGCACATGAGATGCAGTGATGCATTGTAACGGCTCAGATCAAACATGTGTAAACATGTGCAAACATGTCACATGGCATATTATTTTTCTATTGTTGTTCAAGTAGCTTTTCCCTGATGTGTGGCAGGTGCCCGTATCTGTGTGTAGTGAGAGTTGTCCCCTAGGAACTAGGAAAGCAGTGCAGCAAGGAAGACCCATCTGTTGTTTTGACTGTATTCCATGCCCTTCAGGAGAGATTAGCAACACAACAGGTAATGCTTGTTTAATTGCTCTTTTAACACTTGCAGTTCATCAAAAGAGGATCAAACAGAAAAGTTTTACAGTTATTTTAATCTAAATGATCATGATCTAAATGATATACACTGCCATTAAAACGTTATATAAAAACACTAAAAAGTCTATTTCTAAAGGAGTAGTATATGATCAGATATAGGCTAGGAGAGACTTCATTGAAATAGCAGGCTCATTACTATTACACTTCCATTTTCATCCACACCAGATGCATCTGACTGTGTGAAGTGCCCTTTTGGATACTGGTCCAATAGCAGAGGTGATGAGTGTATCATAAAGACAGTGGAATTCCTGTCATTCACCGAAATCATGGGTATCATTTTGATGATGTTTGGGTTACTTGGGGCATTTCTAACTATGTTCATATTTGTAGTTTTCTTTCACCATAGAGACACACCAATAGTAAAAGCCAACAACTCAGAGTTGAGCTTCCTTCTGCTCTTCTCATTGACTCTGTGTTTCCTCTGTTCACTTACTTTCATTGGTCGACCCACTGAGTGGTCCTGTATGTTGCGTCACACAGCATTTGGCATCACTTTTGTACTCTGTATTTCCTGTGTTCTGGGCAAAACAATAGTGGTGTTAATGGCTTTCAGGGCTACACTTCCAGGAAGTAATGTTATGAAATGGTTTGGGCCTCTTCAACAAAGAATCAGTGTTGTTAGCTTTACTCTTGTACAGGTCCTTATCTGCATCCTTTGGTTAACATTATCACCACCTTTCCCATATATGAACATGAACTACTACAGAGAAAAAATCATCCTAGAATGCAGATTAGGCTCAGCTGTCGGTTTCTGGGCTGTTCTGGCATATATTGGCCTATTGGCTGTCTTGTGCTTCATTTTGGCTTTTCTAGCTCGAAAGCTCCCTGATAACTTCAATGAAGCCAAGTTCATCACATTCAGTATGCTCATTTTCTGTTCTGTCTGGATTGCCTTTATCCCAGCTTACCTGAGCACACCTGGAAAGTTAACAGTAGCTGTGGAGATATTTGCCATTTTAGCTTCCAGTTATAGTTTACTGATCTGTATTTTCATTCCAAAATGTTATGTCATCCTGTTAAGACCAGATGCAAACACAAAAAAAGCATTTATTAAGAAAAATGTCACATTAACCTGATCATAAAGAGAGAGCACATTTAGCTTAATTACAAGAATTGATGAATATATGAAAAATACAAAAACTGCCAATGTCACATCAGACATCAAATGGATCAGTGAAGACCTGAACCCTTTCAGTCATCCAAGTGAATGCCACAGATATGGTCTCCCTCTAGTGGAAAAAAAGGGTGTAGGAGTACTAATGTAAGACTTGATGAACTTCATTCTCTCTTGTATTTCTCATATTTTAAGTCTCTGTCTTTATTGGATGTTTATGGGTGAATATGAGAATAGTATGGGTAGTGTTATTATTATTATTATTATTATTATTATTACTAATAAAAACTTGCATTCAATGATTACCACACTGCCACTGTAAACTGGTAACAACGTCATGTCAGCTTCTCAATTAATGTATACTGTAATTCAGTAATGCTTATATTTCTTACTACTCTTTACCAAATAAAATGTATACCAACTATGCATCTCCTGCATGCCTCCATTCCACTTGAAGACCTAAAACATATAAAAGACCAGTAATCATTTTCTAAGCATAATTTTTGTTTTTAGGCTAATTATATAAGGGTGTACAGTCTTATTTTCAAATTTCTTAATCAAGTTTAGGTTTGGGGAGGTGGGACAAAATATGGGAAGGGGTTCAACAAACAAAATGAATGCACATAATTTGGCCAAAAAAGAAAAAAAAAGGTAGGTGCTCGACCAGATAAATAAATAGATAATATTTTGAGCCACACAACTCTTCATCAGACCACGAGAAAAATCTATTAATATTTTAATTTCTAATCACTTTTTTAATTAAAATAAGACATGACAGATATAAGTTTTGCGTTTGCCACTTTTGGATGAGTAGGCTTGTCCAGTTAACGTGTCTATTAACATGTCGATCTCATTCTGCTCTGCAGTATCTCTCTCTCCCTTTCTCTTTTTTATTACAGCAAATATTTAATACCCAGTGGTAAATCATGGAATGAGTTAAACAACATTTCACCTTGGGTTACCTGGACATAAGCACCACTGTGCAATGTCAGAGCAAGTGTGCTACCTGCCAGCTCAAACACATTGTTTCAAATGTTTTTGTTTGAAACAGAGGTAACACTTTATTTTAGTGGTCCACTTTAAACATTCTACTCATAAGTAATTTTGCAACTACATGTCACCTAACTATCATTAGAGTATTAGTCCCACAAAAGACATTCTACTGACTATGTCACTTTGCAACTACATACTAACCCTAACCCTTACACCTAACCCTAACCTAACAGTCTACTATAGTCTACTAATACTCTAATGAGAGTTAGTTGACATGTAGTTTCAAAGTTACTTCAGATAGTAGAATGTCTAAAGTGGGCCATCAAACATCAACATCAATGTATAAAATGTCCCTTACCACATACATCAGTGGTGTGAAATTAAATGTACCAGTTAAGGTCTTTAAACTCCATAATTCAAATTTAAATGTTTTGTTTTGTGTTACATATTTTTGTAATTTTATTTTGAATAATATTAATGAATCAATTATCAAATGTATTAAATTGTAACATGTAGTGCTATCTGAAGATGCAACAAAAATAAATGTAAGATTTCACATATTTTTCAGTAGTTATTGTTGCTTAAATAAAACCAAATATTTTCTGAAAAAGTGTTTGTGCACTGCAACATTTACCTCTGAGTATTGGCCCTTGTGGTACCAAGGGTACCTTCCTCCTTTGTCACTTATGAGTGTATAAAGCTAGGACCCTACCCTGAACAGGAACTCTATACCAGCCCAGCCTCTGAGATGAGAGGAGCCACTGTGGTTCTACTTGCTCTTCTGACTAGAGCACTGAACCCTTGCTGTACATCACTTAGCCTAGGAGATGCTGAGAGACAGAATGATAAAAGTGAACATTCAGAGGACAGAGCTGTCAAAGTTAGCAGAACCTTGACATTTAATACAAGACATGTACCAATAACATGTGAAGGGTGGGTATGATTTGAATCAAGTTAATTTATTAATGCATGTTTTTATTTAAACTTAGCCTACTCATTTTTTGCTGTCACTGTGAAAAATGTATTAGGTTTGTACATTCATTATTAGAAAAACACATTTTAATACTGTTGTATAAATTTGTATGATGACGAGGTTAAGAAGTGATTTATAATAAAATAGAATAGAATAGAATAGATGACACAAAATGTGATTGTTATTCCATTGTGCCTTGATTAAATAAAATGTGTGTTTGCTTCTAGAGGCAGTCTAAGATCTTCCATTTTTCTTATTTCAGCTGCCTTGTAGAGAAATATCAGTCTGCACACTTGTTGATCTTTTCTGTGGAAAAAACGGAGGCGTTCACAGTGCAGATTATTATTTCAAGATGCCCGATACTCTGCCTTTGTGAAATCCTAAATAAGCAGGTCCTGGGTGAGCAGCACAGCCTGGAGCCCAAACAGATCAACCTGGGCTTACATAAGGTGAGCATTGTAAACACAGATTACTAGAGTAAATGCAAGTGAAGCAATAAGAAAAAAAAAAAAAAAAGTACATGTAATTTTATTTATTTATTTCTATTTATTTATTTTTCTTCTTTTTTGTCTAGGCTTTCAATCAGTCTTCAAGCACGTGTTTAAACTACAGCCATGTGTATATCCTGGTTTTACATTCTATGAACAGTTTTTATCTGAAAAATGGAAAATTTTCAGGCAGTGCCTGGACAATTGCTCTTCACATAATGTGTGAACTGAATGTCAAAAATCACACAAGAGAAATGAACTGTGTGTGCTTCAAAGTTCACATTTTTATGGCTGCAGAGAACCAGGTGGATATAACAGATAAACTGTGCATTATAACTGGGGCCTGGTTTATGTCAGCTAACTTCAATGAATCAAATGAATTCCATGCGCAGAGGTTCCGTATGTTCTTTCCTGATGTGAAACTGTCAGAGCCAGCAGTGAAAGCTCTCATTGATTCCATTCTGAGGCAGACAGATCACTGGACCATGCCTGCCTTGATCTGTGTGCGTACTATAATGCGTTGCAAGCTTGTAGTGTCACTCCACAGATCTTTGAACATAATCTCCCTCATGAGAGGAAATTGTGAAAGCTGCACTTACAATCTGTGCTGTGCTGAACTATACCAGGTACAGATTTCTGTCCCATGAATGTTGTCCCTACATTTAATCTAAAATAATAACAATAAGAATAAGAATAAGAATATAGATTAAAGATTAGGAAATAATTGCACTTCTAAATCAATATTGTTTTATCTTTATTGGCAGTTCATTTGGAGATGTTTACTGGAGAAACAGAGAGAGTTTAACCAAATGGTTAAAAGCTGTTTCAGATCAAATTTGCTCACCTGCACAGACATGTGGAAGCATAAAGGTGAACTCTAATTGTGTCTTTTTGATTTGTGTATGAGCTGTTACTTTGTTTAGAGAGCACATATTTAATCTGATATAGCATTATAACCAACTTGATGTGCTTTTTTTATTGCATTTGTACTTGTAGAAATCAGTCCACTACAATGGCAGATCTGCACTCAACTGCTCAGCAGAGGCTTGTTTCACCAGTGGATTATGAGAGTTCTGCTAATCACAGTTTCTCTGTTTTTAATTGGTCAGACTGCAGTTGTGACATATATGAGCTGTACACAAAGATATGTTTTTACCCACAGAGTCAGGAACTCAAATCTAAGTTTTGTGCTGCTTTTCACAATCTCATGGTGCTCTTTGAGTCCACTTACTGGGCAATTAACTGTTTGTTCCTGCAAACTTCACCACACAGCGTTTGGGGTCACGTTTGTCCTCTGTATCTCCTGTGCTCTGGGGAAAACAATAGTGGTGTTAATGGCCTTCAAGGCTACAATTCCAGGCAGTAATGTTATGAAATGGTTTGGGCGATTGCCACATAGACTCAGTGTTCCTGCATTTACTATGACACAGACCCTTGTCTTTGTGTTTTGGTTTTCAGTACAGTTATATTTATTTAACCTGAGTATGAACTGTTACCAAGAAAAGATTATCCTAGAATGTGATGTACCCTCTGCAGTTGGTTTCTGTCTTAGTTTTTATCACTTGGTGCTCAGCTTTATTCTGACTTTTCTTGTATGTAACCTGCCATTTACTATTGCCTGTTACTCAGTGTTGAACATCCATGCAATTATGGGTTTGACAACAAGAATATCGCTCAGAGCATTATTAAGTTAAAGCTGGCCTGGTTGAAGGTCGAATGCAAATACAAATGTATATGAAGACAAAAGTTTATACTTACATGAAAATAAAAATGAACATTTGCTCATTTCTGAGATTTAAATGTTTAAATTTGAGTGTCAAAGTTAAGTGCTCAACAATTGTTCAAAGAAGCCATTCTAAACAACTGATGTCATGCTTTTCATAGGAGTGTTATTAAAAATGAAGCAATACTTGTACATTGCCGTGCATTTTGGAACTACACAGGTGAAGAAAAAAAAAAGTTCTGCATTTTACAAACTTGGACCCAAGGTGTATATGACATATTATTTCCTGTAAGTTAATATTAACAACTGTAATATGTTTCTTGTACTATTCAATAGACAGTTTTATAAGGGAATAACATAAGTCAGACAATAAAGACAGTCCAATTCATCAAATGAATAAAAAAATAATATAGAACAGTGGTCTTCAACCCTGCTACTTGAGACCCACTGTCCTGCAAAAGTCTATTTCCAACCTGCTTCAATACACCTGCCGGTGTATTTTCAATCGATCCTGAAGAGCTTGATAGACCCTTTTCACATTTCCGGGGTTCTCAGAAGTGTAAATCGTTAAAGTTGAGTAAACTTCTATAGTGATGTAAGGGAGACAAAAGCAAATTTTTGTATTTCCATTTGCTCCAATAGCAAAATAATTTTTATATTTTCCGATTTTCTGTCACTTTCTCAGTTGTTGTATTAAAAACATGTTTTTTTTTTTTGTTTGTTTTTTTTGTTTTTTTAATATAATTAATTCATTTTATAATATAAATATGACCAATGGAGAAAGTGGCGATGCCAATTATTACTTTTCATGATGGGGTGATTTAATATGTTATTAAAATAATAATAATAATTAAAAATAATAATAATAATAATAATAATAATTATCTATCCATTCCCAAAATGAGGATACTTATGATTGTCTTTAAATGCCCTTATCAAATGTAATAAATAAATTAATAAATATATACATACATACATACATACAGAAGAGAAGATATTGTTGAATAAAGTCATTATTATTATTATTTTTTTATTTTATTTTTTTCAACTAAAAACTGAAAACTTTTTATGCGTTTTGGCCATTCATTTACATGACAACTGGGTTTTGGGGGCCTGAAAATGCAAACGT
The DNA here is from genome assembly GCF_019924925.1 of Ctenopharyngodon idella. Lineage (NCBI taxonomy): Eukaryota > Metazoa > Chordata > Actinopteri > Cypriniformes > Xenocyprididae > Ctenopharyngodon > Ctenopharyngodon idella. The sequence continues at coordinate 34,174,247 of NC_067237.1, read as the reverse complement.
TCGAGAAAAATTTTCAAAGTGCAAGTATTTTTTTAAAAACGATACCGTTATCGCCTCCTTGTAAACTACAAAAAAAGTGAATTTGCGAAAACTGTGACGTCATGCGTATTACATGCTCAGTCTATAGGCGCATAGTGTTTCTTTACGAAGTGACATCACCAACTACAGGCCTGCCATGGATAATACAGCGTTTTTAGCTGTTTTTGTGCATCCGTGTGAACGGGGATCATTTCGACAACATTGTCGTCTATACGCGAAAAAAGGCAAAGAAAAGTACATTGTTGTCATGTAAAGTACTCTGAATCTTAGCAATAACATAGACTCTGAATCTTAACACATCTGACATTATGTGTCAGACATCCTAACCAGACAGTAAATGAATGAGTGAGCATGATGTGCAGGGTGAGCAGTCCTTGATTGTGTGCTGATTGAAAGCCAGGTGCAGGTGATTAGTCCTTGAAGTGTGGGCAGGGTGACAACTGTAATGATTATGAAGGAAAATTCAATTCAATTCACATTTATTTGTATAGCGCTTTTCACAATACATATCGTTTCAAAGCAGAAAATGCATGTCAACATTACAATTCGGAGTGATCTGTTATCAGAGATATCAAGTTATGTAATTTCAGAAATATACATATACAAATCACGCAGTTAGCTAGCAATCTATTAATTTAAACAATGTATTAATTTAAGGCCGAAACAATGAGCTCACTGCAGTAATGAATACATGTTAACAATGATTAGTATATATAGGAAGATTTGCATTGGTATTGCATTGGTAAACCTGATATTGGGACAGATTCATAGCTCACAGAAAAGGTACAGAAGCCTTATCTGAGGCCTAGATTGCATCCTTCAATTTGGTGAAAGAAGGAGAATAGATTGGAGCAAATTTTCCATTCATTTTCATTTGTGAAAAAATGTAGTGGGCTATTCCAACATAAACATAACCTAATGTTAATAAAAAAAAAATAAATAAATAAATTTAGAAAAAAAAATGATAATAAATATGGAAGCATATGGGTAGCAATATTCAATTTGAAATGTAATATGCAAAATGGCAATACATTTCTGTAATTAAATTTACATTTTCCATACCATATGTGCAATGTTTGAAGCAAAATTATTCAATAATATAATTTACATTTGCTATTTACTAGTTTTAACATATAATTTAAACATATATTTTAACACTTTTAAAGTTGCAAAATTAAAATTAAAATGTATTATGGAAATGATTATATGTTGAACATGTTCAAGCAAAAAATTGTAGCAAAATGGTCATTTTGATATTTAATTTTTCCTAATATCATTTACACTCACAGTTAAGACACTTGCGATTGCATTTCATTAAATGTCCCGCAATATATGTAGCGAAATTCAATGCGGAAATGAAAATGCATTCCGAGCTGATCACGTCCATAGATATACATAATAAAGGCTAGATGTCTTACGGCGGAGTCTCTAACGTCATCACCGACGGCCATCTTGTCACAGGCAAGCTTTCTGGCGGGCTCTGTGGTATCTGATGTAAGGTGAGTGATCTGCACGAACACAAATACTCTTATCTCGCTGAAATCTTGACGGATTTACAAATGGTTTGGTTTCTTACAAACGTTATTAACGTGGCTATAATTCTGGATGCTTGAACATGTTGAAATTGCAGCTTTTCTTTCCAAAAAACGACTTAATCGTGCAGCATAGTTCTGTATCACGGCTACTTGCGCAAGTTATCAAGGCTGAGACCACAATCGAGCTGTTTAATTATATAGGTTTTACTGACACCAATAATGATTTTATGACAACTAATCTTTTGTCTAAATTACAATCTTTGTGGATGTGGTTGTAGTTATTAGCTGGCTAATAACAAGAAGCTTTGAGTGAGACCTAGTAGTTACAGTTTAGCTGCTACCCAGCAATTTTACATCAGTGGGAGAGGCAGAATTGCTCTTCTTTTCAATATAAGTTAAGTCGCACATGATTTCCAATCGGTTTGGTTTTTTAAAAACATCTTACATTATGATACAGGAAATTGCTGGCTTTATAGGAGAAGATGCCAGACTTTTGTGCAGCCTATGGATGCTCCAATCGCCGTAGTCTCAAAACGAGAGCCCGTGGGATCACCTTTCACCTGTAAGATATGACAATATTATGATTATATTTGGGATAATCGTTAGTTACTTAGTGGATGTATGTACAATACAGGTCCTGTTACACAGGAACAGTGGGGCTATGACATAATAGTATTAAAAGATTGTTGTTGACCCAAAGCTTTTTACAAGTTTGTTTAGACAATCGCAGAATGTTTCTTTTGGACACCTTTTCTTTTTCTTTTTTTTTTTTTTTTGGAACAGTGTAGGCACAGTGCAATGTTGAGGGGAAAAGCCTAGTAAATGGAGCAACCCTGAAGAAGTTAAAATAAACATGTAATAATTCAAATTATTTTATTATAATAGTAATATTCATATTATAAAAGTGTGTATGTATATATATATATATATATATATATATATATATCTCATGTTGCCATTCTGTACACTGAGTTTTAGTAGCCTATATATTGATTTAACATAAATACCTTGTGCATGTGTATTCATTGCACCTATCTGTCCTGTTCAATGTTATTTTCATATGGAAGTCCATGGTTATAATTATTCATAAGTATGCAGTGTCATAAGTAGATCTCTGACGTTTATAACAAACCAAACAGTTTGAAAATCGGTGGAAAATTGGTTATTTAAAAAGTACATGCACCATTAAAACACAATGTTACGAGTGAGCGAGCTGACTGTTACAAGATGGCCGCCAGGTGCGGACGTCGACCTCCATTGGCCAGCAGCGCGGACGAGACGTCTAGCCTTTATTATGTATATCTATGATCACGTCCCCGTCCCGCCCTGTCAATCATTGCGTCAAGGCGGGGCCAGGTGTTGGAAACATGGCGGCAGCAGAGCTATTAAAAAGCGAGGCATTTACTGGCAGGTGAAGTGGAGCAAGAACAGATGTTAATGTTCCTGAAGATTATGTGCGTCCGTCAGTGATAGAACCAGTACGTTATTATATCCAAAGGTATTTATATTTATTGTTAGAACGTCTCACAGAGAACATGCCTGGCGCTCGTGCACCTTATCATGAGCGCGGTTGCGTGTAGAAGTTCTGAAACAGACGTGTCGAGTGAGCGGTGCTTTACAATATGTTCCTTTACTCATTGAAAAAATCTTACACAAACTGTCCAAAATTATTGCTTGCTCTATCAGTGTGACTCTATGTTTTTCTCTTTTTTTCGTCCTGATTGTTGCTTATGCATCAATTATATTAATAAAAATATGTGTGGTCCATCTGGATGCTAATGAGTGTTATTTATAATAATAATAATAATAATAATAATAATAATTTCTATTCCCAAAAATAACTCTGATGTTTAAACCCCTCTTTCACACACTAGAAAGCATCCCGCCCAGACTGTCTCTAATGCTCCTAAAGTTCAGTGATGCCTAAATTTTAGTGAACTCATTGTCATGTTCAAGAAACCAGTTTGAGATGAATGAATGAATGAATTTACACATTTACAAAATGAGAACTGTGCACCCTTGTGCTCTACCATCTCACCAGGGAAAACCTTCAAGTGATAATGGGCCAATATTCACTATGGGTAGAAGAGCTACTGTATATAACAGAGACACAACTCAGTCTTATGCTCTCTGAACCATGATCAGCGATGGAAAGCTTTAATATTTTGCTATTTTGCTCTCTGCTATACGTATACACTGGCTCAGCATGCCAGCTGCTTGGTAAATTTGAAATGCCTAGTATTTTTAAAGCAGGGGACATAATGATTGGAGGAATTTTTCCCATTTTTAATAAACAAGAAAATGTAATTGCCTCTTTTGAGAGAAAAATGCAAAGGATTAATTGTACAGGGTAAGTTCAAAGGCATGTTTGTGATTCAAATATGATATTATTGGCAATGCATTGTTTTTCTTGTCAAATTTATTGAACAGATTTGACCTACGTGCCTTTCGCTGGACTCAAGTAATGATGTTTGCAATAGATGAAATAAACCAAGATGAGGGTTTGCTTCCTAACATTTCTTTGGGCTATAAAATAATGGATTCTTGTGCTTCTCCCACTAATGTTTTGCGTGCGTCTTTCACACTGATGAGTGAGCAGAAAGAAGAGGAATCTACAACTCAGTGTCACCTTCCTCTTACAGCTCTTGTAGCTGAATCAGGATCATCACAGTCCTTAGCTGTTGCTGGAACACTTGGACCATTCAATGTGCCAATGGTAATGTTAAAATTAATCAATCCTGCAATGTAATTGCAATTAAGTGTTCCTGATCATGTAATAAAGTCAATTACCTGTATAATTTATACTATGTTTAATGTTTTAATTTAATCTAGGTAAGTTACTTTTCAACATGTGCATGTCTGAGTGACAGAAGAAAATATCCATCATTTTTTCGTACAATTCCAAGTGACTACTACCAAGCAAAAGCCTTAGCCTCCCTTGTAAAACGATATGGATGGACTTGGATTGGAGCTTTGCAATCTGACAATGATTATGGAAGAAATGGGATTTCAGCTTTCATAAAGGAGGTGGATAAAATGGGAGTTTGCATTGCATTTGTAGGCACAGTTTTAAGAACATATCCCCAAAGTAAAATCATTGAAGTTGTTGAAATGATAAAACAATCGACGGTAAAAGTGATCCTGGCTTTTGTACCAGAGGGAGATCTCTATCCCCTAATGAAAGAAATTGTGAAACAAAACATCACAGGAATCCAGTGGATTGCAAGTGAAGCCTGGGTAACTGCAGCAAGGCCTTCTACCCCTGAAATATTCAAGTCTTTTGGAGGTACAGTTGGATTTGTGGTACGGAAGATGGCTATGCCCAAACTAGGACCTTACCTGAAAAACATCAGTCCTTATTCTCCTTCACAATCTTCTTTTGTCAGTGACTTTTGGGAAACAATGGTTGGCTGTAAGCCATGTCTTAATTGTGAGCCACTGCCATCTGCAAATGTTACACGTAACAGCCAAGTGTGCACAGGAGAAGAAAAACTAAATTACACAGACAAATTCTTTGATGTAACACAAGTAAGAGTAACATATAATGTGTATCAAGCTGTGTATGCAATTGCACATGCTATTCATAAATTGCTGTTTTGTCAAAAGGGTGAAAATAATATTTTGAGACAGTGCCTAAATGTATCCCAGATAACTCCTAAACTGGTGAGAAAATGGTTTAATTAATTTTAACATTTAAAAGTCATAATTCAACAGTTTAACTACAGAGTCTTATACTTAACTATATTATACTTCATTCCAAGGTCAACGATCAGTTACAGAGGGTATCTTTTGTAGATGGATATGGAGAAAATGTGTTCTTTGATGAGAACGGAGACCCACCTGCATCCTACGAGGTCATAAACTGGCAGCTAAGAGAGGGGGAGGTACAACATGTAACTGTGGGCTATTTCAGTACATCTACAGAAGGAACATATAAACTTACAGTTAAAGAGGACAACATCCGCTGGAACACAGGAAATTCGGTACATAAAACATATATATAGGAATTGATGAAACCTGGTTTTAGACTACAATAATTTATTAGAATAGTGTGCCTTCTTTTTTTATCAATTCATCTTGGGAATGACAGATACAAGTCTTGCACTATGGCCAGAGGGATTTTGAGCCATTCCTCTTGCAGAACAGTGGCCAGGTCATTATGTGATGCTGGTGGAGGAAAACGTTTCATAACTTGCTCATCCAAAACACCCCAAAGTAGCTCAATAATATTCATATGTGGTCACTGTGCAGACCATGGAGATGTTCAACTTCAACTTCATGTTCATCAAACCCCTCTGCCACTAGTCTTGCTGTGTGTATTTGTGCATCATCTTAATACACACCACCACTTTGAGGGTGCACATGGTCCTCAAGAATGGTTTGGTAGTCCTTGGCAGTGCCGTGACCATTTAGCATAAGTAGTAGGCCTAGGGAATGGCATGATATTGCAGCCCAAGCCATCACTGATCCATCCCTGTTCCTTACCCTGGGCACACAACAGACTGGGTAGTACATTTCTTTGGGGCTTCTCCACACCGTAACTCTGCCACATGTAGGAAAGACAGTGAAGGTGGACTCATCAGAGAACAATACATGTTTCACATTATCCTCAGCCCAAGATTTCCAATACTGGCACCATTGAAACCGACGTTTGGCACGAGTGACCATGAATGTTGACCCTGTGGAGCTCCCGAGAAACAATTTTGGTGGAAACAGGAGAGTCGACTTGCATATTTAATTCTGCAGTGGTTTAGGCAGCTAAAGACCAAAAAGACTTGCTGTCCTGGTCACTGATGTGCTAGCAAGACACACACCAACAGTTTGTCCTATTTTGAGCTCTGATATGTCTCCCAATATGTTGTGTGGATATTTTATGTACAGTTGTGCTAATGCTCTGCTAATTCAACATTCTCTCTCTATTCTTATGCTCTTATTGATGGATATATATATATATATATATATATATATATAAAATATATTCATTTGACAGATTCCCAAAGCAGTATGCTCAGACACCTGCCCAAATGGCACAAGAAAAGCACAAATAAAAGGACGGCCTGTTTGCTGCTTTGACTGCATCCCATGTGCTGATGGTTCAATATCAAATACAACAGGTACAGTTTCCCATTCATCTGCACTACATTTACATATTTTAAATATTATTAAATGCTTCAATATAATATTTGTTATGTATTTTATAGGAGCAGCAGACTGCACTCTTTGTCCTGAAGAATACTGGTCAAATGAGAGACGAGACAAGTGTGTCATGAAAATTACAGAGTTTCTATCATATACAGAGACAATGGGGATTATTCTGACTGCTCTGTCACTCTTTGGAGCCAGTCTTACTGTAGCGATTATGACTGTCTTCATACACTTTAGAGAAACACCTATAGTGAAAGCTAACAATTCAGAGCTGAGCTCACTATTACTTGTTTCACTGTTCTTTTGCTTTCTTTGTCCTCTTACATTCATTGGTGAGCCAACAATGTGGTCATGTATGCTACGTCATACAGCATTTGGAGTTACTTTTGCTCTCTGCATTTCTTGTGTTTTGGGGAAAACCATAGTAGTTGTTACTGCTTTTAGAGCCACATTACCAGGAAATAAATTGGCTGGAAAGTTTGGGCCAGTACAACAAAGAGTTATTGTGTTCTCATGCACTGCAATTCAAATAGTCATCTGCGTACTATGGCTTATAATAAACCCACCATTTCCAGAAAAAGCTCTTAAGTATTACAATAAAAAGATAATTTTAGAATGTAACACAGGTTCAGATGTTGCATTTTATGCAGTTTTAGGATATATTGGTCTTCTTTCAGCAATATGTTTGATTTTGGCATTTTTAGCTAGAAAACTACCAGACAATTTTAATGAGGCAAAATTCATCTCATTCAGTATGCTTATATTTTGTGTTGTCTGGGTAACATTTATACCTGCTTATATTAGTTCACCTGGCAAGTACACAGTTGCAGTAGAGATTTTTGCAATTTTGTCATCTACCTTTGGCTTATTGCTTTGTATATTTGTGCCGAAATGTTACATTATTCTCATAAAACCAGAGAAAAACACTAAAAAGCACTTGTTGGGGAAATTTCAAAAGGCTAGCCTTTGAGGTAGCTACATGATGTAAAAACCAAAACAGTTGGATATTAATGTTATGTCATTATTTGCCAATACCTGCCTATGTATTTGTGCATTGACAAGAAGAGAGTGGAAAAGGGCAGCTATTAATGCAATCTATATAAAATGCCTCAGTATACCAGAGGTTGTAAAAAAAAATGTCTGTAATTCAATAAACATTGTTTCTCAAATTTTGAAAATACATGCTAAGATCACAATGATGTGATTTAATCATAAATGCTATTTAGTGCCCAGACCTCAACAAGTATTAGCAAGCTAACCAATATTATTTTATGCTGTTGTCAGTGGGTGATGGAGGTGTAGTGTACTGTTGTTGTTTAACAGCATAAATGGGAAATAAACAAACATTACAAATAAATGTGTTTTTATTATTTACAAACCCCATTTCCAGAAAAGTTGGGAAAAATTGTCCAATGTTTTCACTGACCATCATAATTGCATTTTGTGAATATAAACAAATTTTGGCTGCAACACACTCCAAAAATGTTTGAACAGAGGCAAAATAAAAGTGAAAATATTATATAATATCCAAGTTAAACTGTTTTTAAACAGTCCACAACTAGCAGGTGAATTGGTAATAGGTGAGGGTATCGTGTTTGGGTGTAAAAGAGCTTCTCAGTCTTTGCAAGAAAAGATGGGTCATGGCTCACCACTTTGTGCCAAATGTCACGAGAGAATTGTCAAACAATTCAAAAATCACATTTCTCAATACAAGATTGCAAAGAATTTATGTCTTTCACCATCTACAATACAAAATATTGTAAAAAGATTCAGGAAATCCAGAGAAATCTCAGTCCATATAGGGCAAGGTAGAACACCTCAGTTGTGCATGACCTTTGAGCCCTCAGATGTCATTGCTTTAGTCATGCTACTGTGTTAAACCTTAAATGCATACTGGTCTTTATTGACCTGGGACATCATTCGCTACCCCTTTCCTCATTCATTTTTTAAAGTTAGACATCAACCTTCTTAGTATTCCTCAATCAATTCATTATAAAGATTATAACAAGAAAAAAATCATAAAATTATAAAAGAATGCCTATTCTCCTATTCATTTTTTGTAAAAATTGTATAGGGTCGCTAACGACCCGAGGTGTGTATCAGTGTACTTATATTAATATACGGGAATAAGTGCAGTTCACCTTTATTCCACAAGGTGGCAATGTCTGATACACAATGAAGAAGTGACGTTTCATTTTGACGGAAAACGAAAGAATAGGCAAAACATGAAATGGCTCAGCAATTTACTGCAGAGCAAGTACTGAATGCAATCAAATATGACTGTCACTGTCACTTGATGGAGGATCTGTTGAAGCTATCAGCGATCAAAAAATATTGATTTTGAAGATGTTGAAAATTATAGTTTTGAGAATATGTTTGAGATTGCAAATGGGCTCATATTCGCGATCTCAAACATATTATCAAAACTATCATTTGCTGAATGTACTGGGAAATGAGCTCTGACGAGGACAGTGATGATGGCATAAAATATCTGCTCAAAATGAACCCTTCCAAGTTCCAAAAGGTAACAAAATATGTTTTATTTTATTCTTCTGTAATGGTTATTCTAATATTAGGGGAGTTATATATTATCGCGACAGGTAGAGATCCATCCGTGTTAGATATAGATCCGGGTCGCTAAAGACCCGAATATGAAACAATGATTGGCGAAACATTCATGCATTTAAGGGTTAAATATAGCCACATGGACTTGGGAGTACTTTGGAAAACAGTTGTCACTTAACAGTCTGACGCTGCATCGAGAAATGCAACTCGAATCTCTGTTACACAAGGAGAAAGCTATACATTGATTCTATGCAGAGTTCTCTGGGCCCGAGCTCATCTCAGATGGTCTAAAAGACAGTGGAAATGTGTGCTGTGGTCAGATGAGTCAATGTTTCAGCTTGTTTTTGGAAAAAATGGACATCAAGTTCTCAGTCCCAAGACGAAAGTGACCATCCAGACTTTCATCAGCGACAGGTGCAAAAGAAAACATCTGTCATGGTATGGGGGTGCATCAGTGCAAACGGCATGGGTGACTTGCGTTTGTGTGAAGGTACCATTTACATGGAGGCATATATTTGAATTGTACAGACATAATCTGCCATCAAGATGACATCTTTCCTGGGTAGCAAGACAATGCCAAGCCTCATTCTGCATGTGATACATCAGAGTGGTTTCTAGACACTCTACACCGCAGAGTGGATGTGCCTGACTTCCTGCCTGCAGTCCAGATCTTACTCTTATTGAAAATGTATGGCCCATCATGAAAAGGAAAATCAGACAACGATGACCACAGACTGTTGTGCAGATGTCTTGTATCAGGTGAGACTGGGTAAAAATTCCACTTGCAAAACGGCAACAATTAGTATCCTCAATTCCCAAATGTTAAAAAAAATTGTAATTAAAAGGAAAGGTGATGTGACACAGTGGTAAACATGGCTCTGTCCCAACTTATTTGGAGTGCGTCGCAGCCATCAAAATTTGTTTATTCTTACAAAATACAATAAAGTTGTTCAGTGAAAACACTGGAAATCTTTTCTTTGTACTTTTGTCAGGTTCCAGAGAATTAACAAATCACATAATCTTGGTTTAACTTTAATGGAAATGGGGTTTGTATTAAAAATGTTATATTATCTGCGTCTCAAAATGCTGTTGTAGTCTATTGTACATGATGATCACGTATGTAGAAACATACAAGTCATAGTAAAAAGTTATATGTTTTAGTATAGCCTGGTGATTGAGTTTGAAATGTTAGCTTGCACATCAACTACCATGTCTTGTGCTGAAATCATTTTATTTCTAAGCATTAAAACAACTTTCTCCCTTAATCCTAAATACAAAGTATTCAAGAACACATTTAGGTGAACTGTAAAAAAAAAAAAAAAAAAAAAAAATCATTTTCTTCTACCACTAATAATAAGTGGGGAAAAAAAAAACAAAAAAACAAAACTTAATATTGTGTAAATTTCCCAGATTGGAATTTTTCTGGAACAGTAGTGTGAATTCTGTGGTTTGTAATAACAACAATAGCAACAACAAAATACATTTAAAAAGGTTTAATAACCAGGCAATTTATCCAAGTCATGAAATCTTTTTATTGTATATTTTTTTTGATGTGTTGGCCTAACTGATTTTATTTGAGTACTATTTCATCATACGCTTTTTGTCATTTCTCTCTGGTTTTAGAAGTACAATATAACATTTAGGAGCAAATATACACAGCAAGAGACCGAAGGCAGAAGCTAGAATAGCAAAGACATGAACAGCAACCATATACTTTCCACGAGAGCTCACATAAACTGGAATGAAGGTTATCCACACGGCAAAAAATATAAGCATGCTGAATGTGATGAATTTAGCCTCATTAAAGTTGTCTGGTAGTTTTCTGGCCAAAAATGCTAATAAGAAACACAAAGAAGATAGGAAACCGATATATCCTAACACACACCAAAATCCAATTTCAGATCCTACAGCACATTCAACAATTATAGTTGCACTCATGAACTTGGTGTTATATATAGCAACAGGAGGCTTAGTTGTTAACCATATGATGCAAATAAGTGCTTGCACACAAGTGCACAAGATTACACTTGATCTTTGTTTAGCAGGGCCAAACCACTTCATGACATTACTACCAGGGATGGTGGCCCTAAAAGCCATTAAAACTACCACAGTTTTTGCCAAAATACATGAAATACAGAGAGTACAGCTGATTCCAAAGGCTGGATAGCGAATCCGGCATAACCAGTCAGTGGGCTTCCCTATGAATGTCAGGCCAATCAGAAAGCATGCGCAGAGGAACAGGAGGAGAAGGAAACTTAACTCCATATTGTTTCCTCGTATGACTGGTGTTTTCCTGTACATTATAAACACACCAAGCACTGCTAATGCTGCACAGGCCCCGAATGCTGAAAATGCCCATAGGATTATTCCCAAGGGCTCCTGAAAGGACAAAAACTCTAATGTTTTGGGAATGCACTGGTCTTGGGCTTGGTTTGGCCATGTTTCCTTTGAACATGTTAGACAATCAAGTGAGTCTGTGGAAAAATTGGGGAAATAAGGGAGCATAAAACCAACATTCTTTCTTCTTGAAATATCATTAATTGTGGAGCTGTGAGGAAATTCACACCTGATTGATTACTGATCTCTCCTTCGGCACATGGTATGCAGTCAAAGCAGCAGACTGGCTTTCCTTTTTGCCTGGCCTTCCTGGAGCCTGGCAGACAGCTTTGACTGCACAACGATTCTGGTGCCTAATGACCACAACAGAACAAGCAGTAGAAAAACACTACATAGTTTGAACTCTGTAAGAGTGCGTATCATTAAGTACTTTCCTTGCACAGAGAAATAGACAGACAGATAATCACTCATCTAATTAACTGACCAATATAAAAACCTAAAATGTTGCTAGATCATCTATATAAAACAGCAAAAATTGCATATGTATAATATATTCAAATGTGTATACATTTAAGAAATAAATAAATAAATAAAATAGAAAGTGCATTTCCATTTCAAATTACAAAACTGGATTCTTCTTAGTTCAGCCATAAACATTAAGTAGAGTTGGAGAAAAAGTAAACAATATCTGGTGATGAGTGGGATGGCACACACCTTCTCACCTCTGTGCCACATAATTGCTGGCTCATCTATCAATAGGTCCTTGTTATCTTCAAGGGAGGCATCATAGAATCCCACCCTCACTAGTTGAAGGGAGCCATCAGACCCTTTTTGCCAGTTCATCATATTCATCGTATGATGCAATTGGATCACCGTTGTCATCAAATCTGACCTCTTCCCCTAATGTTGTGAAATTTGTTTGTTTCATGTAGTGCAGGAGCTTAGATGAAGATAGGAAGACAAGATTATGCAAAGTAAACATTAAATACACACATTAAATACATAATTATATATAGGCAGAGAATGTAAAGTAGACATACACCTGCCATGGCAGAATTTGATACAGACTCCCACATGTCCCATTCTGAAAGGGGCCCTTTCCTGGGACACATATGCTCATGTCATGTAATGCATGTGCAATTAGATACACAGCCTTATAAACGTTGTAGGACACTCTTAGTTGTGACACATCAGAATAAAGAGTGTACACATCATCCAAACTCTCACTGCCATTGCAGGGTGGCCAGTTCTGTACACCTTCTCCATGTACATGGGTGTTTAAGGACCCATTCAGCCGACAATGAAAAGTCTCTTCCCAAAACTCAGAAAGAAAATTGGACATCTGCGCAACAGAAACATTTACTCTTCTGAGGTAACTGCCAAGATGTGGGATATCAGCTCTCCGTATGGCAAACCCCAATGTTCCCTTTAACAGATCATCAAAATCCTCCCAGAGGACTTTTGATGTGGCCCAGGCCTCACTGGCAATCCACTGAAGATGTGTGAGATTTTGCTGTCTGCACTCTTTCAGGATACCATGCAGATATGAGTCCACAGAGAAGTTAATTATGACTGTGGCAGAAGAAGATTTTAAAATGTTCACAATTTCCTCCGCTGCATCTTGCGTCAATGCAACAGGATAAATGCGAACATAAGCAGGACAAATATTAAATCTTTCTGACTCTTTCAGGAAGAGCTGGATGGCAAATCGAGCATAGTCTGTATCCACACCAATCACCCCGACCCATGTCCATTGAAAATAATGAACAAGTTTTACTAAAGCTTTAATCTGAAATAGATCACTTGGCATTGTCCGCATGAATGCTGGAAACTCTCTCTTGTTACTGAGACAGGAACAGGATGCAAAGTAGCTCACCTAAAATATGGAAAAACACAACATTTTAGTAAACATTAAAAAAATTAAAAATTGATATTAACTCTAATAAAACTCAATAAAATTGTCTATATATATTGACTATAGGTGAATCTAAATAATCAGACAACATGCATCAAGTTCATGAAATGCATTACCAAGACAAAGTGAGAAAACATAAAATAATGTTAAATGATTTTGTTTTACTAAAGGTATTTTGAATGAGCCTAGAGTTCTCAGAACAGCCATGGAGACTCCTGATGATGCCTCTCCCACAATTACAGGGCTCGGCTGCTTTTGTGTGTCTTCACAGCTTTGTCCACTGCCCCTCTCTGGCTGTCCATTGACCAAGAGAAGAGACCTCTTTACAGATACAGGTATGTCATCACCGCTGTCCCTGATGTGGTAGCCCAGAGATAGGTTTGGCAAAAGGTCTTGCCGCTGGTTTATTTCTCTCACAGCAAAGATCATTGTCTGCATCCACCTCAGTGCTCGAGGGGTAAAGCTGCAACAGATTTCACACATAACTGTATTAAATGCATTAGATAACCTATTTAAAATGAGGCCAAATACATCAGTTAATACGATATCTAAACAGTTCTATTATTCTCATCTTTCAGAAGAAGAAACCATGACGCACAATTTATATTTGATTAGCTTAGGTTTGGTCGTGAAAGAAGAAACCAATGGTATTGTGCTGGAATGTAAAGGAAAAATCCCTCCCAAAACCACATCTCCTCCCTGGTAAAAGCTGTAAGTATCCTCATCTCCCTGATAGATGCACTTATCTTTCCCATTAGACTGGCTCTGCACACAAATACACAGTAGAGGCCAAAATGTGAGAAGAGCTGCATACAGTTGTGCCATAACTGACACAGACAAATGGTGGGTACAGCAAGCAGCATGCATATATATATACAATCTGTGATCAAGGGATGGCCTTAACTTTTCACAAGGAAGCACACAAACCAATAGCATTTACAACTCCTGCTGTCAATCTTTTATGTACCAAGCTTCTTTGACCCAATGGTAATGCACACCTGATTCAGTCATGAGACCACCTTTAAACATTTAATTTAAAATGATTACAATGTTTGCGATTCTAAAATGGTCAAACATTTAAGCCTCTCACCTAAGTTCTGCTGGGTATTTGTATATAAATAAGACATTTTAAATGTTATATGGGTCTTAAGAAATTTCATTTTGAGGTGAACTATTCCTTTATGGAAAAACGGGTTCTTAAAAGGATGGAACAGGATTGGGCAAACCTGTCCTACGGCCCTGTGAGCTTAATAGAAACACACATGCTGCGGCCATTGTAAGTCCACAAGACTGCAAGTACACATGGGGCCTGGTTTTTGCAATTGACCACTTGTCTACTTACATGACATATTTCTGGAGTTTGACTGTTCAAGTGGGAGTGAAGACCGCAATGTTTTAAGATTTTTGTTTACTCAATGGGACACACTCAATCACTGCATGATTGTAGTGCTTCATTTTGCAGTCTCTGCACCAATAAAATGTGCAACACATTTTACAAAGAAATTATACATAACATCTAATTAATGTAACTTTTCCTAGACATGATGCGAAATTGGGGCACAGTAAGTTCCTGAAAGTGATGAATGATGGTATACGCTAAGCCACAAAGACCGCTTGAAAGCAGTATTAGAGATAGTGTGGATTTAGTGAGCATTAAGTCAACCTATATTAAATCAGGAAACTAGATGGGGTAAAATAAACCATGCATACGAGGTGACATTCTCTTGATTTGTACTTAAGTCCAATAATTCTGATGAAATGATTTTGGATTAGCCTCACACGAAGGCACCACAAATGTTGTGATTTATGGTCTCAGTTATTAATATTAATATTTAGTATTAATATTAATATTGAATTTTTGGTCACGTCACCTAAGGTGAGTGCGAGAGTGTCAGATGATTCCTTCCAATATTACGGGGCACCTGCCAAGGAATTTCACCTTGACAATAAAGAACAATCATGGAAGACTGTGGACTTAATTAGAATTATATCAATTGGAGGAAGTTCATAATATGACCAATCTGAAGGATTTGTGAGATATTGTTAGAGCCTCGTACTGTATTAACAACACAAGGAAGACACGTGTGTAATAAAAGGATTTTATTAACAAAAGGATAGACAAGAGTAACTAACAACTACTGAATGGATAAAGTGCAAAAAGAGTGATAAATGCAAGTAAATGAGTTGGATGTTACTATGGCAGTTACAAGTTAATCTCGTGGAAAGATAAACTGTAGTTTCTCTAGAAGAAATAAGGTCAATCTTATTCTGAATTTAACAAATAAATCGAGAGATTATTTGTTATTAACTGATATCAGCTATGCAAAATCTAATGCAAATTAGATAATCATATACTGACAATATACACTAATGCCACGGCCTCTGGAAAGAGGTTTGGTAAGTGATATTTACGTCTGCCTGGTTGTGTTGAATCCGAGGGCGACGTCTCCCACTTGTTGTGCTGGCAGCATTCCAGTGGGAAGAAAAGAGTTGGAATCCGTTTCACAGACTTCACAAAGTACTTTAACGTTGAACTCTTGAAGCACAGAGAAGGTCTTTTTCCTGGAACACGCACATGAGGAAGCCTTGAATTTGAAGGTTCTGATGTCTCTGATCCTTACGCCTGTTTCACACTGCAAGCTTAAGCGGCGCGTGAGCGTAACTACATCGCGCGAGTATTCACACTAGAAGCGTTTGCACAGCGTCACAGCAGCGGCTCGAAGCTACATATAAAGTGAGCATTTCTTTACAAAGACAGCTATAAATTTGTTTTTATAAGCTGGTCATTTATAAACTTGATAGTCTTGAACGTTTGTTAACATGGGGAGGTGTACAACATTCGCATATAAATGTAAATAAATAAATAAAAATAAATAAATAAAAGCCCCGTGTCATCCATTGCTGCACATGAATGAGGTAAGCTTTGTGTTTTACATCATCTGCCGCGTACATGTTTACAAGACAGCAAACTCGGTGAAAAAAGCCAGCAAACTCGGGTTTGATTTGGGTATGCTAGAGCCTATATAGCTGTCTGTGTAATAACTAAAAGAATGTTTATATATCATATTTTCTGGCTAGTTTACTTTAGTTTTTTTACTTTAACCCAAACTGAATAATTAAAAACAAGTTTAAATGAGTAAATCTTCTATATATTTTTGATTCTTAATTTTCTTTTCTGTCATACCCAAATTCTTGTTAAAACACATTAGACATGCTTATTCTGTGCATTTTGAACACTTTTTGTGTGAAATTATATTTATTTTGTCCATCAAAAGTGTGCTTTCACTTTAATTGAGAGTCAGCAGCGCAGCAAAAATAGACTCTGAGCCGAAACCCCCGCTTCACTGCTGCTTACGCGACGCTCATGCTTGATGCTTACACGCTGCTCCTGCTGCCAGTGTGAATGCATCCGTGAATGCATCACACTGGCATGCACGCCGAAAAAAATATGCGCTGCTCACGTGCTGCTTACGCTTGCAGTGTGAAACCGGCCTTATTCTCGGGACATGCAGACAGAACAATCTTTAGATACTGAAGTCAGTGCAGTTTCGGGGGAACACACAGATATGGAGGATCTGATGAGAGGATTTTGAAGTTGGTGCAGAAGATATTTTGAAGATGGGGGCTAAGCTTGTCGTCGTTGTCTCCGTTGCAGTTTTCAAACTTCCCAAACTCACTTCTTGTAGAACTTCCTTGTTTCTCTCTTTAAAGCTTCAGAGTCTTGAGAGAGCAACTTCACAACTCCATAGAGTTGGACTTAGCTTAGCACATCTTGGGACCGGAACTGGAGCAGGAACCATGGAACCAGAATGAGAAACTGCAGCAACCCAGAAACTAGAACCATTCTTTGTCTCAGAGACAAGCCTTTTAATATCTTGAGAAAGGCAAATTCACACTCTTTTGATCCAGTGTTTTGACTGGCTGATGCTGTCAGAGGTGGCCACTGGATGGCCCCTCTCTTGCATGAGGTTCATTTGCATAGTTTAAAGTTCATGTTTAGAACAATGTCTTTAAGGTTTTTCCTATACATAATTCACTTTCCAAACCTTGGCATTGTGCTGAAAAAAAAGTCCAAACATCATTGGGTTGTGTTGAACTTTTACCTATGCATTCATGTGTACCTTAATAGGTAAGTTTGTATATTTTGCATGTACACAAACAACACTCTTTAAGTATATACAGTTCTGTATATACAAGATTTGCTCCATTTTGTCCATTGTTTTCCATATTTATATAAAAAATATATCTTTTGTGGCTTCAAGCCACATGGCAAAACCTGTCTGGTGAGTGGAGTCAGTGGCCGTTAACACCTCAGGTCTCAGGACTGAGGGACTGGTGTGAACAATGAGGAAAATGGTGATTGGATTAGTCTGTTCAATGACATGCTAATGTCACCATTCTTCCCTTGCACAAGTGGTAAGGCAATTGTCTTTGCAGGCTTATCTCCTAGTCCACCTAGTTCCTTGTTTGTGTAACTTCTTTTGGAGGTATGAGTTTTGGAGTCCTGTGCTTTCCATCATGGCAGATGAAAGGGGACTACTGATGTGATGAGGGGAGTCTGCCCTCATGTCTGCCTGCTGATCACTACATCCCCCCTCCTTGTGCAAATCAAAGACCTGGACATTGATGATCTGGACAGTGCACTAGAAGAAACAGCAGGAAGAAAACACACACACCTCACCCCCTCCTTTTGACCATTGGCATGGACGTAAAATATGGCTGAACATAGTTTATGTAGGTCTATGTTCAACTACTATTAGAATGATTTCTAAGCAGATTAGAAACTATCTGGAGAAGGAACCTACACTATATTTCCAAACGTATTGGGACACCCTTCCAAATCATTTAATTCAGGTGTTCCAATCACTTCCATGGCCACAGGTGTATAAAATCAAGCACCTAGACATGCAGACTGCTTCTACAAACATTTGTGAAAGAATGGGTTCCTCCAATGTTCTCTGGAGTGACGAATTATGCTTCTCTGTCTTGCAATCCCATGGACGAGTCTGAGTTTGGCGGTTGCCAGGAGAACGGTACTTGCCTGACTGCATTGTGCCAAGTGTAAAGTTTGGTGGAGGGGGGATTATGGTGTGGGGTTGTTTTTCAGGGGTTGGGCTTGGCCCCTTAGTTCGAGTGAAAGGAACTCTTAATGCTTCGGCATACCAAGACATTTTGGACAATTTCATGCTCCCAACTTTGTGGGAACAGTTTGGGGATGGCCCCTTCCTGTTCCAACATGACTGCGCACCAATGCACAAAGCAAGGTCCATAAAGACATGGATGAGCGAGTTTGGTGTGGAGGAACTTGTCTGGCCTGCACAGAGTCCTGACCTCAACCTGATAGAAAACATTTGGGATGAATCAGAGCAGAGTCTGCGAGCCAGGCCTTCTCGCCAACATCAGTGCCTGACTTCACAAATGCGCTTCAAGAAGAATGGTCAAAAATTCCCATAAACACACTAAACCTTGTGGAAAGCCTTCCCAGAAGAGTTTAGGCTGTTATAGCTGCAAAGGGTGGGCCAACTCCATATTAAACCCTACAGATTAAGAATGGGATGTCATTAAAGTTCATGTGCACGTAAAGGCAGGCGTCCCAAAACTTTTGGCAATATAGTGTATGTGGGGAAGGAAATTAAATTGTCCTAAAGATAGCCTAAAAGCTAGTTTAGATTCTGTAAAGAGTGTTCAGAGTAAACATTGGAAAATGTTTAGCAGAAACAAAAGCAAATTTTGCAGGAAACCAAATAAAGGAGTCCCAAACCAGCTCACTTGGTGACAAGATTGTCAACTGACTGCTGTATTATCAGCAGCATGAAGGTGAAGCCTGACAAAATACAGGGACTGAGTTTCTGCTAACTCTGACGACCCTGTTCAGTTATGGGATACCCCCCTTTCCCTGGGCTGTTCTCCTCTGAGATGTTAGGTGGAGAAGAAGGGGCCAGACCTGGTTATGTTAAGGAGGTCTGTGTCAGTTGAGATGTGCTCCTCTGACTTGCAGTCTTTGAAGGCTTCAAAGGAGTCTGTCTCAGATTTCTGCTAAATCTTCATTGTCCTCTCTTCTAGATGTTCTAGTTCTATTTTGCTTACCCTGTTTGTGGTTGCTCTCGGGGTGATTTCTGCCCTTCCTTTGTCTCACCCTTCTATCCTTACACTGCCTACTCTCCCTAGCAGGGGCATTTTGGCCATTCTTTTGTATCTTAGCACCTGAGGATGTAGGGACCTGGGTGCTCTGCTGGATATCAAAGGACTTTGATTGGGAGGCAAACCTTTTTGCTGTTTGGACTGTCTTGGCGGTATTTGACCTTTGCCTGTTTTTGGACCTTTTTTGTGGATTACTCTTTCATTAAACACAGCATTTGGATCCTCAGCCTTCGTGTCCCTTTGCAGTTGATTACAGAATACCAAGCCACAATGGATCCAGCGGTGTCTTTAGTTCATCTACACCAGGGTAATCGCTCCCTCAAAGACCACATTCAAGATTTTCTGGACATTGCATATTTAACCAACCAACCAGACTATGCTTTTATCGATTTCTTTTGTTATGGACTCAATTAACATTATCAATCTAAGCTCATCCGTGATGGTCCTCGAGGGTCGCTGATTTAATTTTTGGATTATGCACTGTTGTGGAGTGGGTCCTCCTTCACTGTTGGGGAAGTAGAGGAGGATGCTTCCCTTAAACATGTCCCCCACACCCGAACCTCCAGCAAACATGGCTGCCACGCCAGAACCTCCAGCCAACATGGCCGCAATGCCAGAACCTCCAGCCATCATGGATGATATGCCAAAGTCTCCAGCCATCATAGGTGTTACGCCAGAGCCTTCAGCCGTCATGGACGCCAAGGTCAGTGTTCCTGGTCATCATGAACATTGCACATGAAACCATTAAGGCATCCCCTAGGTGTTTGAGACTGGTGCTTCTAGACTTCAAGTCTAGAAGACACACCACTGATGTCGGTGCGGGCAGCTGGTATCTCTGCAGTGTCATCAAAGGGGTCCAGAGGTGGTCCCCCTGACAATTGGTCATCGTTACGGCAATGGCCATTTGGTGTGTTTGGGCCATTCACTGCGTTTCAGTTCATGAGTCCACTCCAGAACCAGATCCAGCCCATGAATCTACTCCAGAGCCCTCTCCAGCCCATGAGTTTGCTCCAGAGCCCACTTCAAGCCAAGAGTCCGCTCCAGAGTCCACCTCAGTCCACGAGTCCACTCCAGAGAGGACCGTTGGCAGGCTTGGGAGGGTTACTTTAAAAATGTATTCCGTTACAGTTACAAATTACTTCATAAAAAAAGTATTCAGTAACATAATCCGAGTACCACAATATGAAAGTAATGTAATCTGATTACTTTTGGATTACTTCAAAGTCACACACACACATATATATATATATATATATATATATATATATATATATATATATATATATATATAAGAAAGAAAGAAAGAGAAATTTGGGGGTCAACTTTACTTTAAATAAATTGCATTTTTTAATTTAATTTTAATTATTTCTTCTCATTGCAATATTATTATTGTTGTTGTTGTTTAGAGCTTAAAAATATAAAAGTCACATCAGATCATAAACAAACTGAACAAGCTTGAATCAAACATTTCTGTTTATGTTTGTTCCGCTTTAATTTTAATGTTTAGCATTTTGGTTACTTTTAAAACCTATTAAAACTAAGCAATCATGTCTCATTGACACAGCCCTGAATATATATATGTAAAGGGCTATACAGACTTACTTGTATATCTAGTGGCTACAGTATGGTATTACAGATTATCTTTTAGTCCTTTGATAAAGAAAGTGTTTTCCTAGCTGGAAGGCAGAGTTTGCACTGTACAACTATGTCGTTTGCATTTTCTTCTTTGAAAACAAAATAGCAGCGAAATTTCCATGAATTGAAAGTGTTTTTCCCCGCGGACAGCATCGTTTCAACTAGCAGCAGTGATTCAATCTGCATCTGAGGAGATGTCTAGATGGGTGTTATTTGTGCATGCACGTGAGTCATCACTGGCAACAGAACCAGGAAATACTGTATAATCAAGCAGCGCTTAATATGTGTTATTATGGCAAAAATAATTATTTATTTAGTTTTAAATGAAATGATTGTAATCCCTATAGTATCCCCCTTTTTTCAAAAAGTAACTGTAATCTGATTACTACGGTTTTTTTTTTTACATAATTGTAACGAATTACAGTTACTGGATTTTTGTATCCTGATTACGCAATGCCATTACATGTATTCCGTTACTCTCCAACCCTGACCGTTGGTGGTCCTCAACAACGCCTTGTACACTTCAGCCCCGTCCGCTCCGCCGTGGTGATGTTGAGAGATAAAAGTTTGGGGCCTTGTGGGCTTTGCTTGCTCTCTTAGCTGCTTTGGAGTCAGAGGTGGAAATAGGAGAGAGGATAGTTTGTTGTAGGGAGACGTATAGGTTGTACAGCTGGGCTTGTTTAACTTAAGCGAGAACTGCATATCTGCATTAATCAGTGCTTGTCTCAATCCTACTACTGTCCATTTTTCGATTGAAGGTATTGTTGACAGGGCTGAAAGATAGGAGGACCCCAGGGATGTCAGGTGGATGTCTTACTGGTGGGGCGAGGGTAGTCCTCTGTGTCTTGGCATGCGTGTCGCCATTCACACAGGCCGGCGCCCACCATTGGGGGAGGTGGACATTGCATTATGAGGTGCAGCGTTGTGAAAAGCCATGTTAGAAGGTTGAGCGGAGTTTTTTTTTGTTTTTTTTTTGTAATGGAATCTGGAGCATGACCCAGACTTACTGAAGTGCCTACTGCTCTGGCCCTGCACTCCAGAAGGGCCAACACAAGCCACAGCAGAACTGCAACACACAGCGGTGTTTCATGAATGAATCTGTGGCTTTGAATGAATTGTGGCAGTCAATTATTCATTGACCCATTTGTAAATACCACCACTTGCTTCGTTACTGAATGAATGAATGACTTGGTGAATCACTCATTAAGACAGTGACTTACCGCCACCTACTGGCAGTTTTAGTTTCATATTTAAAAGTATCACTTTGTTTTTACCATCATTCTCTATTGATAATTTTTCATTTATAGTGCCCCTATTATGCTATTTGAAAGGTTTAGGATCCTGTTTAGGATGTCTTCTACAACAGGTTTACATGCATCAAAGGTCAAAAAACAATTTCTGCTCTGATTGGCCAGATGGCCCAGTCTGTTGCAACTGGTCTACCACTTACAGCTCCGGAGACATACACAATATAGCTAATACACAAAACTATGTATTTTGAACATTCTGTATAAAACACATCAATAATTAATCACACTTACAGGTTGTGATTCTGAGGAGCAAGTTGGTCCAAATTAAGCAGGTACTGTCCCATTTTAACCACTGATTCTTCACAGCCTCATCCTTTGGAAGTGAAAATAAACTGAATTTCCTTTCACAGCGCAGAGCATAGCATCTTGTTGACATGTTATCAACACTAATGAGCTACGTTTGAGAGAGGTTGAAGTTTTTGCGGGATTTCCACGCAGAATGTAGGCGGCGTTATGCAAATGTATTAACCTGTGACATGTGAACTTTGTGGAAATGGGATTTTAATTACAAACAAATTGTTTAAGCGGTTCAGAGTTGACTCTTTCTTTTGAGAGATAATAACTTTTTTTTAACTTTACAACTTTGCAGACTGTTTACATTCACATACAGCTACTTTACACACTGCATGAAATGTAATTTTCAAAAATCCATAATAGGGGCACTTTAAAGCATTTATTTTATAAAGATATTTATAAAGGTAAAAAAACGCTGACGGCGCTGTCTAAACTGCAGCACGAGTCATCAAGCTGCCCACAAGGCTATTGCTCTGACATAAAACATACTCTCTTCAGTTATTTGTGCAACTTTAACCATAGTTGCACATCAACCTCTACAGTGGACCCTAGTGAATCATCCTATACATTGCCACCAAGTGGCAAGCCATTGTATTGTCGATTTTTCCCCCTCCAAACCAAGATGGCCGATGGCCAGTCATAAATGCCAAGTTGCTCTGGAATATCTATCCATTCCTTCTATCCTAGGAGACTCTTGCAGGTAAAAAAAAAAAAAAAAAAAAAAATTGTCGTAGCATAAAGCAATATCTAATGAGTCATGTTATAGTTAAATTTTCCAAGTATTGATTTTAGATTGGGAGAAAATTCTGATTAATCATCTGTCCACTGTAGTGGACATCATGCACCGATTTTTCTGCTACAATTACAATTACTGCTACAGATACTATTACTGTGACAGTTGTTTTTGAAAATACTTCATCTGCAGTAACTTTTTTTGACTGTGAATAAATGTATTTGTGTTATTAGAATGTAATTTGCATTATCAAAAAAGTAATGTGATTATGTAATGTATGTGACTTGTAATGCATTACTCGTTACATCAAAAAGTAATATGATTACGTAATGCACATTACTTTAAATCCATTACTTTACTCGTAACATTAAAAAGTAATCTTATTACGTAATGCGCATTACTTGTAATGCATTACTTGTTAGATCAAAAAGTAAACTGATCAAGTAATGCATGTTACTTGTAATGCATTACTTTACTCGTAACATCAAAAAGTAATCTGATTAAGTTATGCATGTTACTTGTAATGCGCTACCCCCAACACTGCTCATTTCAGATGAGATTGAAAACATCTGATCACTAGGTTTTCTCAGAGGAGAGCTATGTTAGAAATGTGTCCATCTTGAACATAATCAGAATTATTAGCTAATAAGGGTAAATCGACATACTCTGGTACACTGGAGGGAGCGTCTGAATTGGGACCACATCCACACGAAGCCAAAGCTTTCCCTATCTGATCTTTTTTTTCCTCGTCTCAAAAAATATCTGCATACATGTGAAACCACTGAAACAGTGGTTTAATAATTTCTAAATAATGGCTAATATGCTAATATGTTACTATGTATATACCCTACTATGTTAAGTTAAACAATAAATACCATTGTGTCCATGCTTAACTAATGCATAATTGTGAACAAATAAATCATTAATTACTAATTTATTTATGTTTAACTAATACATAATTCAGGACCCTTAAAATGTAAAGTTAATCATTAATTACTAGTGTGTTCATTCTTAACTAATGCTTAATTGTGAACAAGTTAATCTTTAATTGATGCTTAATAATGCATTATTCTGGACCCTTAAAATAAAGTGTTACCAATAAACCTACCAGGAGGCAGGTTTAACTTCAGATTAATGTTGTGTTTCAAAGAAGACACATGGATTACTTGGACTATGCCAGTGAAGGTCAATATACATATATGTGTGTGTATGCCATGATTTTTATATATACACGTGTCTTCTTTGAAACAACATTAATCCGAAGTTAAACCTGCCTCCTATAGGTTTAATTTAAGCCTCAGTTTAGTCCTAGAGTAGCTCTAGTCTTCCTCCAGGAAATCATGGTCATTATATCTTGTATGTTCTCCAAAAGTTGCTGCCTCTCAATTATCCCTGTCAGTAATTCATCCAACTGGTTAGTATCTTTATTTGCAGGTCCTCCTCCAGTCTTAAACCGCTCTCTTCGAGTGTCAGCAGCATTTTTTTTTATTTATTTTTTTTATATATATTCTTCCACAACATATGTATTGAATAACTACTTTAATGTAACAACCCAAAGATTTCACAAAACAGTAAGGTAATAAAGCTGAAGGTTCTTACCTGAAGTTGTTGTATTGTTCTTGTAGATGTGTGTTCATTTGCATTGATTTAATTACAAATAGATTTCCAGGCATTCCTTTTCTTTGATTCCACAGCTGATGTGAGCACTTTTTCTTTGTGTGCAGTTTTTGTCTTCGGTCCTCAAACCGAGACGGGCCAGGACCCCCTGGTCGCAGACTCGGTCCAGCACGGTATATAAGATTTAAAGGCAGTGGAGCACTCCTTCACCTGTCTCAATTTTCCGACCACCACCTCGACGGATGTGCTGAACAATTCAGAGGGTGAAACCGGGGCATCAAGAAGAAATACCTTTTCTTTCTCCCCGATGCTCGCCAAGTTCACCACAGATGTCTCACCCACAGAGCCAAATCTGTGGTGCGCCGCAGCTCAGCAACCGAATCAGGGAAAAGACCCTGACCCTGGTCCAAGTCTTTCAGCAGGTCTGCTTGACAGGCTTGGATCACTGCCATTGTGTGCAGTGCAGTCCCAGCCTGACCTGTTGCTGCGTATGCCCTGCCATTTAAATGTGATGTAGTCTCAAGGGCTGGGCTGGAGCTTTCCGTGTCGATGTTTCTCCTAGCAAGAAATAGCCATACTCGTACATCCCCTTCCTGGTTTGATGCCAGCAGAGCACTAGCTGCTGGATCAGAAGATGTAAGAGACAGCACATCATCCTCCAGCAGCTCACTCTCGTCAGCTGCTGAGGGATGCAAGAGATTTACACCTCTCTCAAACTCCTCAGCAAGCTCCATTTGAGATCCCCACGATCTCACGAGTCTCCTCTCCGCCTTAGTGTGAGCAGGACCTGAGCCGCGGGGCACAGATGACTGTCCCTCTCCCCTCGAGAAGAGGAATACATCAGAGCGGAGCATTCTCACTGGAAAACGTTCACAGTGCACACAAACGGACCACTCAAGGACCGAGTGTGCATGCTCCACACCCAGACAGAAAACGCACAATTCATGTGTGTCATCAGGTGTCAGAAACCTCGGACATGGATTGGCACACTTCTTGAAACGCTTGTCACTTGTCATTTTGTCATTAAGAATGTAGAGATGACATGTTTTCTAGGCGCCCCTTTTATACTTCCTGGTCGCACTAGTAGTGACATCATCGCTGGCCAATACAATTGTTTTAATTTTGCAGTGCTTCAGCCATCAGTCATGCTGAGGCGTTCCCCATAGTATCTCAGGACGCAGTGTCTCGTTCCCTGTTCCACTAGGGTTACAGTTGTAACCTGAGACGTCTTCTATTGTTTGGTAAAGTTATTTGTTTATTTTTTTATTTTTTTGATTGCAGTAATTTTTTCTTCTGGCATAGTTTTTCTTGGATTTGCTCCTCAGTTTCATTATTTTTTTCCATACCAATTTTAAGCACTTCTTGGTTCATTCCATGTAGGCAACTTTGGTCGTGCTAATTCAGATTAGCACAGTTGGTTTTAAATTAATCTTGTTTATTTTAGTTCAGGACTTCTCAGTCCAGGTGTTCGTAATCTGTACTCAATCTGGGTTTCAGAAAGCCATTTTTAAGCCATGATTAACTATTCTAGATTAAGGCCTACTCCTGTATTAATTGAACCCTGTCTGAAAAGCTGCCACTAAAAGCAACTGACCTAACAACCAGCTATAACACACTACCAATGCCTAGCAACTATACAGGAAAGCCTTGCAAGCAACCCTTGTGTGATGTATCTTTTTAAAAGAGTACAACTGAGATGGCATGTCTGCTTGAGCAACAACTCTTTTCTTTACTTCCACAAAACTCTTGCCAGGACATTTCCCAACATTCCTCAGCACTATTTAGCAATGGTCTCTATTGCTTCAAATGCAAACTACTCTCTGAGAAGTACATCTCATGGATTAAACAGTTCCAGTCCTCATTGTGGATGTTTACAATGAACATTTAAAACCACAAGTACAGGCACATATATTTGCTCCAGAGTATTAATCTAATGTCATTTCATTTATTTACTGATGGTCACTGAAGTGTTGATAGCAACTGATGTTATCAGGATCTTAGTTAATTTGTTTGTAGAATGTTAGGAAGAGTTTAACACTTTAATAGAGAGTCCAATATTAGATCAAATCAAACAATTTGCAGTTATTTGAATGGAGTATAAATGTCATGTCCCAACAACTCATATTATGAAGTTTCAGTTGTTATTGATACTGGTAGCTCAAAGTCAAATTTTGCGTAGTGGTCTGTAGAAACCATTGCATTAGAGAGTTGAGAAACAAACAAACAAACAAACAAACAAAAAGAATTGTGAATGGAAAACTTATTAGTGTCTAAGTTACACATATGAGATATTATTTAATTTAATTGCCAAGATAATTATCAAGATTCACAAGTTTGTGTGCCCATATAATATCATCAGTGTTAAAAAGATTTGGCTTGCTGTCTGCTATAGAGGGGCTCAGAGAGGATTTTCTACTCGAGCTCTAACTGCCAAAAGAATTAACAAAGGGAAGTGGTAAGAGGCTGTTTTTATACATTGGTATTAATTAGAAGATTAGATGAGCGTACTGCTCTGAAAATTATGTTTAATAACTTCACTAATTTAATTATAAAAACATATGGGAGATATAATAAGCTTTAGTGTCTTTTTATCACGTTAGAATGTGGGGGAGGTGTGCATTTCCATTAGCTCAAAGAACTGATTATATTCACAGTCCCTTGGTACATTAAAGATTGACAGTAGGAGTTGCATATGCTATTGGCTTGTGTTTCCTCATGAATTAAGGCCATCCCTCAATCACAGATTGTTTATAAATTCTGTACACACCAGAATTATGTGTGTCAGTTATGGCACTAGTTTATGCAACTCTCCTCACACTTTGGTTTCTATTGTGTATTGGTGTGCAGAGTCAGTATAAAAACAAGGATAAGTGCATCTATCAGGGAGATGAGGATACATACACCTTTTACCAGGGGGGAGATGTGGTTTTGGGAGGGCTCTTTCCTTTGCATTTCAGTCCTATATCATTGGTTTCTTCTTTTAGGATTAAACCTAATTCAACTAAGTATAAATTGTGTGTTATGTTTTATGTTTCTTCTTATAGATGATGTGTGAAAAAAAATTTAATTGTTAAAAATTGTTCTTAATTTCTCTGAACTAAAAGCAAATACATTTTTGTTTGCTGCATTGCAGTTATTTAATTCATGAAGTGAAGTCTATGAAATCTGTTGCAGCTTTACCCCTCGAGCATTGAGGTGGATGCAGACGATGATCTTTGCGGTGAGAGAAATTAACCAGCAGCAAGACCTTTTGCCAAACCTATCTCTGGGCTACCACATCAGGGACAGCGGTGATGACATACCTGTATCTGTAAAGAGGTCTCTTCTCCTGGTCAATGGACAGCCAGAGAGGGGCAGTGGACAAAGCTGTGAAGACACACAAAAGCAGCCGAGCCCTGTAATTGTGGGAGAGGCATCATCAGGAATATCCATGGCTGTTCTGAGAAGTCTAAGCTCCTTCAAAATACCTTTAGTAAAACAAAATATATAAATATTATTTCATTAACAAAAATATAATTTGCCTTGGTAATGAATATTGTGATGATGTATTGATGCATGATGGTGCTGTATTATTTAGATGAACTTATGCATAAAGTTGCATTTTTTTTATCATTTATTATACATAAATATTGATCATTTTGGTCCATATACAATATTATTATGGTGATATATAGATGTTTCCTTGTACTGTTATTGCACTGCTAATCTTACTGTTTTCAAATTTTAGGTGAGCTACTTTGCATCCTGTTCCTGTCTCAGTAACAAGAGAGAGTTTCCAGCATTCATGCGGACAATGCCAAGTGATCTATTTCAAATAAAAGCTTTGGTAAAACTTGTTCATTATTTTCAATGGACATGGGTCGGGGTGATCGGTGTGGATACAGACTATGCTCGGTTTGCCATTCAGCTCTTCCTGAAAGAGTCAGAAAAATTTAATATTTGTCCTGCTTATGTCCATCTTTATCCTGTTGCACTGACGCAAGATGCAGCGGAAGAACTCGTGAAGATTTTAAAATCTTCTTCTGCCACAGTCATAATAAGCTTCACTGTGGACTCATATCTGCATGGTATCCTAAAAGAGTGCAGACGGCAAAATGTTACTCATCTTCAGTGGATTGCCAGTGAGGCCTGGGCCACGTCAAAAGCCCTCTGGGAGGATTTTGGTGATCTGTTAAAGGGAACATTGGGGTTTGCCATACGGAGAGCTGATATCCCACATCTTGGCAGTTACCTCAGAAGAGTAAATGTTTCTGTTGCTCAGACATCCCATTTTCTCTCTGAGTTTTGGGAAGAGACTTTCCATTGTCGGCTAAATGGGTCCTTAAACACCCATGTACATGGAGAAGGTGTACAGAACTGGCCACCCTGCAATGGCAGTGAGAGTCTGGATGATGTGTACACTCTTATTCTGATGTGTCACAACTCAGAGTGTCCTACAACGTTTACAAGGCTGTGTATCTCATAGCACATGCACTACATGACATGAGCACATGTGTCCCAGGAAAGGGCCCCTTTCAGAACGGGACATGTGGGAGTCTATATCAAATTCTGCCATGGCAGGTGTGTGTGTGTGTGTGTGTGTGTGTTATTTTCTTTTTTACATTATCTGCCTATAATGTTTCTAATGATTTTTTTAGACAATGTGCAAGTATTAAAGCAATGGCTTACAACAAAAATATAGGGGGAGAAATGTACATTTATGTATTTTAATGTGTTCATTACTTTGCATTATCCTTTTTCCCAACTTTCACCTAAGCTCCTGTATTACATGAAACGAACACATTTCACAACATTAGGGGAAGAGGTCAGATTTGATGACAACGGTGATCCTATTGCATCCTATGACCTGATGAACTGGCAAAAAGGGTCTGATGGCTCCCTTCAGCTAATGAGGGTGGGATTCTATGATGCCTCACTCGAAGATGACAAGGACCTAGTAATAGATGAGCCAGTAATTATGTGGCACAGAGGAGAGAAGGTGTGTGCCATCCCTCTCATCACCAGACATTGTTTACTATGTTTGCTTTTCTTTCAGCTCTACTTAATGTTTATTGCTGAACTAAGAAGAATCCAGTTTCATAATTTTAAATGGAAGTGCACTGTTGATTTGTTGTTGTTGTTGTACTAAACATTTTAATATAGAATACATGTGTAAACTTTCACTGTGTTATGTAGATCAAGGGTGTTCAATCCTGCTCCTGGAGGACCACTGTCCTTCAGAGTTTAGCCTTAACTAATTAAACACACCTGAACCAGCTAATCAAGGGACCTGTCCCACTATCGACACTTGCAGTTTTGGCCACTTGAGAATGCTTGTACGCAACAAGAAGTAAGTGTGCAAGACTGTCTAAGGTCTGATAAATGCCAAATATCAGTGCCCTTGCTGCACACTACATAAACAATATCTCTAATACCGCTTTGATGCTAAGCGTATCCCGTCGTTTATCATTTTCAAGAATTTACATGCTCTGAAAATTGGAGATGTTGAGAAAAAAAAAAAAAAAAGATATTACATGTAATTTGGTAGCAAAATGTAAGGTGTTACACATTTTATTGGAGCAGAGAAGATAATATGCATTTGGAAATGTTTGCAACTACTTTTTTCACTTTATTAGAAACACAACAGTTACTAAATTGTGTCTGATACACAGGGAATACTAAACAGAGAAGTTTATTTTAAAGTGCAAAGTATTTAAAATCAAAATTCACAAATGAAAAAAAAAAAAAAAAAACACTATTTGCAACACTATAAATGTGTCCCTTTGGGTAATCAAAAGTCCTGCACAGTGCGGTCTTTATGCCACTTAAACACTTATAGAAAATACAGAAAATAAGTAATGAAAGTAGACAAGTGCTCAACTGCAAAGCAAGTAGTGGGAAAGGACCAAGGTCTTCAGATTCACTAGAAACCTCCAGGTTGTTGGAGCAGGTTGGAGTTGTACTCCACAGGAAGGTACCCTCCAGCAGCAGAATTTGACACCCCTGATTTAGATAATCCTGCTACATTTTAAGTTATTTAGATTATTGTGCACACAAAATTATGCATAAATTATTATTATCGGTCAGATATTTCCCTATGCAAAGAGTTAAGGAAATGCAGTGTTTTTCTACTGCTTCTTTTGCTGTGGTCATTAGGCACCAGAGTCATTGTGCAGTCAAAGCTGTCTGCCAGGCTCCAGGAAGGCCAGGCAAAAAGGAAAGCCAGTCTGCTGCTTTGACTGCATACCATGTGCTGAAGGAGAGATCAGTAATCAAACAGGTGTGAAGTTCTTCACAGTTCCTCACTTAATGGTATTCTGAGAAGAAGGGAAAATTAGTGTTTTATGCTGCCCTTCCCTCCATTGTTTCCACAGACTCAAATGATTGCCTGACATGTTCAAAGGAAACATGGCCAAACCAAGCCCAAGACCAGTGCATTCCCAAAACATTAGAGTTTTTGTCCTTTCAGGAGCCTTTGGGAATAATTCTATGGTCAGTTTCAGCATTCGGGGCCTGTGCAGCATTAGCAGTGCTTGGTGTGTTTATAATGTACAGGAAAACACCAGTCATACGAGGAAACAATATGGAGTTAAGTTTCCTTCTCCTCCTGTTCCTCTGCGCATGCTTTCTGATTGGCCTGACATTTATAGGGAAGCCCACTGACTGGTTATGCCGGACTCGGTATCCAGCCTTTGGAATCAGCTTTACTCTCTGTATTTCATGCATCTTGGCAAAAACTGTAGTAGTTTTAATGGCATTCAGGGCCACCCTCCCTGGCAGTAATGTCATGAAGTGGTTTGGCCCTGCTAAACAAAGATCAAGTGTTATCCTCTGTACTTTTGTGCAAGGACTTATTTGCATCATATGGTTAACAACTAAGCCTCCTGTTGCTGCATATAATACCAAGTTCATGAGTGCAACAATAACTGTTGAATGTGCTGTAGGATCTGAAATTGGATTTTGGTGTGTGCTAGGATACATTGGCCTCCTAGCCTCTTTGTGTTTCTTATTAGCATTTTTGGCCAGAAAACTACCAGATAACTTTAATGAGGCTAAATTCATCACATTCAGCATGCTTATATTTTTTGCTGTGTGGATAACCTTCATTCCAGTTTATGTGAGCTCTCGTGGAAAGTATATGGTTGCTGTCCATGTCTTTGCTATTCTAGCCTCTGCCTTTGGTCTCTTGCTGTGTATATTTGCTCCTAAGTGTTATATTGTACTTCTAAAACCTGAGAGAAATGACAAAAAGCATATGATGAAAAAATAGATTTTTTTTTTTCAAGTCTAGTTCATCATGTTACAGGATTAATGCTTACAGGCTGAACATATGTGTGCAAAATTCACTCAAGCCACGCTCTTACTTACAGGGTTAGTCCACAATTGATCCTCAGCAAATAGATTAATATAACCCATATAAGTTGAACAGTTATTAAACCTTGTTATTAAAGTACTCTTGTTCCTGTTGTTATTTTTTCTAAAAGATTTGTAATTTTAAGATTTCCATTTTAGTAGAAGGACAGTCAACATTATCTCCACATCAAATGCATAGAATGCAGATTGAAGACATTGAAAGAACTGTAATTTAATTTAATTGTGCTAAAAATTGTACTAACATGCTCCGGAGTATATTTTATTCTGGGTAAGAGATCCCAAACCTAAACTGGACCTCAGCTGTAAGGGAAAGTGACATCTGATGCAATAAAGCCACTCTGCCTGTATCTCTTGCTCCAAATTAAAGCAGTTCAGAGTGAAAACATTTTAGTGACAAAATTGCCCAGCTTTTGCTGCTAATTTTTATTATTATATTTATTTTATTTTTATTTATAAGCATTTATATTTATACAATATATTTAGTGTTGTTTATACAGTAATTTAGATCAGATTTTAATATATTTTATATATATATTTTAATATATTTAATTTATATTTTATAATCGGGTTGGGTCTAGGGTTGTAGCAGTATACTGGTATAACGTACACTATATGACTGTATTAACAACGATCCCTGTTCACAATAATTAGGGGAGACCGGGGGCAATTGTAACAAATTTTGGCCATGTCGTCATTATTCAAAAACCTTTTGAAATATTTGGATACAATTTTTATGTCAGTAACTTGTATCTGTGTTCTACTTGTTAACAATCACCAAATATTTTTACAAGCAATGTTAGAGTCACAATATTGATTGAAACATTAGAAGTCAAACGTTACATCTGCCCCCACATGTGGACCACAATAAACTCCAGAGAATATGGATATAGTTAAAACTATTTAATATCCATTACATCAATATCATCCAGAACAATTCATTAACTCCCCCTGCGGTTTTCCTTGGTCTGAACCTAGGCATGCTGTGAAGAGAAAGTGTACAGGGCCTACTCAGTAAAATGGATCCCCAGATTGAGAGACAAAAACTTTAACCTCTGGACTATGCCACTAAATATATTGATAACACAGTATACATAGTATAGCCAGGCTATAGTTCATTCATATACATAAATATTTAAACTGAACACAAAAAACTTTTCACATTATTACATTTTTATTATGACATTAGAAAAAAATAATAACAAATTATTTTCCATATTGAGTTTCCATGCTACTATTACAAGCCAAAAATATTAGTAAATATGTTAATAAATATGTTGATCTTACACCAGTATGGCAGTATTTAAATTTAAGACAACTTCTGATTCATAAACATTGAAGATTTTGAAAGCATGAATGCATGGGCTTTGAATCGCGGTCCACAGATTGAGAGGCAAAAGATTTAACCACTGGACTATGCTACCACAATACAATATTTAGAGTACATAGATATTTAAACTGAACACAAAACACTTTTCTTAAATTATTGGGGAAAAAAAAAAAAAAAATCTATTGTGATGTCCTTACTAAGCTGGACAGTATTTTGATGGTGTCTGGGGCAATTGTAATGCAGTGTTACAATTCCCCCCGACTGTACCACCCCATGATAAGCTACCCTGCTAGCTAAAAACAACAAAGCTAATGTTTGTCAAAGATATTAAATGTTAGACAACAGAATGGTCATCAAAACAAGACAGATTTAAATTCATAGACATTAATGGTTAAGACAGTATGAGGAAAATACTGTAGATGAAACAAATTTCTTTTATACATCAAAAATGAGTCTTTGCAGAAAAACTTTACCAAGTATGACTCAGCAGCTTGTCCTTTGGCATGCAAACAGGGATCTCCACAAAGCACGTGCAAAATGATTCTCATGGTTCTGTCTCATTTCTGATTGGTGTAATTTGAAATGTTACAATTGCCCCCTGTTAGAATTTTTGCATTCTCAGGCCCTGTAAATGCCATTGTGATGTAAATAAACGACGAACACGCAAAAAAAGTTTTCCGTTTTTAGTTGAAAATAGTGTTGTGTAAACAGGCCCCACAGACATGTTTCACTGCTTATTGCGCTTCAACGGTTTAAAATCACTTGTTTTTAAACAGCAGTGGTTAAAAAGCGCATACAGTTGGTAAGCTTTCATAACGGTGCAGCACAGCAACGTCATGTGAATGTGTAATGGCGATAGAGACAATATTCCAAAATCTCTACCAGTTAATAATGTCTACCATATCGCCCACCCCTACTGTGCCATTTTTAATTGATGCACTTTTTTTTTTTTTTTTTTTTTTATTACTGTGAACAAGTAGCCCTATTATATTGTTTGTTTGATGTTAAATAAATGTAATAAGAAAGCAAATAAACCAAACTCTGACCACAAACGGACTCAGGACTGCACCAAAAGCTCTAGTATGAAAGCACCCTTACAGTGCATTCAACGTATTCTTTTAAAGAGCTCAATGATCCAGGCTTAGCTGTTTTCTCGATCAAACAGTACATTGATCTAGTACTTGATCCAGTCACAACAGTTCATCAGTAAACTAATATAAAAGAGCAAAATTTAGAGAAATAATGCTTTAGCAAATAATATGTTGGTGTAACTACTCACTATTTTAAATTGCTTGATTAATTTAGTTGACATTTTTTCATATTTCTGCCCATTCCTATGAAAAGGTTTATCCATGTCACTAGTGTAACCATAACAAGGAAAAGACTGCCCTGTGATCTATTGTTCTGTGAAAGTAAGAGGCACTATGGGATTTTAAGTCATAGTTGTATATAGTAAGCTAGAATATGAAATTTACATATAATCGTACACTGTAAGTATATAATAGCTACAGTGTCAAAGATATAACATACAAAGACATTTTTTTATTACCACATAATTTCCACATTTACAGTGTTTATGTACACTGTAAAAACTATTTATCTGAATTTTCACATTTCTGAATTTTTTTCCGTCTGTGTTGTGTGCATTTGTTGGTGAAGATATTGGCAAGTTTAACTGAAAGTGAATGTCGAAAGTCAAATATAAATAATACCAACAACAAAGTGGATATACAAAAGTTAATTTTATTTACTGGATAACTTGTAGGCTAAAGGTCCTTTCTGCTGAGGAAAAAAATGTCGGCTATTACTGCATTTTTTTTTTTTTTTTTACTGTATTGTATTATTACAAATGCACTTTTTTAAAAGTTATTTTTTCATCATATGCTTTTTGTCATTTTTCTCAGGTTTCAGAAGTACAATATAACATTTAGGAGCAAATATACACAGCAAGAGACCAAAAGCAGAGGCTAGAATAGCAAAGACATGGACAGCAACCATATACTTTCCACGAGAGCTCACATAAACTGGAATGAAGGTTATCCACACAGCAAAAAATATAAGCATGCTAAATGTGATAAATTTAGCCTCATTAAAGTTATCTGGTAGTTTCCTGGCCAAAAATGCCATTAAGAAACACAAACAAGCTAGGAGGCCAATGTATCCTAACACACACCAAAATCCAATTTCAGATCCTACAGCACATTCAACAATAATTGTTGCACTCATGAACTTGGTGTTATATGCAGCAACAGGAGGCTTAGTTGTTAACCATATGATGCAAATAAGTGCTTGCACACAAGTGCACAAGATTACACTTGATCTTTGTTTAGCAGGGCCAAACCACTTCATGACATTACTGCCAGGGAGGGTGGCCCTGAATGCCATTAAAACTACTACAGTTTTTGCCAAGATGCATGAAATACAGAGAGTAAAGCTGATTCCAAAGGCTGGATAGCGAATCCGGCATAACCAGTCAGTGGGCTTCCCTATAAATGTCAGGCCAATCAGAAAGCATGTGCAGAGGAACAGGAGGAGAAGGAAACTTAACTCCATATTGTTTCCTCGTATGACTGGTGTTTTCCTGTACATTATAAACACACCAAGCACTGCTAATGCTGCACAGGCCCCGAATGCTGAAAATGCCCATAGGATTATTCCCAAGGGCTCCTGAAAGGATAAAAATTCTAATGTTTTTGGAATGCACTGGTCTCGGGCTTGGTTTGGCCATGTTTCCTTTGAACATGTCAGGCAATCATTTGAGTCTGTGGAAAAATTAGTGAAAAGGGGGAGCATAAAATGTATATATATATTTTTTTTACATTAATTTATTGATTGATTGATTAAGTTCTATATTTTGTATTATTATTATTGTTGTCATTGTTATTCAAAATTACTTATTAATTAATTATTAATTAATTGAGGAGCTGTGAAGAAATTCACACCTGTTTGATTACTGATCTCTCCTTCAGCACATGGTATGCAGTCAAAGCAGCAGACTGGCTTTCCTTTTTGCCTGGCCTTCCTGGAGCCTGGCAGACAGCTTTGACTGCACAATGATTCTGGTGCCTAATGACCACAGCAGAACAAGCAGTACAAATGTAGTCTGAACTCAGTGGGAGTGCATATCACCATATATTCCAATGCTTAAAGAAATATGCAACTTAAAAATCTAAAATGTAGCCAGATCATTTACATTATACTCTACAGAATAACACACATTTAACAATTATTGGTAACACTTTAGTTTAGTGTACAATTCCAACTATTAACAGGTTGCTTATTAGCATGCATATTACTAGGATATTGGCTGTTTATTAGTACTTATAAATCACATATTAATGCTTTATTCTGCATGACCATATTCTACATCCCTTGATCCTACCCAATACCTAAACTTAACAGCTACCTCACTAACTATTAATAAGCAGTAATTGGGGGTTTACTGAGGAAAGCGTCGTAGTTAGTTAATAGTGAGAATTGGGCCCTAAACTAAAGTTTGTCCGAAATTTTATATATAAAGTTTTAGTACAAAATGAAATCAATAGTGCATTGCCATTTAAAGTTACAAAACTGGATTTTATTTAATTCAGCCATAAGCATTGGGAAGAGTTGAAGGCAAAACAAACATAGTAAGCAGTATCTGGTGATGAGTGGGATGACACACACCTTCTCTCCTCTGTGCCACATAATTGCTGGCTCATCTATTA
Organism: Ctenopharyngodon idella; assembly: GCF_019924925.1. NCBI lineage: Eukaryota > Metazoa > Chordata > Actinopteri > Cypriniformes > Xenocyprididae > Ctenopharyngodon > Ctenopharyngodon idella. Next base: position 34,136,594 of record NC_067237.1, on the reverse strand, counting down.
TTAGGTCCGTGTCATCTTCGAGGGAGGCATCATAGAATCCCACCCTCACTAGTTGAAGGGAGCCATCAGACCCTCTTTGCCAGTTCATCAGATCGTAGGATGCAATAGGATCACCGTTGTCATCAAATCTGACCTCTTCCCCTAATGTTGTGAAATGTGTTTGTTTCATGTAGTACAGGAGCTTAGGTGAAGTTTGGGAGAAAGGATGATGCAAAGCAAACATTCAAATGCATGGATGGAAATACTTATACATAGATGTTATATTTAACCATTGCTTTAAAACTTGTATACTGTTTGATAATTCCTTATCAGCGCTATAAATGCAGAGAACGTAAAATGGTGAGTAACACACACCTGCCATGGGAGAATTTGATACAGACTCCCACATGTCCCGTTCTGAAAGGGGCCCTTTCCTGGGACACAAGTGCTCATGTCATGCAGTGCATGTGCTATGAGATACACAGCCTTGTAAACGTTGTAGGACACTCTGAGTTGTGACACATCTGAATAAGGGGTGTACACGTCATCCAAACTCTCATTGCCATTGCAGGGTGGCCAGTTCTGTGCCGCTTCTCCATGTGCATGAGTATTTAAGGACCCATTCAGCCGGCAACGGAAAGTCTCTTCCCAAAACTCAGAGAGAAAATGGGATGTCTGAGCAACAGAAACACTTACTCTTCTGAGGTAACTGCCAAGATGTGGGATATCAGCTCTGCGTATGGCAAAACCTAATGTTCCTTTTAACAGATCACCAAAATCCTCCCAGAGGACTTTTGATGTGGCCCAGGCCTCACTGGCAATCCACTGAAGATGAGTAACATTTTGCCGTCTGCACTCTTTTAGTATACTATGTAGTTCTGATTCCCCAGAGAAGTTTACTGTGACTGTAGCAGACGAGGCTTTTAAAATGTTCACAAGCTCCTCCACTGCATCTTGCATCAGTACAACAGGATAAAAGTGGACATAAGCAGGACAAATATTAAATCTTTCTGACTCTTTCAGGAAGAGCTGAATGGCAAACCGAGCATAGTCTGAATCCACACCGATCACTCCGACCCATGTCCATTGAAAATAATAAACAAGTTTTACTAAAGCTTTAATCTGAAATAGATCACTTGGCATTGTCCGCATGAATGCTGGAAACTCTCTCTTGTTACTGAGACAGGAACAGGATGCAAAGTAGCTCACCTAAAATATAAAAACACATTTCAGTAAGATTAAAAGTCTAATTTTAATCTTACTGAAGATGAATTACGTATGATTAACATATCTATCATTAATAAAATCAAACAATATTATAGCATTAAATTAATACAACATTACAGCCTTCATTACCAAGAAGGAAATGCAACAATGAATAATGTTAAATGCTTTACCAAGGGTATTTTGAAGGAGCCTAAAGTTCTCAGAACAGCCATGGAGACTCCTGATGCAGCATCTCCAACGATTACAGGGCTCGGCTGCTTTTGTGTGTCTTCACAGCTTTGTCCACTGCCCCTCTCTGGCTGTCCATTGACCAGGAGAAGAGACCTCTTTACAGATACAGGTATGTCATCACCGCTGTCCCTAATGTGGTAGCCCAGAGAAAGATTTGGCAAAAGGTCTTGCCGCTGGTTTATTTCTCTTACAGCAAAGATCATTGTCTGCATCCACCTCAGTGCTCGAGGGGTAAAGCTGCAACAGATTTCACACACACACAGACCTGTATTAAATAAATTGCATAATTGCAACACAACAAAGAAAATGTATGCAATTTCTAAACATTTATATTATTTTACATAACATCTTTCAGATGATGAATGCATGACATACAATTTATACTTGGTTGGCTTAGGTTTGGTCCTGAAAGAATAGAATGACGATATAGGGCTGGAATGCAAAGGAAAAATCCCTCCCAAAACCACATCTCCCCCTGGTAAAAGCTTGATGTATCCTCATCTCCCTGAAAGACACAGTTGTCCTTGCTTTTATGCTGACTCTGTAAACCAATACACAGAGGCCAAAATGTAAGCAACATTGCATAAAGCCGTGCCATAACTGACACAGACAACTTAATCTAATGGGTACAGCATATATAGATAATCTGCAATTGAGGGATGGCCTTAACTTTTCACCTGAAACAAGCAAACCAAAAGCATATGCCCCTCCTGCTGTCAATCTTTAATGTACCAAGCCCTTGTGAATTTAATCACTTATTTTAACCAATGATAATGCACACCTGCTACACGTTCAATATTTGATTGCAATGTGTAATCTTTAATGGAATTCTGATTCAATAAAATGGTCACATAATAATTTTAAATGTGTTATTTTCTATGTTTGTTAATTTCAACTATTCTGGTGCTTATTTTACTATGGTCTGTAAACACTGTAAATATATGTTTAAAAAAATTGGTGGATCAGACCTGTAACAGAGATGGCCTAACTTAAGTGTTGCCTCATTTTATCATTTTTTTTATCATTTTACATTTAGTACGTTTAGATGGCACAGTAATAATATACCATCAATTATGTGAAGACAACATAATGGAATTAAATGTATATAAACTTCTAGGTTAAGCATTTGGCAGTTGATTTTTATGAGTTTATGCGTATATATATATATATATATAGTAAATATTCATATACGCAACTGATTTTGATTAACTAATCAGCATATGTAATTAATTTGAATAACAAGCCTACTAAATAAACCATTATTGATATTGTAATTAAATACAGTATGTCTAGCACAGACACTAATAGTTTCAGTTTGAGGCATCATGGGAAAGAACATAGTGCCCCTGATACAATATATAGCTCAGAAGGACGTCATGCATAATGATATGCATGACTAACATATAAAATCGAAGGTAAGAGAAGCATCTCTCTGCCTTTTTTCATGTGGAGGTTAACAGGATAATGATTCATATTTTTGTCTCTGTATTTCACCTTTCCAATGCAGCTGTAACTTTAAGCTGCAAACCACAGGGTGACTTTAATCTGCCAGTGTTCATGACTAGTGGAGATTTCACAATAGGAGGAATTTTTCCTTTGCATTATAGAGTAGAGCTTCCACCAACAGACTACATAAAGAGACCTTTAGCAGCACAGTGTCGAGGGTAAGGACATGTCTTATATGTTTTGTTTTTGTTATCTTTCCTAACTTGTATTTTTTAATCTATTATTTACGTTTTTTTTATTATTATTCTTTTTCCAATAAATAATTTTGAAAAACCAATCCATTATTTTTACAAGAATTTCAACAAAGGTGTGTGTATATATATATATATATATATATTATTTTTTTTATGCAGGTTTGATCCAAGAGCTTTCCGCTGGGCTCTCACTATGATGCTTGCTGTGGAGGAAATTAACAACAGAAAAGACCTTTTACCAAACCATACTCTGGCTTATAGTATCTTTGACTCTTGTGCCACTCCTGTAACGGCTCAGAAAGCAGTCCTGGCAGTACTAAATGGACAGGATGTTGTTCAAAGTTTTATATGTTCTGGAGCTGGTCCTTTATTAGGATTAATAGGAGAATCTGGATCCTCACAATCCATTGTTGTCTCCAGAACTCTGGAGCCTTTCAAAATACCCATGGTAAAAAAAAAAAAAAAAAAAAAAAAAGGAAAACACACCTTGTTTTTCAAACTTTGTTTTCTTGTTATTCTATATATTCTTATACATTTTGTAAGTCCTAACTTTTATGAAGGTGGCTAACAATTGTTGCTTTTTCTGCTTCTTTCTTTCTTTCTTTCTTTCTTTTCTTTTTTTTTTTTTTTAATTTATAGATAAGTTATTTCTCAACCTGCTCTTGTCTAAGTGATCGGAAGCAGTTCCCAACATTTTTCAGAGTGGTTCCTAGTGATGATTTTCAAGTCAAAGCTATTGCACAGCTCTTAAAGAAGTTTGGCTGGACATGGATCGGCGTGGTCACTGAAGACCATGACTATGGCAGGTTTGCCTTACAAGGCTTAAAGCGGGAAATTGAAAATACTAACATTTGTCTTGCCTATCATGAAATGATCCCTAAAGACTATACCCAGGAACAAGTCCTGAAGATTCTTAAAGTAATGAAGGACTCCACAGCTAATGTAGTTGTTGTTTTTTCAGGAGAGGGTGAATTTTACCCTTTCTTAAAAGAGTTTGTGACTCAAAATATCACAGGAATTCAGTGGATTGCAAGTGAGGCTTGGATTACAGCTTCAGTGTTAGCAGAAACATATCCATTCTTAGATGGAACAATTGGGTTTGCAATACGTCAAGGATACATCCCAGGTCTTCAGGATTACCTCAAAACAGTGACCCCAGAAAGGTACCCTTCTAACCCTCAAGTTCAGGAGTTGTGGGAGGCTCTGTATGGTTGTTCCCCCTCCACATCCAGGTTGAACAGCCATTTGCCCTCCTGCACAGGGAAAGAAACTCTCAGACATGAACACGCTGCCTACATGAACACGTCCAGCCCTCGTGTGACCTACAATGTGTATAAAGCAGTGTATGCCTTTGCTCATTCTCTACATAATCTAATTCAGTGTAGGCCTGGAAATGGACCATTTGAGAATTCCTCATGTGCAAACCTCAACAATGTGTTTCCATGGGAGGTAAAAGTTCCTTAGGGTTTGATGAGAACTGGTTTTCAGACAAAATAGCAATTATATTTTGCACAAGATGTAGTCTTTCTTAATACTAAATATAGATTTTAATCATAAATGTTCCCCTTCCTTACCCCTTCATTCTTCTTGCTTTTTTCTACTCCAAAGCTTCAGCATTATTTACAGGAAATCTCCTTTTCTGTTTCTGGAGAAGAAGTTAACTTTGATATTAAGGGAGATTCAATCCCATCATATGATTTGATAAACTGGCAAAGACATTCTAGTGGAGATATTCAGTTTGTCAAAGTGGGCCTCTATGATGGTGCTCAGCATTCTGGGAGAAAACTGGTGATTGAGGAGCAGGCCATTATGTGGTCTAACCAACAGAACAAGGCAAGGTGTTAACTGTGCACTGCACTGCCATCTGTTGTTCTATTAAAATAACTGTCACTATGTGGTCCTTGAGTTGGTCACTATGTGGTCCCCTATTAGTATAAAAACATTGAGTATAATAAGAAAAATATTTGTCACATGTTCGTGCTTCATTACAATTTTAATGAGTCAATGCACTTTTTTAAAAAATAGGTACCTGTGTCTGTATGCAGTAATGGCTGTACTCCAGGATTCAGAAAGGCTGTTCGTCGTGGGCAGCCTCTGTGCTGCTTTGATTGTGTTCCATGTGATATTGGCAAGATCAGTAATGAGACAGGTGAGAGTAATCTATTGTATGTTTCCTGTTGAGGAGAAAATATAAAGCCTATATCATTTGTTTCAGTAATTCTTTCTTTCTTTCTTTCATTTTTTAATAGATTCAATAGATTGTCTTTCATGTCCTGAAGATTATTGGTCCAATGAAAATGGAACAATGTGTGTCCCGAAGGTAGTCGAGTTTCTCTCCCATGATGCAATGGGAATCACCCTGACTGTGATAGCTATAGTGGGAGCCTTTCTGACTGTCATAGTGCTGGTGATATTTCTGTACAACAAAGGAACCCCTATAGTCCGTGTGAATAACTCAGAGCTCAGTTTCTTCATCTTGTTGTCCTTGACTCTGTGTTTTCTATGTGCTTTGGTGTTTATTGGGGAACCCACATCCTGGTCCTGCATGCTGCGACACACTGCCTTCAGTATCACTTTCTCCCTCTGCATATCCTGCATCCTGGGCAAGACTTTAGTGGTGCTGGCAGCTTTTACAGCTACCCGACCAGGAAACAATATAATGAAATGGTTGGGCCCAACACAGCAGAGAATCATAATCTTCTTCTGCACTCTAGTTCAGGTGGTCATATGTACTGTCTGGCTTGTAGCATCCCCACCTTTCCCCTATAAAAACACTAAATATCAACAGTCCAAGATCATCCTGGATTGCAGTGTGGGCTCTGATCTGGCCTTCTGGAGTGTGTTGGGATACATAGGTCTTTTGGCTTGTGTCTGCTTTTTTCTGGCTTTTCTGGCCCGGAAGTTACCAGGAAATTTTAATGAGGCCAAATACATCACCTTCAGCATGCTTATATTTTGTGCAGTGTGGCTGGCATTTGTACCTGCATATGTCAGTTCACCTGGGAAATTTACAACTGCTGTGGAAATTTTTGCTATTTTAGCTTCTAGTTTTGGCCTGCTCCTCTGCTTATTTGCCCCCAAATGTTACATTATTTTATTAAAGCCTGAAGAGAACACCAAGCAGCATTTAATGGGAAAACTTAAAAAATAAAAACTTCTTCTTTTTTTTTCTTCTTTTTTTTTTTTTTTTTTTTTTTGTTATTGCATGGATACAATTTTTGGGACTAAATGAATATGACAAATAACTGTACAACAGATTTTAAGAAGATATATTAAGGAAATTATAGCTATTAATAACTGTGCTGTGAAAACCAAATGACCAAATTATATCTGTAATACTTTAATCTTACAAAGATATAATAAGACAATACATTTATGATATTTTAAATGTTAATATTATATATATATATATATATATATATATATATATATATATATATATACGTGTGTGTGTGTGTGTGTGTATATATATATATATATATATATATATATATATATACATATATACATATATACATACATACATACATTTACAACTTACAACTACGTATAGACATGTCTTTAAAAACATTTTCATTCTGTCTTTAATATTATAAGGCATTCAAAAGTAATTGGTCACTTGACCAGCACTTTGATTTGCTTGCAGATGACACTTGGTTTAATATTTTTATGTAATGCAGTGGAATATATATATTTAAAAGTCTACATTCAAAACTGCTATCCTGCTGTTGCAAAATCTTATTCAAATAAACCCTGTCTATATGTCATGTATTTCATTTGGGACTTTTAATGTGGACAAATAGCATAGAGACCTGTGTTTGACATATGAAAAAAAGAAGCCTGCCATTTCTCCTCAGGCTAGGGAATACAGACATAACTGTATGTCATTATCACTTCTAGTTTCGCAGATTTCTGACTACTGACATAAGGTTTATAAGATTTATATGATTAAATCACTACAATTCACCTACAGTTATAAGCCTTGTTTACATCCAGTATAAAGATGTTATAACTTGGCAAGGCTGAGAAGCAAAACCATGAGCCTCTGTGTATCTTCATCAGGATTCATTATTGAGAATGTTCTGTTGGTCGCTGTAGTAACCAAGTCTGACTAAGGGAGCTGTACATTGTATGTTGTCCTTACACATAGCCTTTGAAGTGACCACTAAAACAAAAGCATCTAAAGACAATATAGAAAATAACCACCGACCCTGAAGACAATAGTCTTAGTTCTCGTGACCAGGTGCTGTTTATACTATTTGTGGGTACTATGTCAACATTCACACATAGTTTGGCTCTCAATAGGAAGATCAGAGACTTGCAGAACCCCCTCACTGGAAACTATATTTATCTAATCAGTAAACTGATACCATTGTGCTCACCTTGAATGCCCAATACATTGTAGTTCACCTTAATTTTTCATGTAAAGTTATGTCAGGAAGTAGGAGCAGCAGATTTTAAACAGATTCTTAAATTTGTAATCCCACAGCAAATAGACCAAAGTAGTAACTGGTTTATGGATTGGCATTTTTACCAACATAAACATTGTTTTGTGAACTTAATTCAATGCACAGCAAGTGTGATACTATGCAAATTATGTTGATTTGTGATTTACTACGAGTATGTACCTTTCCCTTTTTGTTTGCGAAGCCTTTTCAGTCCAGAGTTCATTTGTTGTGGCTAAGCTAGTTACACCTCATATAGTAGCCTGACCTTATGGCGTAAATACACATAGACAAATGATGAAAGTATGCAATGTACCGAAATCTGTCCTGACAACTCTAAAATATAAGGCTCATAGAGATTTAGGGTAAGGCAAAAACATGGTTTGGAAGATGGTTTTATGATGTACTTGCTCACTATTTAAATTTTACTCAAAAAAAAAAAAAAGTTACATAATGTAGCTTTAAGCTTTGATAGGCATCATATTTAAATTAGGTTTTACATATTCATTTCTTTTTTGCTGCATCATGGGTGCTATTACACTCCACCTTATTTAGCAAATTCTGTAACCCAAAGAGACGTCATTCATAATGATATGCAAGGTAGCTAACAATATAAAACCTTGTGAAACAGAAACATCTCTTAGCTCTCTTAGTTTTTTGTTTGTTTGTTTGTTTTTGGAGCTTGATAGAATGATGATTTACATTTTTGTCTCTGTATTTCACCTTTCCAGTGCAGCTCTGACTTCAACCTGCTCTCCACAGGATGACTTTGATCTGCCAGTGTTCATGAATAATGGAGACCTCACAATAGGAGGGATTTTTCCTTTACATTATAGAGTAGAACTTCCATCAACAGCATACATAAAAAGACCCTTAGCAGCACAGTGTAAAGGGTAAGGATATTTGTTATTTTTCAATCATTTCTGGGCAATTCAATATTTTATCTGCTGTTTAATGTTTATTCCATTTGCCAAAACCTATTTGATGCCAAACTGATGTTCTAAAAGCAATGTTACAAAGTTATTGTTGTGACTTTAAATGCAGGTTTGATCCAAGAGCTTTCCGCTGGGCTCTTTCTATGAAGCTTGCTGTGGAGGAGATAAATAATAGAAAAGATCTCCTGTCAAATCATACACTGGCTTACAGGATTTTTGACTCTTGCTCCACTCCTGTTACGGCTCAGAAAGCAGTCCTGGAAGTACTGAATGGACAGGATGTTGTTCAGAGTTCAATGTGCTCTGGGGCTGGCCCTTTATTAGGATTAATAGGGGAATCTGGATCTTCACAATCTATTGTTCTCTCCAGAACTGTGCAACCCTTCCAAATACCCATGGTAATAAGTGTTTTTAACTTTCTTCTTCTTCTTCTTCTTTTTTTTTTTTTTATATATATATTTTTTTATATGTGTTCTGTATCTTGGAGACATAAGCTTAATACGTATATATTATTTTTTATGTGTTTTATGCTAATAAAGTTTTTTTTTTTTTTTTTTTTTTTTTCTGTTTTATAGATTAGCTATTTTTCAACCTGCTCTTGCCTAAGTGATCGGAAGCAGTTCCCAACATTTTTCAGAGTGGTTCCCAATGATGATTACCAGGTCAAAGCTATTGCACAGCTATTAAAGAAGTTTGGCTGGACATGGATCGGTGTAGTCATTGAAGAAAATGATTATGGCAAATTTGCTTTGCAAGGCTTAAAGCGAGAAATTGAAAATACTAACATTTGTTTGGCCTATCATGAAATCATCCCTAAAGACTACAAACAGGAAAAAGTCCTAAAGATTCTTAAAGTAATGAAGGAATCCACAGCTAAGGTAGTTGTTGTTTTTTCAGTAGAAGGGGAATTTTACCCTTTTTTGAGAGAGTTTGTGACTCAAAATATCACAGGAATTCAGTGGATTGCAAGTGAGGCTTGGGTAACAGCTTCAGTGTTAGCAGAAACATATCCATTCTTAGATGGCACAATTGGGTTTGCAATACGTCAAGGGCACATCCCAGGTCTTCAGGATTACCTCAAAACAGTGACCCCAGAAAGGTACCCTTCTAACCCTCAAGTTCAGGAGTTGTGGGAGGCTCTGTATGGTTGTTCCCCCTCCACATCCAGGTTGAACAGCCATTTGCCCTCCTGCACAGGGAAAGAAACTCTCAGACAAGAGCACTCTGCCTACATGAATACATCCAGCCCTCGTGTGACCTACAATGTGTATAAAGCAGTGTATGCCTTTGCTCATTCTCTACATAATCTCATTCACTGTAGGCCTGGAAATGGACCATTTGAGAATTTCTCATGTGCAAACCTTAACAACGTGTTTCCATGGCAGGTAAAACTGTTTTAGGGTCTGATTAGAACTGGTGGATTATAAATTAATTAAATTATATTTCATCTTATCCTTGGAACATTTTCAATTTAGGTTACTTTTTTCATTGCAAATGTAATTTCTTTGGTCTTTTCTGTTCTTTTTTATGTACTCAAAAGCTTCAGCATTATCTAGAGGCTGTTTCCTTCTCAGTATCTGGTGAAAATGTTAACTTTGATGATAAAGGAGACTCAGTTCCATATTATGATTTGATAAACTGGCAAAAACACTCAAGTGGAGATATTCAGTTTGTGAAAGTGGGCCTCTATGATGGTGCTCAGCATTCTGGGAGACAACTGGTGATTGAGGAGCAGGCCATTATGTGGTCTAACCAACAGAACAAGGCAAGGTGTTGACTGTGCACTGCACTGCCATCTGTTGTTCTATTAAAATAACTTACTATGTTGTCCTTGAGCCCCAATTAGCATATTATATACTGTATCTATCAGAAACATTTGCTATGTATGCTGTATATAACTGAGGGAAACATAGAGAAAATGTAATTATACGTTACTAAAATATATTTACTCGTATTTAAAATGTGTGATTATATGTACTTTTTTTCATAGGTACCTGTCTCTGTGTGTAGTAATAGCTGTGCCCCAGGATTTAGGACAGCTGCCCGTCGTGGGCAACCTCTGTGCTGCTTTGACTGTGTTCCATGTGAGAGTGGCAAGATCAGTAATCAAACAGGTAGACGCACCCTGCTGCATGTTGAGTGATACATACATTCATACATAAATATTTAGCATTTTGCAATATTTATAACTTCTATATCTAATAATAAAATTATGTTTCTGCAATTCGTTGTTTAACAATCATTTGCACAGTGGCTGTCATAACTTGTTTTCATGACGTATTTATTTAAACATACATCAAATAATTAAGACATCGATAACAGGATAAGTAAATTATAAATAATATATAGGCTAATTTAGTGCATATATTTAGTTCATTTCTCTAGCGAACTAACAAGTTGTGGACAAGTTGTGTTGTTTACAAGCTGTTTTATTGACGTCTTTCCGCTGTTAAAACACTGATTGAGCGATTATACGAGATATGATACGTTTCAGTAAGTTGTACTGTATCTTTCAGCATACCTCCAGATGTTCATTCATCTTTATTCTGTAACTAGTAGTAAAGAGGAAGGGATGATCGCGTTCACTCACGCTCCATGCTGCCGCTTGAACTGAGGCGCCTATACAGCAATCTGTTATTCCACATTAAAAAGCGTCAAAACGGCAATTATTGTTTGAATTTCGTGGTAAAATGGACAGAATTTGAAAGATGACACTTTGTTTCCTATCGAAAGCAAAAAACTTTACAGTTTACACAGAGTAACACAGAGTAACATCCCGGTTATATATAAATATACAAAACATGTCCTAAACACAAAAGCCCTATTTATGTTAAACTGTAAGAATATCAACAAAATAAACATACTTAAAAAGTTACATCTAGAAATTTGTATACTCAGGGCATTCATTGCTTATACTTTTAAATAATTTCTTTAGTATTATTTTAAAAGCACACTCTATACTTGGAAACACATGTAATTTACCTTGTCCTCAGCATGAGGTCACAATGTAAATCTGCCAAACAAAGTATTTAAAAATGCAACAAATTATAAATTATTATTATTAAAAATTATTATATTTTCCATTAAAATTGTTCTACAATTGAAGAATTGTTCCACTGTACAACATGTGGTTAAAGTGGAAAAAAATTAAATTTTGTCAACTCCATCAGACATCAACTCCATCAGGTTTTATGTCTGATAGTAGACAAGTACTCTCAAAAAGTCTATATAACATGATTTTTTTTTTTTTTTTTTTTTGCATATGGGGAATTCTTCTAATGTTGTTTCATGATTCTATTTACATATATTGTAGATTTGGCCCCAGCTGGACCTTTGTCAACACCGTCAGTATTTGTAAACTCGTATTTGTGAAATAAATGTCTTATCCATTTTTCAATTTATTGTGTAAAAAATGTTTAGAACATCAATGAAACTACATGATATATTTATTAACCCAAGAACATTGGTGATATATGATTAACATTAAAAGGAGGGAGGAGAATTTAGGAACTGGATTGTTCATAATAGTGCGAAAACAGAAAAAAAAAACAAAAAAAAAACCAGAGAATTTATTTTACTGAACACCAAAATTACATAACTGAAGTCTTTACACTGTTTTTGGATGGATTTAATTAAATTGGCATGCTTTTTAATGTGTCTGACGGAGTTGACACAAATTAAGTTATGAAGTGAATAAACATTATTTTTTAGAAAAAAACATTGTCATAAAAACCTGTTCCCTTACATGGTTCATTATCTGGAACCTTTGTCTACAAAAATAGCATTTTTTAATAATGTAGTGTTAGTTTTTATTTTTTTAACATCTAAAACATGTTTTGTCCCTTATCTCAAGAATCAGTGAATTGTTTAAATCTCTCACATGCACTGTGATTATTATTATTATTATAATTAATCTTTTTTGAATCTGATCTTTTTTTTTTTTTTTTTTTTTTTTAGATTCAGTAGATTGTCTGTCATGCCCTGAAGACTACTGGTCTAATGCAAACGGAACAGTGTGTGTCCCGAAAGTAGTTGAGTTTCTCTCCCATGATGCAATGGGAATCACCCTGACTGTAATAGCTATAGTGGGAGCTTTTCTGACAATCACAGTGCTGGTGATATTTCTGTACAACAGAGGAACCCCTATAGTCCGTGTGAATAACTCAGAGCTCAGTTTCTTCATCCTGCTGTCTTTGACTCTGTGTTTTCTATGTGCTTTGGTGTTTATTGGGGAACCCACATCCTGGTCCTGCATGCTGCGACACACTGCTTTCAGCATCACTTTTTCCCTCTGCATATCCTGCATCCTGGGCAAGACTTTAGTGGTGTTGGCAGCTTTTACAGCTACCCGACCAGGAAACAATATAATGAAATGGTTGGGCCCAACACAGCAGAGAATCATAATCTTCTGCTGCACTCTAGTTCAGGTGGTCATATGTACTGTCTGGCTTGTAGTATCCCCACCTTTCCCCTATAAAAACACTAAATATCAACAGTCCAAGATTATCCTGGATTGCAGTGTGGGCTCTGATCTGGCCTTCTGGAGTGTACTTGGATATATTGGTGTTTTGGCTTGTGTCTGTTTTTTTCTGGCATTTTTAGCGCGGAAATTGCCAGGCAATTTTAATGAGGCCAAATACATCACCTTCAGCATGCTTATATTTTGTGCAGTGTGGCTGGCATTTGTACCTGCATATGTCAGCCAGCCAGGTAAATTTACAACTGCTGTGGAGATTTTTGCTATTTTAGCTTCTAGTTTTGGCCTGCTCCTCTGCTTGTTTGCCCCCAAATGTTACATTATTTTACTGAAGCCTGAGAAGAACACCAAACAACATCTCATGGGAAAAGTTATTAAATGACGTAATGGAAAGCTGAACATGAAAAAGTGTCCAAAAAATGTTGAATTTGAATTAAAATATAATTTTACAATAAATCAACATATCTCATCTAATATGATATGTTATGTTTATTCTAATGTGATATCTTCATATAGGGACATAGGAAACAGACTGCATAAACTTGTATATACTTAAAATAACATGAGACTTTATACACCACAAAACTATCATGTCCTAAAACACATTTATGCTCTTTCTAAAGAATACAATGTATATGGTCATGGGTTGTGCTACTGTTGTAGAAAGGAAGCATATTAATAAAGCATATTTATGAATATGAGTATTTTGAATCCTACTGATGACATATAACCATGACACATAATGAGATGCATGGAGACCTGTGTCTGGTTTATATAACAGGCTGTCCTGCCCACTGTAGTCATGCTGAGGGATGCAGGCATTAGAGAGCATGACTGTCCTGCTCTCGTGGCTTCTGGTTTACTATCTCAGTGCACTCACTCCTGGAGATGCTTCCACATGTGTCCTGCAAAGTGACTTTGAGCCAGGCCTCATGGCTAATGGAGATTTTTTAATAGGTGGCATTTTTCCTTTGCACTACAATCAGGAAATGCCAGACCTCAACTGTACTTACAGACCGGGGCCAGTCAAATGTAATGGGTGAGTAACAATGTATTTTTTTTAACTGCTTAGAGAATATTATATTTGTAAGGTATAAATATCTTGAATGGGTGCTTTGATAGAAATATTTAAACCTGTGTACTATAGTTTGTATGCCTTTTATGTCCTTCTCTCTGTTTAATTAATCTGCAGATTTGATCCGAGAGCTTTCCGCTGGGCACTTACAATGAAACTTGCTGCAGAGGAAATAAATAAGCGAGACGATCTTCTACCTAACTACACTCTGGGTTACAAAATCTTTGACTCTTGTGCATACCCTCTGACTGGGCAGAGATCAGCAGTAGCTGTTCTAAATGGGCCAAATGAGCAAGAAAGCCCCATGTGTGCAGGTGCTGGTCCACTGCTTGCTATCATAGGAGAATCTGGGTCAGCTCAGTCTATTGTAGTTTCAAGAATTTTGCAGCCTTTCGGGATACCAATGGCGAGTCTAATATGAAACATTTTCAATTATTTTTGTGTTAATTTAAATTTAATTTAAAAGTGCATTGTGGTTTGTGTATGCTTTTTTTTTTTTTTTTGTGAGAAAAGAATTATAGTATATCCTTTTTTCGGTAATGGAGAGTTAACCATGTACACAATCTTATATGTTTACAGTGAAACCATGCAGTGCAACCTAAGATCAAATAATATTCTTGTTATTGAATTTTTTTTCTCTCTCTCTCTTGACAGATCAGTTATTTTTCATCCTGTGCCTGTCTTAGTGATAGAAGAGAATTCCCTACATTCTTCAGAGTCATCCCTAGTGATGCCTATCAAGTAAAGGCCATTGCAAAACTCCTGCTGCATTTTAACTGGACCTGGGTGGGAGTGGTACGAGGAGATCACGAGTATGGTCGCTTTGCCCTTCAGGGCTTACTGAAGGAGCTGGAGGGCACAGGCATATGTGTTGCTTATCAAGAGATGATTCCTCTGTTATACGAACATCAGAGGGCACTGGAAATCATTCGAGTCATGAGTCACTCCACTGCTCGGGTGGTAGTGGTGTTCTCAGCTGAAGGGGAGCTCACACCCTTCTTAAGAGACTACATGGAACAGAATGTCACTGGAATACAGTGGATTGCTAGTGAGGCATGGGTTACAGCCTCTGTGTTCACAGGAAGTGAATATTACCCTTTCCTTGGAGGGACCATAGGATTTGGCATACGACAGGGCCAAATTCCTGGGTTAAGAGAGTATCTCACAACAGTGAACCCAGAAAAGTACCCCTCAAATCCTCTGGTTCACGAGCTGTGGGGGGCTTTATATGACTGTTCGCCCTCCAGTTCCAGCTTGAATAATCATCTGCCCTCCTGTACAGGGCAGGAGACTATTAGGGTGCAGCACTCTGCCTACTTTAATACTTCCAGCCCCCGTATTTCCTATAATGTTTATAAAGGAGTGTATGCCATTGCTCATTCCCTGCACAACCTTCTTCACTGTACACCTGGAAAAGGGCCATTCAGTAACTCCACATGTGCAAATATACATAATGTCTACCCATGGCAGGTACTCAAAATAATGAGTGCTTAAATGCCTAAATGAACTCTGTACACAGTTATGACTTTAACTAAACTGTCTTGATTTTATCTCTTAAACTCAGTTACAGCAGTATCTCCAAGAGGTGTCATTCACTATTTCAGGAGAGACAGTGAATTTTGATATGAAAGGCGATTCTATTCCATCTTATGACCTCATAAACTGGCAGAGGGGCTCAGCTGGAAATATTGAGTTTGTTAATGTGGGCAGGTTCGATGGTGCGCAAGAATCTGGCCAAGAACTGGTTATCCAGGAGAAGGCCATCATGTGGCCCGGCCATCAGACTGAGGCAAGCCGTTCTCACAGTGTATTTCAGTACATGAGATTTCATGTTCTGAAGTTCTGTAGGGTCAAATGGAGGTAAGTATCCATTTGAAATATGAAAGAACTGTTCATCTGAAGATGGCAGATCTGCCTGTTGGAAGGAAATGCAAAAGGCAGAATAATCCCTGTTTTTTTTTAATTAGTATGTCCCATACTCATTATTTATCAAGGTTAGTTTCACACTAGCTAATTAGTTTCATGTAATTAATAATGATATTGACCTACAGGAACATTATTATTATACACTAATATAAATTACTAATATATGTGTGACTGTGTTGGTTAAGCAGGTGTTGGTGTCTGTGTGCAGCAACAGCTGCACTCCGGGATTCAGGAAGGCTGTCCGGCGTGGCCAGCCTCTGTGCTGCTTTGACTGTGTACCATGTGACAGTGGCAAAATCAGTAATACGACAGGTTGGAGAAGAACTTCAATAATTCAACAAAAATCTGTGGACCTTTATCCTCATTTTTATAGTGTTTCCCTCTCTTTAGATTCAGTAGAGTGTATGGCCTGTTCTGAAGATTACTGGTCAAATGCTGATGGAACAGTGTGTATTCCAAAAGTGGTCGAATTCCTGTCCTATGATGCAATGGGATTGACCCTAACAGTAATAGCTGTAGTGGGGGCCTGCCTCACTTTAGCTGTGTTTGCTGTATTTCTTTATTACAGAAACACTCCTGTTGTGCGCATAAATAACTCAGAACTCAGTTTTTTCATCTTGTTATCACTGACTCTATGCTTTTTATGCGCTTTGGTGTTTATTGGGGAACCCACATCCTGGTCCTGCATGCTGCGACACACTGCCTTCAGCATCACCTTCTCCCTCTGCATATCCTGCATCCTGGGCAAGACTTTAGTGGTGCTGGCAGCTTTTACAGCTACCCGACCTGGAAACAATATAATGAAATGGTTGGGCCCAACACAGCAGAGAATCATAATCTTCTGCTGCACTCTAGTTCAGGTGGTCATATGTACCACCTGGCTTACAGTATCCCCACCTTTCCCCTATAGAAACACTAAATATCAACAGTCCAAGATCATCCTGGATTGCAGTGTAGGCTCTGATCTGGCCTTCTGGTGTGTGCTTGGATATATTGGTGTTTTGGCTTGTGTTTGTTTTTTTCTGGCATTTTTAGCGCGAAAGTTGCCAGGAAATTTTAATGAGGCCAAGTACATCACCTTCAGCATGCTTATATTTTGTGCAGTGTGGCTGGCATTTGTACCTGCATATGTCAGTTCACCTGGGAAATTTACAACTGCTGTGGAAATTTTTGCCATTTTAGCATCCAGTTTTGGCCTGCTCCTCTGCTTGTTCACCCCCAAGATTTATATAATTTTACTAAAGCCTGAGAAAAACACCAAACAACATCTAATGGGAAAAGACAAATAATACAATTGATCATGTTTTGAGTCCAGTACAAATTGAATGAAATAGTAATAATATGAAATAACCACAATAGCAAATTAACAGTAAGTGAATAAACACTGATTTGATCATTTTTGCTTACTTTATTAATATCTTACTGTATACATATCACTGCCATCCATTATTGTTAACAAGGGTACACATTGAGGCACGTAAATCAACCATACAGTTATCACACAATGGTTCAACAGTGGGAATTTGTATGTGAATTTATTGGACACTACAAACAACAAACTTCATATCTTGCAGAATACTGTGCTTTGGAGAGACTACAAGGAACAATCAAACTTAAATCTACACTTCTACAGGGATACTACAGCCATGCATACCCTTTATGAATAATAATAATAATAATAATAATAATAATAATAATAACTAAAATACAAAAAGTCCAGGCTAAAGACTGAGAATGTGACCCAAATGTTAGTTAAATAAGACAGTAAACTTGTCAAAATAAGTATGATGGTGAGAGAAACAAATATAATAATGAATTTTGAATGTAACATATTCCTCATGGGGTTGACGGGGTTGGGGACTCTGAAGAAGGCAGGTCCTGTTTCTGAAGTTAAGAAAACACACAGCACATAACGACATTATGACTAAGCATGAAAATATATTAACCACACCTTCTTACATTCCCTCTTGCAAATTCAATGCCACAGAAGAACAATAGTGGCTATTTAAATATAGTGTAATGCTCACCTGATATTTGGAGAGCTCACTGTCCTAACAAGAGAAATGAATGTTTTATTAATTGTTACAGTACTTTGCATTGGCAGGCTTTGTCCTGCTGTGTGTGGAGTTAATTTAGGCATCTGCATCCTGCAAGGTGACCCTCAGCCACCTGCCCTCTTCAAGGATGGAGACTTTGTTATTGGAGGGGTTTTCTCTATTCATGATTATCTGAGGACAGAGAAGCACACCTATACTAGAAAGCCACAACCACTAGAGTGCAGTGGGAGGTTAGCATATGTAGTATGGGATATCACCCTTAATATAACATGTTGATACTTAAATTATTAGTTTATATAAATAATAAAATAATAATTAATAGTTAATATATTAATAAAAATATAATTATCTAATGTTTGTAATCCTGTGATAAAATTATGAGAAATCATATGTGCAACTGTTGTCATGTAAAGGTATATTATTTTTTATTTATTTATGTATTTTTATTGTGTTTATCTCAACAGCGTGGGTTTCAGAGAGATGCGCTTTGTTCGTGCCTTTGAGTTCGCCATTGAGGAGATCAACAACAGCTCCGATCTCTTACCGGGCGTAACTTTAGGGTATCATATATATGACTCTTGTGCTTCTGTGCCAATGGCAATCAAAGTAGCCTTTCAGCTTGTCAACGGACTAGATCTCATATTTAATGACACTGATTGCTGTGCAAAATCTGCAGCTGTTACAGCAGTAGTCGCAGAATCTGGCTCCACGCCGTCTATAAGCATTTCGAGACTTCTCGGTCCATTTGGAATTCCACAGGTGTGGGTTCAATATGATTACTTCATGTCATTTTAAAAGTAAATGAAAATTTACATTTATTTGTATAGCGCTTTTCACGATACATATAGTTTCAAAGCAGCTTTACAGAGAATGCATGTCAACATTACAATTTAGAGAATGCAGTTAGCTAAAAATGTAATAATTTAGGCAATTTAATTTACAATCACTGTTAGCAGTTTAATTGAAGGTCGAAGCAATGAGCTCCTGGAAATAATGAATTACATATTAACAATAATTAGAATAAATGTGTTTGTAAAATTTAAAATGTGTTTTGGATATACATTATTGGTATATCCATATATATAATTGAAAACAGACATAGGCATAGTATTTGCTACAACAGGGCTTGATGAACATTTGAAGAAAAAAAAAAAAGTTTCCAAAATTGTTAATTTACTCTATATTTACAAAGAATGTAGAGTAAATGACTTTTTTTTTCTTTTTTTTTTTTTTTGCTTACTTTTTCACTAGGTAAGTCATTACGCAACATGCGCATGTCTCAGTGACAAGCGGCAGTATCCTACTTTCTTCAGGACCATTCCCAGCGATCACCATCAAGCGGCCGCACTGGCACGGATGGTCAAGCACTTCGGATGGACGTGGATCGGGGCTGTGCGCAGTGATTCAGACTATGGGAACAATGGCATGGCATCATTCCTGAAAGCTGCGGAGGAGGAGGGAATCTGTGTGGAGTATTCTGAGGCCTATTACAGGACCCAGCCGCGCAGTAAACTGAAAAGAGTCACAGATGTCATTCGCAGATCGACGGCTCGTGTAATAGTTGCCTTCTTGGCCTCAGGTGACATGAGAATCCTCTTAGAAGAGCTGAGTCAGCAGCCTCCTCCTCCGATGCAGTGGATTGGCAGTGAGGCGTGGGTTACAGACCCAGAAATGCTGCGGTTTAATTTGTGTATCGGTGCAGTGGGCTTTGGAATCCCACGGTCTGTTATCCCAGGTTTTCGTAACTTTCTACTTGACCTGTCTCCAGAACAGGCGCTGAAATTTCCCCTGCTGACAGAATTCTGGGAAAGCTCATTTAGCTGTAGTCTAAAACAGCAGACAGGTTCTTATACTGGAATGCCTGCATGTAATGGCACAGAGGCCCTGCACACTTTACAGAACCCGTACACAGACACGTCCCAGTTGCGGATCACTAACATGGTGTACAAAGCCACATATGCTATAGCTCATGCCCTTCATGGCGTTGTATGTAAGGAAAAGCACTGTGACAAAAACATAAAAGCTGAACCCCGGCAGGTAAGTTTTCTCATCATGGAGTAAATTGATTTTAAATTTGGAAAAAAAAAATAATAATAATAATACAACAAACCTGTGTAAACATCCCTTTCTGCTTGTTTGTCTACAATATACTATATAGTATTTATTAGAAATTTTAGTATACTATAAAGTTTACAGTGTGTGTGTGTGTACATATATATTATATATATATATATATAATCAATATATATATATAATCACAATATATATTACTTCACAATATATAATCTCACCAAGTATTTCTGCACTGATTATTCAACAAATCATATTTCAATCACCATGTCAAAATACATCTGAATTTTGAATGTCCACCCTGCAGGTTTTTGATCAGATCAAGCGAGTGAACTTCACTAAAAATAATTATCTTGTTTCATTTGACACCAATGGAGACCCTGTGGCCACCTATGAACTTGTGAATTGGCAGCTTCAAGGAGATGGTTCAATTGATTTTGTGACAGTGGGTCAATATGATGCATCACAGCCTAAAGGCCAAGAATTCAGTTTGAGCAGAGCTATCATTTGGAATGATGGCAAGAAAATGGTATACATTGTTTTGTTCTGTTCATATGTGAATATAGCTGTGAATATCTGTGAGTGCTGTGTGTAATTGTCACCTGCAGGTGCCTGTGTCTGTATGCAGTAAGAGTTGCCCTCCAGGCACTAGGAAGGCTGTGCAAAAAGGAAAACCTGTCTGCTGTTATGACTGCATTAACTGTGCTGAAGGAGAGATCAGTAATGAGACAGGTATTTTGTTCAAGCATATTCTGCTAAATAAAGCATCCATAATTCTTATGTATTGCATCTCATATGAGCCCCAAAAGAAAATGTCTTGCTTTTTTTTTTCTTTTTTTTTGTTCATGGCCGGTAATTCTAACCCACAGTATATTGTGGTATTTTGATTTTTCTCTATTATCTTTTGTGTGCATGTCCATCGCATGGACAACACATCTGTGTGTAATTTAACCATTAATTCATTTTCCAGATTCTGTAGATTGTTATCCATGCCCTCCTGATTCCTGGCCCAACAAAGAGAATGACAAGTGTCTTCCTAAACCAGTGGAGTTTCTCTCTTGGGATGAGATCCTTGGTATGATCCTCACAGTTTTTTCTATAGCCGGGGCTTTAGTGGCTTTGAGCATGGCTTTAGTGTTCTACAAAAACAGGGCATCTCCAATAGTAAAAGCCAACAACTCAGAGCTGAGCTTCCTGCTGCTCTTCTCATTGACTCTGTGTTTTCTCTGTTCACTTACTTTCATTGGTCGGCCCACTGAGTTGTCCTGTATGTTGCGTCACACAGCGTTCGGGATCATTTTTGTCCTCTGTATCTCCTGTGTTCTGTTGAAAACAATAGTGGTGTTAATGGCCTTCAAAGCTACACTTCCAGGAAGTAATGTTATGAAATGGTTCGGGCCTCATCAACAGAGACTCAGTGTTTTTGGTTTCACTCTTGTACAGATCCTTATTTGTGTGCTTTGGTTAACAATATCCCCACCTTTTCCTTACAACAATATGCAACACTACAAAGAAAAGATCATTTTAGAGTGCAATTTAGGCTCAGCTATTGGTTTCTGGGCTGTATTGGGTTATATTGGCCTCTTAGCTTTCCTTTGCTTTGTTTTAGCTTTTCTTGCCCGAAAACTGCCTGATAATTTCAATGAGGCTAAATTCATCACATTCAGTATGCTCATATTCTGTGCTGTTTGGATCACATTTGTTCCAGCTTATGTCAGCTCTCCAGGGAAATTTACTGTAGCTGTGGAGATATTTGCAATTTTAGCTTCAAGCTTTGGTCTGATTCTCTGTATTTTTGCTCCTAAGTGTTTCATTATAGTTTTTAGACCAGACCAGAATACCAAAAAACATTTAATGGGTAAAGTACCATCAAAAGCCCTCTGAGACACACAAAACTCTCGTGCCAACTGTTTAATATAAGATATGATACGTTATGTGATTTTAATGTGTCAGCTTTCTCATCAACTGAAATAACTGTTTTACATTTTTGTGCTATACTGTACGATTGTTTCAAAAACAGTTTTGAACAGAAAACTTATCAAAATGGAATTCAAGATAAATGTGCATTGATATAGTTTTATAATTACATCTTATGTACTTCATTCAGTGTGTTTCTGTCACAATATAGGCAACTGATATACAAATAAAAAGTTTTATAAAACATTGCTTTATAATATTCTAGTATTTGTAATGTTATCATCACAATAAATTATTATTACTGTATTAATGTTATATTAATTAACCTAAACATGTATTAATTTGAAATATTAGCCAATAAATTATTACAGAAATGTAAACGGGCCTCTAGTTGTGTAATATACTTAACTTACAAGAAGTTTTTACAAACAATGTAAATACAAACTTTTTAAAAATTAAATTATGAGTCAAATGAGGACATGCATTATTTTTTTCAGTGTTCACAAGCAAATTTTCAGTAAAACTATCAATTATAACATTGAATGGGCTTTAAAAAATATAACTAGACTACTTTAATTTAAGTGAACTTAAAACAATCTTAAAATAAACCCATTGTAATAAATCTCACTTTTAGCTGTGCCTTTAATATATCAGGGCTCAATGCTGTTTTTTTTTTTCTTTTGGCCCAGTCAGGCTGATTCAGAATTTTACCTGCCCTGCTAAAATGCACAAAACGTCTCGGTTATGTATGTAACCTTAGTTCTCTGAATAGGGAACGAGACGCTGTTTCAAAATGCCGTGGGACCGCCTCTGCGTGATTGCGTCACGAAGCATGTATGAAATCAGTCCAATGGTATGATGGAACGTCATAGGTGGGTGACGTCACTGACCAGGAAACTACAAAGCCTACCCGAACATACACATTCAGCTTCTGATATACCTGAAGAAAGTCACTCACGGTCACGCCAGGAGTATGGCATGGCGACGCAGAAACTTCTTCAAAAGGAGCCACAGAGAGGCCTTGCAAAACAACGGCCGAATCCCGGGCCAGCACCCCCATGCAGACTGCAGGTCTAAGTCTCAAAGTGCTACGTAGGAAACAAGTAGTAAGAGGGTGTCTCCCCAAAGATACACCACCCAAAGGAGTATGGTAAGCAGCTAAGGCCGCCATGTACATCTTTATTGTGGAGGGGGATAAATAACCCTGCAGAAAGCCTTTCCTGCAGAAAGTTTAGCACTGCACTCGCCGGGCAGTTAACTGGGTCCCACTGGAGATTTCTGCACCATGAAGTGAATAATCTCCACTTCAGTGCATAAAGTTGCCTTGTGGGAGGAGCTCTGGCATGGAGAATGGTCTCAACAACCTCAGTTAAGAGACCTGAGCTTTTGAGCTGGGCCCCATCAGAGGCCAGCCCCACAGTTTCCACAACTCTGGACAGGGGTGAAGGATCAACCCGTTCGCCTGAGAGAGAAGGTCCCTTCTGATCAGAATTTCTAGAGGAAAGACGTCTAGAAGGGACATTGGGTCCGAAATCCATACTTGGGCCAGCCAGAATGGCGCTACTAGCAACAGGCAGACCCCATTCTGGCGAACTCTCTCCAGAACTCCCGGAAGCAGAGCAATCAGGGAAAATGCATACAGACGTAGCCTCAGCCATGCCTGCACAATGGCCTTCAGCCTAAGAGGTGCTGGGTTTGACATTGAGAACCATAGTGGACACTGAGTCATCTCTCGAGATGTGAACAGGTCTGCTTCGGCTCGACCGAAGTTTTCCCATAGGAGCTCCACCACCTCAGGGTGAAGTCTTCATTCCCTGGGCCTCTGCCCCTGTCTCAACAGGATGTCTGCTCCCTGAATCAGGCACCCTGGGATGTAAACTGCCCTGATGGAATGCAGTCTCCCTTGGGCTCACAGGAGAATCTGATGGCCTGACAGCACACTGACAGCATCTCTAAGCAATTTATGTGCCAAGTGAGATGATGGTCCTGCCACAGACCCTGAGCAGAGCGACCTCTTACAAAAGTTTACTGCAGTTTTTTAGAAGTAATACTACAGTTTTTGTTACATATAGAAAAATGCAGTTCCCTTTCGAAGGGAACTCTACTCTGCGTTGACCGCATATGGGGAACGTCACATGTGAACCGATGTCTGAAAGCCAAGGAATCAAACCACTCCAATCTTATTGGCCGGCGACAGCCTACAACATCTTCATAGCGCGACCCGGAAGTATAAAAGGAGCTCCTAGAGAATCAGGCAGTATCTTTTCGTCTTTCGGAACTGTTGTGTCTTTGCCATTGTTTTCAAATCCGGTAAGGAATTTTTTCTAATATGTCTGACTAACGTTTTAGGAAGTGTGCTGACCCATGTCCGAGGTTTCTGACACCGGAAGATACACACAACCTATGCGTCTGGGCGAGGAGCACGCACAGACAGGGCCACCCTGCCCAGCGTATGCTGAGTTACTGGAGGTTATGGAACACGCTTCTGGCAGGCTGCAGCTGCCTTGGGAGTGTGTTAGGAAAACCGCACGCGGATGAATTGACGAGCGGTTCCTTTCCGGCCATAACCTGATAACTCCAGTGAGCCTTCCATTCCTTCCTGATCTACACGTTGAGATCGAGAAGGCATGGAAGAACCCATACTCGGCTCGCATTCATCTTCATCATCGGGCGAACTTCGCTGATGTTGAAGGGTTGAGCCAGCATGGATATGTGTCGATGCCCCCTATTGACGAGACGTTCGCAAACTATCTCGTCACGGGGAGCGCACCGACACTAAAAGCTCCAGTCCTGCCGCATCACAGATCTCGCTTTCCAGGCCACTAAACAAACTGCCGCTTCGATCGGTAGATCGATGGGGGCAATGGTGGCCACAGAGAGACATCTGTGGCTAAACCTGGTGGACATCAGGGAGAAAGAGAAGGGCTTTCTCCTCGATGCCCCGGTTTCGCCCGCTGAACTTTTCGGTACCTCCGTCGAGGCGGTGGTTGGAAAGTTCAGGGAGGCGAAGGCACGCTCAGCAGCGTTTAAAACCTGCATCCCGCTCAGATCTGAATCTGGGCCCAGACACGTGGGAGGTCCTGGCCCGTCTCGAGTCGAGGCTCAGAGGCAGAGTCAGAGGTCCAGTGTCGCCGCTTGAACGCCTCCTAGGAGCAAGTCGCAGAAGCGGCGGGACGCGAGGAGGAAGAAGCAGGATCTGAGGGAGGTGATCGAACACAGGTGCCAGCAGCGCCGGTGATTGATCCCCTCTCTAGCGTGGGCGACTGTACACCTGCCCTCGCCCCTTCTTCCTCCGAGTCCCGGGGATTTTGTTTTGGATACTGTTAACATGCTCAGGCGCTTCTAACAGTTAGGCTGATGGTTGGGCCCATGATGAATTTTTCTGAATGCCCACCTTCTGGCTTGATAGTGAAGAAGTTCTTTTAGGCTTTAAAGAACCTTAGATTCCATCCTTCTTTATGGAAAGAATGAGGAGGAGGAGTCTTCGGTCTTCAAGCCGCAGGAAGGTAAGCTGGGTCTATATTTATGTTCTAAATATATTGACCTTGTTTTTCCTGTATAGTTTTTTCCTGCCCAGGTGAAAAAAAAGTGCACTTCTATAATGTACTTAAAGTGCTCTATTTTCGTGCACTAATTTTGTACTTAATATACTAAAAATCATTCTTTAGTACTTCTTAAGATCATCTTAAGAACATCTAAGTGTACTCAACTGTACTATTTTGAGACAGTATGAAATATGAACTAAAATGTGCTTTTAATATACTATCTCTGTATTTAAAAAATATATTTAGCTACCACTTGTAGTACACTATAGGTTAAAATGTACTATAAGTGGTATCTAAATATATTTTTTTAATACAGAGATAGTATATTAAAAACACATTTTAGTTAATATTTCATACTGTCTCAAAATAGCACAGTTGAGTACACTTAGATGTTCTTAAGATGATCTTAAGAAGTACTCAAGAATGATTTTTAGTATATTAAGTACAAAATTAGTGCACGAAAATAGAGCACTTTAAGTACATTATAGAAGTGCAATTTTTTCACCTGGGTGAGCATGTAGCCGTAAAAATTTATGGGACTGAAGTTGTTAGGCTGGCTAGAACGATTTCTGTGCAGGCCACAAAATGGCCGCCGTTTAGCCACCTGTGTATAGAGTAGCTTCTCAGCTAGTGTCTGCTAGAATGGTTTGAGTTAGCACTCGTCACTTCAGTTATTTATGTCCAGGACGGCCCTAATTGGCCGCCTGGCATTTTTGGCTTGTTGAGCTTCGCTTTATTTTCCTCTTATCTATGAAGATTAGAGTGAAGCCCAGGCTTTGCTAGGCGTGTGGCTCTGTAGGCCCACAGCTTAGCGGCCCAGGCTAGAGCTAGGTTAGGTGTTTATTGTTATAAATCACCCTCTGTAATTACTATCCCTTGTTAGGTTGTATAGTTCCTAGTTCTGGCCTCCTCCTTAGGGAGTTGTTAGGCCGTATGCCCATTTCCCCTTACTTTATATAAGTGCAATAACTGAGGTTAACAGCTAAGGTAGCAGGCTGTTAGCAGGCTGTTACTAGCCTCCCTGGTGCTGTTTCTCAGGTGGTAGGCTCTTATCTTTATCTATAAGTTTTTGCAGTGTATGCTAGGCCCCACTTTCTAGAACTTCATTCATGCTATGATTTGTCTTTCCCCTGAGCCCCTTGAATTAACATTCAAGTTTGAGTTACGGTGCTAGCTTTTTAGCCTCCGTCCTCTAGGGTTCAGTACAGATCTGTAGTTCTGTTTGGTGAGAGCATTTATCCTCTTTAGAATGGCATGCATTTACAAAGCATTTGTCTGCTTTGAGTTCTAGTTTTGCCCTACATGTATGTGAGCTTTACTCTAGTGCTGCCACAGGTAGCACCTGTTCTCAGAATAGTAGGCTTGTGTTAGCCTCTATTTAAGAGCGTGGTGACTTTTGCACTCCCCGGTTAGGGTTTGGTGCTTCACTGAGTGCATCACCTGTTGGATTGCACACTCAGGTTGAGTGTAGAGAGCCTCATTTTCAGTTTGGTTTCTGTTAGCTCCCGCTAGGTGATCATTGCCACTATATTGCATATAACTGTGGAGTTGTAGGCTCTAATGTATTTAGCCTCCTTCTAGTTTGCAGCTTGTGTTTACAAGTGTTGTTGGTATATGGTCATGAGTTTTGCTCACGTAGTTTAGCACTGCCACAGGTTTATGCTTGTGTCTGTTTGAGGTAGTAGACCTTGTAGGCCTCCCTTAGACCGTGATAGCATTTCATTGTACCCCTATTATGGTACATTGCCTGTTGGAATGTGTAGACTTAGCTTAGGTTGTGTTAAGCTAGTTACCCACAACTGTCTGCTGGGTTAGAACTGGTCCCCTTTTGAGCTTGGTCCCCTTTTTAACCACTAGCTGGCACCACGTGTGGCTGGAGTTGTAGGCCCTGTTTAGGCCTTCTTTCAGATTACATGTTGGCACAGTTCTGTTTGGGTTTTGGATGACCCATCACCATTGATGTGGTCATGACTGCCACTGGCTGATGCCACATGTTTACAAGTTGTAGGCCTTCTAGGCCTCCTGTGTAGCATGTTGGAGTTCGGTTGTGTACTCCTCTTACTCTGAGAGTAAAAAGTGTTTTTACTGAGTACGTTTCTGAGTGGCTGACCTCTGAGGGTGTGTTTTTGTAATTAACCTTGCTGTGGTTCGGTTTTCTACATTTACTTCCTTGAGCATGGTTTATGTTTATCCTTTATCTCTAGTTGAGCTAAGTAGCTACCTCGTAAATACGTTGGTTCTATTTTGCTCCTAGAACTTTAAGTGGCCACTAGACTTACGCCGCGTGTTTTCAAGTAGTAGGCCCTCAGGGCCTCCTTTTTAGAATATGCTGGTGTATGTAATAGTGTACTCCTCTCGCTGAGAGAGTTAGAGGTGTTTTGCTGAGTACACTGCTGGTTGGCCAGGGCCCCAGGTGACTTATTAACCTCCCTGTAGTTCGGTTGTTTGTCCTTCCTGGAGCTTGAAACACTGCCACGAGCTGACGCCACATGTCTGACTGAAGTTGTAGGCCCGGTTTTTGGGCCTCCTTTAGTTCATGATGGCGTATGTTGTACTCCTCTTGCTTTAAAGAGTAAAAAGGTTCTTTTACCAAGTACACTGCTTGTTGGATTGTGTTAGGTGGACTGTTATGTGGGCACTTTACAGTCTTATCTGCTAATTATGTAGTTTCTACTTCATGTGGAACTTTGTCATGTTGTAGGCCCCTCTTTGGCCTCCATGATTATGTGCCTACAGTATGGTCTATCTGTTAGGTTGAGCTTTGTACTCCTCTGTTAGGATTGTTTTGTAATAGTGCTTAGCTCCCTAAGCTGATCATTGGTGAAGGCTTCCATGAGGCCTCCCGTTGAGGATCAGCCCCCAGGCTGGTTTGTGCTCCCCTTTGTCAGGGTCTCTTAGCGCACAGCCTCCTCAGTGCAATATTAGGCGCTGAGTAGATCCTAGGATTGAGCAGATTGTACTCCCCTCAATATGAGGGTTCATAGCATTCAGCTGAGTTCTGCTCTCCAGGATGCCCGTCTCTATGCGTGGGTTTGAGTTAGGGATGCACCGATCCGGCTTTTTTTGCTTCCGATACCGATCCGATACCTGGAATTCAGTATCGGCCGATACCGATCTGATATTCAAGTAATAATAAAAAAAAGTGCTAAATTGCCTAATAAATTGTATGCCTCACTTAGGGCTGTGACAGTCGGCATGACAACTGCACCACTGCGGTCGTGGAGTGTCACCAGCGGTAGTGTGACGTTTATATATATATATATATATATATATATATATATATATATATAATCTCAAAGGTCGCGTTAACCGAAAATTTTCTGTCATTGATGGAATTTTTTTTTAGCAGTGACAGAAAAACTGCAGCCTGTCCGTCATTTTGACAGATTACTGAGGCTAACTGTAATTCCCACCCCTGTCCAGTTGGTGGTGAGTGTGCTCCAGTGTGGCAGCAGAGCGCGAGTTCAGTCTCCAGAATAAAATGAAAACAATGCGTTTGATTACACGCACCCAGTTTGTCCATTTTATAATATATTATAATACTTATACTTACATAATTAAGTTTCTAATCCATTTCGTTTTGTTTTAAATAGTTCGTTTTATTTTTCTTGCTGCTGACTATTTGCTAACTAAGTTTATGGTCAACGAATTTCTGAGGTATATAAGTGACATTGTTTGCAACACTGATTGAACTGACGTGATACAGATTTCGGTAAGCTACTGCAACTTTCAACATATTTTTTGATTTTCATTCATGTTTAATTCCTTCTGTAAAGTAGTAAAGAGGAAGAGATGATCGCGTTCACTCACGATCCTCAAAAAGTGTTCAAGATGAAAACTGAAAAGTGACGCAGTCTTTACCTTTCTTTCCATAATACTTTCTTTTCGTAATATAAATAAATGCATAGCCAATTTGTTTATCCTATAAGTTTGTGAATAAATATGAAAATGTGGACGAAATCAGAAGCTATTAAATGTCTTATCATTAAAATATAAAAATGAAAATGATGCATGGTAATAATTATGACGAATATATCGAAAGTCTAGTGTAACAACTGTAAATAAACCAATAGCTTCACTAGCTCGGTAGACATTCAAAATAAACAGGAGTCCAGCTGATTCTTTCATCCATGACTCATGGCTTGTTTTTCATGAATGTTTGAGTCATGTAACATAAACTAAATTTATTTATATATAAACATAGGCTATACTATAAAATTAAAAGACATTTCTTTTAAATTTATAGCGGAGTTTTTTTTTAATGAGGCAGCAACATATGATAGATAGGACAGAACAAAAAAAATGCTATTAACAATCTTTCATTGTGCAAAAGTATTATAATATGAACGGCTCCCATATAGAGCGGCACAAAGTGCTATGCGCATCCCGTGTGCAGAATGATGCGCTTGAAGCATCATGGAGTCACAGCGCGCAGCGGCAGTGCTTCGCATTGAAAAGTTCAAAGCACAAAGTGAAGATATATTGATGCGTATTGTATTACCGGTATCGTTATCTACAGATGAAGTATAATAATAGAAACATTATTTCATCTTGGAGAGAGTTTCATTGTGTTGACTGTTGTAACCGAACGCGACACGCAGTTTGAATGCTGAATTGAGAATGACTGACAGCCGTAGCGGAGGGAGGCATTTACATGAACTTTAATTTAACGACTTAAATATTTATCTGTACCTCAAATTAAACTATGGAATGGCTTCAGAACACTTGGAATATAGTGCACAGAAACTTTCTGGTGCTTTTTAATGTTTTTGTGCCTTTTGTGGAGCCTAATAATAACACAGACTATGTATTACAGCCATATACTGATACGCACAGTATCGGATTTGGATCAATCCCGTCCGGCAGATACCCGATCCGGCAAAAATGGCAGTATCGGAGCCGATACCCGATCTGAATATTGGATCGGTGCATCCCTAGTTTGAGTTGCTTACTGCCTTTTACTTACTTGCTGTCTTCTCTGAAGAATGCGTTTTTGAGACTCTGTATTCAGACAGGGCTGGCCAAGACTGAGTTTGTCCTATGTCAGATTAGGTCGGCCTCCCTGGTGGCATTGGGGTGACTATGTCCCCATTCTAGTGACTGGCCGGGGTTCCCTTCGGTTCCTTGGCCACATTCCCTTAAAGGGACCTGCTTTCTGCGGAAGATTTGGTCCCAGGAGCCTCCAAGCAGCCATGGTAGGCTTTCTACGAAAGGCCTCTTGAGGTTCAGCTTGGGCTGTTGGCCGTAGGGAATGCTGTCACTGACAGCCTTTGTGTGATCCGAGGGTGAGTTGCTATCTGGTGTTTCTCTTGAAACTGCTGGACGTTTGTCTAGCCATTTTGGCATGCACTCTCCTCAAGCATGGTGGCGTGAGTATATCGTTCCCCATATGCGGTCAACGCAGAGTAGAGTTCCCTTCCCTGAGAACAGGGAACGAGACTCTGCGTTGCTTTGCCATGCTTCGGGGCTGCCTGCTGAACAGTCCCTCAAGACGATAAGATACTGACTGATTCTCTAGGCGCTCCTTTTATACTTCTGGGTCGCGCTATGATGATGTCATAGGCTGTCACCGGCCAATAGGATTGGAGTGGTTTGATTCCTTGGCTTTCAGACATCGGTTCACATGTGACGTTCCCCATATGCGGTCAACGCAGAGTCTCGTTCCCTGTTCTCAGGGAACTATGGTTACATGCGTAACCTGAGACGTTTTTGGACACAAAAATACTGCAATATTGCAGTATGTCTGAAGTTTTACTGGAGTACAACTGCAGTACAGCTGAAGTATTACTAAACTAAAGCTGCAATACAACTGCAGTATTACTGCAATACCACTGAAGTAGTTGGATTGTTCACCCACTAATAGGGAACGTGAGCTGAAGTAGTACTAAAATAATAATGCAATACAGCTGCGGTAATACTGCAATACAGAATACAACTAAAGTACAATTACATTCTCCAGAATCTCCTGTGATGCTTCCCTGTGCTCCAGCGATCTCCTGTAATGCTTCCCTGTGCTCCAACTGTGATGCTTCCCTGTGCTCCAACAATCTCCTGTGATGCTTCCCTGTGCTCCAGTGATCTCCTGTGATGCTTCCCTGTGCTCCAACAATCTACTTTGATGCTTCCCTGTGCTCCAGCTGATCTACTTTGATACCTCCTTGTGCTCCAGCGATAGAGAAGAAACCCTTTCTATAGCCTCATTTCGTAGAAGAGTCTCTACTTCTTGTGCCATAACCAGAGCCTGCTCGGGGCTCACCACTGTGGCCAGGACCCCGCTGAATCGGGGCGGACAAGTCCTGAATTGAATGGCATACCCCTTTTTCTATTATCTGCAGGACCCACTGAGATGTATTCGGTGGACATTTCCATTCTGCCATAAAATTTACTAAGGGTACCAGTCTCTTGAGACTGGCCTCTGGTATACTTTGGGCAGTCAGCACAGTGCCCTGAAGCGGCGCACTGGCAGGGAACAACTGCCCTGACTGCAGTGAAACTCTCCTCAGAGAGGAGTGAAACTCTCCTCCCTCTGCGCCCCGGCATTGCTTTGCTTTTAATTGCTTTTCTTGGCATCAGGATTTCTTTGACGAAGCCCTCTTAGTGACAATGACGGTCCTCAGATCCGCCCTGCCCTTCGTGGACTTCGCCTGCGATCATTGACTCGCCTCCCAGCTTCTCTGAGGGGGAGCATGGGTAGCAACGCTCTGCTTCTGCTGCGCCCTATATGAGGAACCTGTACTCAGTTTGGGTTGCTCCCGCCCAGCAGCTGCAGAGTCCTAGGTTCGGCAAGGGAGAAATTGCTGGAGTGCTGCCGCTAGTCTTTTAGATTCCTGAAACCTCTCAGTGACAGTTGTTATAGCATCACCGAAAAGGCCAGTAGGATGAAGCGGAGCATCCAGCAAAAAACTCTTATCATGGTCCTTTATTTCTGTGGGGTTGAGCCAAAGATGTCTCTCCGTGGCCACCAGGGCTGCCATAGACGGGCCTACTGATTTGGCCATCTCCTTAGTGGCGCAGAGAGCTAAATCAGCTGACCGACACAACTCATGAATGACGTCAGCCAACACTTCCTCGCTATCACCCAGGTCTTTTAGCAGGCTTGGTATGCTTGGTATGCCTGCAAAATAGACACAGTATGCCACCTGGCCTGCTGCCGAGTACGCTTTGCCCACCAAAGCAGATGTTGTTCTGGTGTGAAAATACGATAAGGAACTGGCTTCTTCCACAAACTCGACACCTTGGTGTCGAGGTCGGGAAAAAACGGCAAGCCCCGACGTGGAGGTTGAGCTGATCTAGATGGCAGAAAACATTTGTCTAATTTGCTTGTCTTATGCAGCTCTCGTTTCTCGGCCGGCCAATCGATGTTTAATTTGGCCACAGCACAAGTTAAAACCTCCACTATCTCCTCAAGTGATGAATCTTCAGTTTCTCCTGTAGCAACACTAACAACATTCAATTCCTCAGAACTGGATAAATGTAGTGAAGCTGTCCCAATCGGGGCAGAAGAAACTGCAGCGCATGCTTCCAGACCCTGAATTGATACACTGGATCTGCCAGGTGAAGGCAGAGAAAAGGCAGAGCCCATCTCTAAACCCTCTGTCAGATCCATTTGCGAACCCCACGACAGCAGGTGCCGCTCTGCCTTGGCAGCAGTGGGACCTGAGCCACGAGGGACGCGAGCCGAAGCATTCTCCTCAAAGAGTGCTCAGTGGGAGCGCAGCATTTTCAACTGGAGATGCTCACAATGCTCGCAAGCAGCCCCCTCGAGAGCTCCTTGAGTGTGCTGCGCTCCCAAACAAACAACACACATCTGGGGCCCTATTTTAATGATCTAAGCGCATAGTCAGCACATAGTCTAAAGCGCACAGCACAGGTGCACTTAGGGCATGTCCGAATCCACTTTTGCTAGTTTAAGGACGGGAAAATGTTCGGCGCGCAAGGTGCATGGCGTAATAGGGTTTTCCCTATTCTCTTAATGAGTAATGGGTGTGTTTTGGGTGTAACGTGCAATAAACCAATCAGAGTCTCATCTCCCATTCCCTTTAAAAGCCAGTTGCTCTCGCTCCATGGTAGATTCACTATTTACATGGCAGAATTTGCAAGCGGAAAAACTGAACGCTTCTCTAGTGAAGAAATGGATCTGCTCATGCACAAGGTTAAAGCGTGAGAGCAGACAATCTACGGGAAAAGCCGGATTCCACCAAGCATTTTTATCTTTATGTACACAATAATAATATTTTACATTGCAATCCTTGTATCTTTAATATCTTTAATTATATTTCCTGTGTGTGTAATGAGCACAGTGTATGCACGTTGTGCACCCGCATGTAGGCACATATTACTAACATGCTCTTTAAATAACAAAACAAATAATACACAAGAGGTGTGTTCAGGCCCATTGTTGGCACATTACTATTTTGAGGCAAGTGAAATAGACTGCGCCATTGACTTTAGGTCAATGGCGCAGTCATTGGAGTACCAGCTAGTAAGCTACATGGCATGTGGAGGATGATACAGACAGCGGATCATTTATAGCCTTTTTTCACAGCAGCTGCTATAATTATACTTATCATTTTGATGGCGAATTGTAATCCAGCAAGGTCCAAATGACAATCATCAGTGACAAGTGGAGATTCACACATAGTCAAAAGCAAAAGACATTGGACTGCAGAGTGGCTACAGAAATTTAAATCTACAGGTAAATCTAATACATGCTAAATACACACAGTCACGCAATGCTGATGTTGTTAACATTATCAATTTGAGAACAAAGTAGCTTTAAGTGTATTTTAAAGGGGGGTATCAAACACAGTTTCTGCCATTATGTTAATCTTGAGTACCTATAGAGAAGTAGTGCATCCTTCATATCTCCGAAAAGTTTTATCATATTTATAAAAGATAGATATGCTGTACCGAGTCTTTCCAAAAACAGCCGAGCGCCTGGAGGCGTGCCATGTGAGCGGAGCTAAAGAGTGACGAGCACGCGCAGCTTTTGCGTAGCGATCGTCTGCAAGCTATCAATGGTCAGCTAAACAACTGTATTTAAACACACACAATACACCATCACATTATCCCTGGATAACTTCTGAATCACTATAATGAATATAGCGTATAGTGAATGATGAATAATGAATAATGAATTTATGAATTCACTACATTCATGTTGTTTACATTATATGCACTTAGGTGCCTATTGCCAACAAAACATTTGAAGCAGTTTTACTCACCACCTGCAGTTCCGACTCATGACCGGGATCATTATCGCTGTGACCACTCCATCTTTCAGTTTCAAACGATCTGTAAATCCAGTGTAGAACTGGGCCTTGTTTATAAAACCATAACCACCGATCCTGAGGGCTCGAGCAGCTATGGAAAAAAGATATTCTCCATTCATTTTAACCAATAAAAAAGTGATTGCAACTATCAGTTTCTATGGTTATTTTAAAAACAAATATCGAGAGCGCATCGATGTAATGTGTGAGCACAAAACTCTCAGCTCCACTTAACGCTGGGTTCTTTGGGAAGCAAGGTTATCTTTCCCTCACAACCAAAAACACACTTCTTTGGTGACATTGTTGATTTCATGAAGTCCTGTGACCTGTGCGGCGCTGCTGACGACTTCCGTAAACCCGAACGCGCATTGATGGGCGTGCTCTTGCTCTCTCGCTCTGGTCGACATGTGCACGCGCACTCTTCCGGGAAGAAGTGCCCGTACAAGGAATTCCGACCTTTCTGATGTCACACAGGCACATACTCGAAAAAAAGACCAGGAAGTTTATGAGGATTTGGAAGAGTATTTTTGGCACAGAAATGACGGTCATACGTCCAACTCGTGTTTTGAAACTTTGGCCATGTTTAGCATGAGAATCCAACTCTTTAACAGTGTAAATAAGTCAGAATACATGAAATAGCATTATACCCCCCCATGTGCAGAATTCCATGTGCAGTTCACTCTCAGCCAATAAGATTCCACGTAGCATTTTCATGGATCAGTCGTCTCTTCTGATTGGTTGATAACTTTTGACAGCGTTTAATCCAGAAGCAAATTAATTTCCGCAAGAGCACGGAGAGATTCGCGAGCGCACAGGACACAGTTTGAGCATGCACACGAAATATCTGAGCGAGATATCTCTCGCGTCACAATCAAGGTTATAATCGTTAACGAAAACGAACGAAAAAACGAAAACTAGGTGGGAAAAAACATTGTCGTTGACTGAAATAAAAATAAAAACGAGGCATTACAAAAAAACGATAACTAACCAAAACTGTAATGTGTGTTTGGCAAAACTAACTAAAATAAAATAAAATTATACATTAAATGTCCTTAGTTTTCGTCTTTGTCAATGTCTTTCATAGAGCAAATAACGTTCAGCTGCATTTCCTTTCCCTGCGTCTCTCACTCACGCGTCTCTCACATACGCGCGCGCACGCACACACACACACACACACACACACACACAGAGCCCCTCCTCCGTGCACACCGCGTCTCCATTGGAACGAGTGTTCGACGTTGAAAGCAAGTTCGCGAAAGGTTGGTATCTCGTGAACACCTTTACACAATCACACATTAAAAAGTGGTATAAAATATTTTTAATTCTGAATATAATTTTGTCAGTGTGTTAATGTCGACCCGAGAAGCGATTGCTACTTTAGAAAGTTAACTATTCGCAAGTTTGAGGTAAAATGCACTTAAGTTGTCGATGTCAAAACACTATAAGCTGTGATTCAAATATTAAATAATGTTATGTCATTTGTTTACTCTTACACTGAATGTTTGCTGCTTCAATCCAGATGAGTAGGTTGTTGTATAGGGTAAATTTAGACAATCTGACAGAACTGTCTACTGGCACAGGTCACTTACACATTTTGCACTTACTGCGGAGTGTTGAGACTGTTTACATATTTGTGCCCATATGTACATTTTATGTACTGGTTTTATTTTTGAATTAATATTTTCTAAAATTGTATGATGTTTTTGTTGAGTTATTATTACACAATACTTTTTCTGACCTTTTTGAATCTTGCCCCTGACAAATAACCCAAATTACAAAAAAAGACTAAAACTAACACTAAAACTAATAAAAACTAAACTAAACTAGCAAACCCACTTTAAAAACTAATTAAAACTAAACAGAATTTGAAAACAAAAAGTCAAAACGAAATAAAAATAAAAACTAATGAAAAATGCAAAACTATAATAACCTTGGTCACAATAATGTGTTCGTGGTATTGTCAGTAAAGTAACTCTGGCACTAAAGTTAAATTAAATCTCTGAAGTAACTTGTTCTGGTATAAGCTACTTATAAATTGCAGAGAGCAATGCACATACTGACCTTGTGTGAATTCTATTAAGAGAATTTACCCACCAGTCGTCCACAAACTCTTCACCCAACTCATGTTCTCAGGCACTTTTAATGTTAGCAATAGTGCAATCCTAATCAATAAGCTCACAGTAAATACTGGAAATAAGTGCCTTTTCAAAAGTGTTAATCACAAGAAAATCTTCCCATACCAACTTGGGTGATAAGCAAGGAACATATTGTTATTATTAGTAGTAGTATTATTAGTATTAGTATTATTTAAAATATTTATAGAATAAAAGCTTGAGTTTAAACAACTTTTTGCAACATTTACTCAATATGATTTATGGCTGCATTTACAGAAAGCTTTAGAGTCATATTTTTGTGTCACTAAAACATGGAGTCTGAAATAGACAAGACAAACCTCTTAAAAGCAAAGGAAATGGCAAGTCAGATGAAATTTAAAACAAACTTATTTTCCTCATTACATTTCGTTTTGGGTTGACAGATGGCCTTAAAGAAGGAACATCATGGTTTTGGTGTTTTGAAATGTAATGATACACTTATGAGACACATTCTCTCACCATGATTAACTGATATAAAATAGTAACCACACCCCCTTTCCTGTATGGAGTACAGCAGTGGTTGGTCGATATATAAAATATGGCTTAATGCTGACCTCACATTTGGAGTGGCTGCTTGCCTAGCAGAAGAAATGCATGTTAATCTTGTATTGACAGTGGTGTGTATTACCAGGCTCTGTTCTGCTGTGTGGGGGGTTTATTTAGGCACCTGTATCCTCCAAGATGACCCTCAACCCCCTGCTCTCTTCAAGGATGGAGACTTTATTATTGGAGGGGCTTTCACCATTCATTACTATCTGAGGACAGAGAAGCACACCTATACTAGACGGCCACAACCACTAGAGTGCATTGGGAGGTTAGAGTTTGACAAAACTAAATACAATCCTTAAAACAACAGGGTTGAATGGGCTCAATTAATTGTGCTGAAATCATGTTCATATTTGTCTTTTTTTCTTTATGTAAACTGTGTTAATGAGAATCATACAAGCAGAACTTTCACTAAGGTGCTTATATTTAATTACAATTTATTATAATAGAGTTTTTCATTTGTGCTTTTCAACAGCATGGACTTCAGGGAGCTGCGCTTTGCTCGTGTCTTACAGTTCGCCATCCAAGAGATTAACAACAGCTCTGATCTCTTACCGGGCATCACATTAGGGTACCATATATATGACTCTTGTGCCTCTGTGCCAATGGTAATGAAAGTAGCATTTCAACTTGCCAACGGGCTAGATCTGGTATTTAACGACACGGATTCCTGTGCAAAATCTGCTGCAGTTCTTGCACTAGTTGGAGAATCTGGTTCCACTGCGGCTATAAGCACTTCAAGACTTTTCGGTTCTTTTGGAATTCCACAGGTGCGTGCTCTATATTGCTATTTCTTGATCTTGTTCTTGAAATGTTGGCACTGTGACAATGTGAAAATACTTGTAACATCGGACACATATGACATTTGTGTCACTGCAGATAGTACACATGTAAATGTGATTGTAAAGTATGGGATTCGAGTAATGAAATTATTTTAAATGTCCTTTCATGTTAAAGAAAAAAATAGCTTTTTTTTTTTTCCCTCTTAACGGTGCTCTCTAGGTGAGTCATTATGCAACGTGTGCGTGTCTCAGTGACAAGCGGCAGCATCCTACTTTCTTCAGGACCATTCCCAGCGATCACCATCAAGCAGCCGCACTTGCACGGATGGTCAAGCGCTTCGGATGGACGTGGATTGGGGCTGTGCGCAGTGATTCAGACTACGGGAACAATGGCATGGCATCATTCCTGAAGGCTGCGGAGGAGGAAGGAATCTGTGTAGAGTATTCTGAGGCCTATTACAGGACCCAGCCGCGCAGTAAACTGAAAAGAGTCGCTGATGTCATTCGTAGGTCAACAGCTCGTGTAATAGTTTCCTTCATGTCCGTTGGTGATATGAGATTTCTCCTAGAAGAGCTGAGTCAGCAGCCTCCCCCTCCGATGCAGTGGCTTGGCAGCGAGGCGTGGGTTACAGACCCACAAATGCTGCGGTTTAATTTGTGTATCGGTGCAGTGGGCTTTGCAATCCCGCGGTCTGTTATACCAGGTTTTCGTAACTTTCTACTTGACCTCTCTCCAGCGAAGGTGCTGAAATCTCCATTGCTGACAGAATTCTGGGAAAGCTCATTTAGCTGTAGTCTAAAACAGCAGACAGGTTCTTCTACTGCTATGCCTGCGTGTAATGGCACAGAGGATCTGCGCGTATTACACAACCCGTACACAGACACGTCCCAGTTGCGGATCACTAACATGGTGTACAAAGCCACATATGCTATAGCTCATGCCCTCAATGGCATTGTCTGTAACGAAAAACGATGTAGCAAAAACATCAAAATTGAGCCCCGTAAGGTAAGTTTTCTCATCTTGGAACAACTGAACTAAATATTACAATACATGTAGGCCTGCTATAAAATATCTATATAACCACACCCAATATTTTAGTAGGCCTACTGATTATTCAGCAAATTACAACAATCTGAGTTTTTTATGCCCATCATGCAGGTTTTTGATCAGCTCAAACAAGTGAACTTCACCAAAAATAATTATTCTGTTTCATTTGATTCAAATGGAGACCCCGTGGCCACCTATGAACTTGTGAATTGGCAGCTTCAGGGAGATGGTTCAGTTCATTTTGTGACAGTGGGTCAATATGATGCATCCCAGCCTAAAGGCCAAGAATTCAGTCTAAGCAGAACTATCATTTGGTATGATGGCAGTGAAAAGGTATAGCTACAATGTGATGTCTATAATTACATCAGGGATGGGCAGCTTTGGTCCTGAAGGGCCACTGTCCTGCAGAGTTTAGATACGACCCTAATCAAACACACCTGAAGCTAATTAATGTCTTCAGGATTACTAGAAAGCTATAGGCAGGTGAGATTTTATTGGTGTTGCAGCTAAACTCTGCAGTACAGTGACCATCTAACTGAAGTTTACCATCCCTGAATTACGTTATAAATATTTATAAATAATTATAAATAATATGCAGTAGCCAACCTTGGTTAATTTTTGACCTTGATGCTCTGTGTTCCTGTCACCTGTAGGTGCCTGTGTCTGTGTGCAGTGAGAGCTGTCCTCCAGGTACTAGGAAGGCTGTGAATAAGGGAAGACCTGTCTGCTGCTATGACTGCATTAACTGTGCAGATGGAGAGATCAGCAATGAGACAGGTTCTTTTTACTGGACATTCTTGAATTAATCATACATACTACTTGGTAAATGCTATATGAGAGTCTAAGATAAAGAAAAGGATCTTGTAAAAATGTTTTAAAGATCTAGCTTAAAAGACGTGCGAAGTTCTTAGAAATATTTGCTTACACTTTATTATTTGTGCCCTAGTTACAGTGTATTTATACAATCATAAGCTAAGTGATATTAATTAACAACATACATACTATAG
Organism: Ctenopharyngodon idella; assembly: GCF_019924925.1. Classification (NCBI taxonomy): domain Eukaryota; kingdom Metazoa; phylum Chordata; class Actinopteri; order Cypriniformes; family Xenocyprididae; genus Ctenopharyngodon; species Ctenopharyngodon idella. The sequence continues at coordinate 34,096,205 of NC_067237.1, read as the reverse complement.
TAAAGGTTAGTATTTGGTTTAGGATTATATGCTCATAATTATTCATACTTTACCATTATTTCTACAGTAAGTAGAACATGCATAACAAAGACACTGAAAAATAGTGTTGTCAAATAATTTTATACCATAACATTTTTATTTTAATATTTTTATTTATTTTAAATGGAGAAAAAATAATGAAACAACAATCAAAAAGTAATTATATTTCCTTTACACCTTACATACATGTGATTTAATACATGTGTTGTAAATAATCTTTATTTTCACAAACGTAAAATATATTTCTCAAGGTAGTGTTTTTAACATTTTTTTTTTAATATAATGAATTAATAATTTATAAACATCATTAAGACTTATTTTTATTGATACATTTTTATTTATTTATAATGTTAGTAGCATTTAATAATATTTTTTCTACGATTTTTCTTGTGGTCATGACTTCATGTTAAGGGAACAATATCTGTTATAGTCACGAGTTAAATGTGTAAACAACCTGCGTGACCATAGCAACCTGGAATTATCAGAAATGGATAGGCCTATAAAACATGTATTTTTAAGTAAGAATGACAAAATAAGAGCAGAATTAAGAAATTATTATTTTAATATATTATATCCTATTGTATTGTACACAATGTTGCCTATAGACAGTATTCAAATGAATTTTTTTATTATCAGTAAATTATAAAATAATATGTAACCTAAAATAATTTAGGCCTACAAGAAAACATTTTTATCCATCCCATCTCACAGCCGTTTAAATCCATTCACTGATCGAGTCATTATTAGAATTATTATTGTTATTATTATTATGCCTATTAAACCTAAATAAAATGAAATATGTTAAATTCCACTAAAGTGAACCTCCCGTAACATTCCTGTGCACCTTCTTTTGACATATAGCCTATTAATAATAACAAATTATTCGAACTTCATTCGAATGCTCGCATGAGGGCCTACAAATGAAAACACTCATTTATCGTCACATAGGCTACTGGTGTAGTCTACAGAAATACAGTGATAAAGTCAAAACTTTATTGACATGATCGGGCGTTTACAGGAGCCTATTTACAAAATATATACTTTAAGTTACATAATAGCCTATACAGAAAGGTAAAAAGATAGGCCTACATGAAATAAAGCGAATACATAATAAATAAAAATGTAAGATGATGATGATGATGATGATAATAATAATAATAATAATAATATAAAAACATTAAAATATTAAATAAAAAATAAACGATTAGTGAATGGATTTAAAAGACTGTTGGTTGGGATAGATAAAAATGTACACTGCATATTCTTTTAATATTGATAAAAAAATAGGGAATACGTTAATATAATAATTTCTTAATTCTGCGCTTTTTCTTAATTAAAAATAAATGTTATTATAGTACTATCCATTTCTGATAATTGCAGGTTACTATGGTCACGCAGGTTGTTTATGCATTTAACTTGTGGCGATGAGAAAGGGTTTCTGAAGCACACATAGGCAGCAACGTCATTGCACCTTTTGAGGTCCAGAAAGGTATTGAAGACATCATTAAAATGGTCAACGTGACTACAGTGGTCAAACATTAAGGTTTGACCACTGTAGTCACGTTGACTATTCTAACAATGTCTTCAATACCTTTCTGGACCTCAAAAGGTGCAAAAGATCCAGATTAACTGATTGTGAAAGTGCTGATACAGGATCACATTTAGATCTACTCTCACTGCGTAAAAGGTTGCAGGAATGAGCATTGTAGCCAATCACACCAAATAATCCACAGTGAAATATACAAAACAAATAATCCTATACACTCTTAAAAATAAAGGTTCTTTATTTGCATTTGCAACCGCTCCATTGCTGCATTGGAAAAATGTTATCCACCTTATTCCAACGGCCCATGACGCTTATGGGTGAATTATGGGTGTAACTTCCGTTAAGCTGTAAACAGTCAGTGAAAGGCTCACTCTATGAATGCAATAATGCGTTTTTTTTATTTTTTATCTGGGTACAATGAGATGACAATATTCTACTCACCCTTCAACCAACGAAAATTAAAAGGACATTTAAAAGTGTAAAAGCATCAACAAGGTACTTTCAATAGACCATGAAAAACCGTGATTCTTTCCACAGCAATAACGGACAGGTTAAATATAACTGTAATGAAATATATCTGTATTATGTAATATACGTTGCCTTAATAAAAAATGTTAATGAACTTCAGCATTGCATTATACTATTTCAAAGTGATTTCCGTCAGAAAAATAAAATAATAAAGAAAATAATCACAAGGATAGAAAGCAGCAACTGAAAAGTATTCGTTATAATGTGCCACGTTAAAATACCAAGCGTTACGTTATTCTCATGATGTCTGAAAATAAAACATGAAAGAAAAATTGGCAGCTCAATTAGTCAAACTGATGGATAAGCTTTATTTGTAGGGCAACCTTATCATTTGAAATGATTCGTTTCAGTCTTTTTGAATGGAAGTTCCCCAAACTGGAAGTTCCACCCATAATTCATAAACACAGTAGGCTCATCAGGAATAAGGTGGATTTATTATCAAAATGTTCTACACACTAAAAATTGGTTCTTTTAAGAACTGTTCACTGAAAGGTTCTTTGGGGAATGAAAATGGTTCTTCTATGCTATTGCTGCGAAAACCCCCTTTTGGAACCACATTCACATATTTGAAAATAAACAGCCCTTTTCCTTACATTAGGATCCTTTGAAAGGTAATGTTAGCTTGATTTCAATAAAAGTTGTTTTTGGACTAACAATGAAGTTGTGAGATCTGAAACTTATGTTTTTTTATATAGTACAATGACCTCCTGGATATCAAAAGATCGAGGATTTTTTTTATTTTATTTTTTTTTTCAATTCATGACTCCTTTAAAAATTTGTAATCATTTTAAGAACATGCACATCATAAAGGGGGGTTTTATTCAAGTCATTGTATGTTTGAATCACATTTGAATGTATTTTATAAATAATTTATAGGACAAAATGACCTTATGGGTTGTTTATTCCAAAACAGTGTAGTCTGATAGCCAGCCTATACAGATTATCAGACAAAACTGTTTTAGAATCTCTTATTTCTGTGGTTCATGAATGACTGTTGGGCACTGTTGTTTTTATTTATTTATTTCTTTTTATTTTACAGATTCTTTAGATTGTCACAAATGCCTACCTGAGTACTGGCCTAATAATAAGAAGAACAAGTGTCTTCCTAAACCGGTGGAGTTTCTATCCTGGAATGAAATCCTTGGGATTATACTGGCTGCTTCCTCTATTTCAGGCTCTTTAGTGGCTTTGAGTATTACTTTGGTGTTATACAAAAACAGGGCTTCTCCAATAGTAAGAGCCAACAACTCAGAGCTGAGCTTCCTGCTGCTCTTCTCATTGACTCTGTGTTTCCTCTGTTCACTTACTTTCATCGGTCGGCCCACTGAGTGGTCCTGTATGTTGCGTCACACAGCGTTCGGGATAACTTTTGTCCTCTGTATCTCCTGTGTTCTGGGGAAAACAATAGTGGTGTTAATGGCCTTCAAAGCTACACTTCCAGGAAGTAATGTTATGAAATGGTTTGGGCCTCATCAACAGAGACTCTGTGTTTTTAGTTTCACTCTTGTACAGGTTCTTATATGTGTGCTGTGGTTAACAATATCCCCACCCTTTCCCTACAATAATATGCAACACTACAAAGAAAAGATCATTCTAGAATGCAGTTTAGGATCAGCTATTGGTTTCTGGGCTGTACTAGGTTATATTGGCCTTCTAGCTTTCCTTTGCTTTATCTTAGCTTTTCTGGCCCGGAAACTGCCTGATAACTTTAATGAGGCTAAATTCATCACATTCAGTATGCTCATATTCTGTGCTGTTTGGATCACATTTGTTCCAGCTTATGTCAGCTCTCCAGGGAAATTTACTGTAGCTGTGGAGATATTTGCCATTTTAGCTTCAAGCTTTGGTCTGATTCTCTGTATTTTTGCTCCTAAGTGTTTCATTATTGTATTTAGGCCAGATCAGAATACCAAACAACACTTAATGGGTAAAGCATCAACAAAAGTCCACTAAGACACACAACTCTTTTAGATATCAATCATTGTTAGATATCACACATGCTATGCTATTATTTAAAAAATTTAATACCCAAATCTGTGGAACTGTAGTTTATTTCTACAGTGATTTTGTGAACTGAAACTTTTTTTTTTTTTGTAATTATTTTATTTATTTTGTTTGTTTATTTGATTATTAATACATTTTATTTTGATGTACTAACATCTCGGAGTGATTTTTTTTTTCTTCTTCTTCTTCTTCTTTTGAATAGAGGTGAATTACATACTTTATTTATTACTAGTTTTACTATTAGTTGCAATTAATTAAATTAGCATTACTTTAGTTATAGCATACTTTAATAGAAGATAGGAAACCTGAAATGAACATTGCTCAAAGGTGAAGAATTTATTGAACTTGAACTCAAGGAGCTGGGGGATATATGCTGCATGAAGACAGAACAGGTATAGTTTAGTTTATTAGTACAAGCCTGTTATTGTGGACCCCGTCCGAATGATGGCCAAAACTTTACTGATGTTTTATGAAGTTTATTATACAGTGCCCTCCACAAATATTGGCACCCTTAGTAAATATGAGCAAAGGTGGCTGTGAAAATAAATCTGCATTGTGCATTGATCCTTTTGAACTTTCATTAAAAAAAATTCACAAAATTGTAACCTTTCATCGAAGTAAAACAATTGAAAGTGGGGGGCAAACTCACATTATGAAAAAATGTTTTTCTCCAATACATGTTGGCCACAATTATTGGCACACCTACAAATTCTTAAGAGTAAAATATCTCTGAAGTATATTCCTATTCATATTTACATGTTTTAGCACACCAGGGTTACTAGGAGCATGAAATTGTTCAGCCATGACTTCCTGTACAAATATGAGTAAACACAAAGGCCAAAATCCCTTAATCATTCATCACAATGAGAAAAACCAAAGAATATAGTTCTGATGTGCAGCAAAAGATTTTTGAGCTTCACAAAATACAAAATGGCTATAAGAAAAAAGATATAGCATTGAAAACAGAGGTTACTGGTGTAACTTTGGTTCTATGAATAGTAGAAGACCACCAGAGACGGTCGAACATAGTGGAAGGAGTCACGTCTCGCGAGCCATATCAAGACTCCCGCATTAATTTGTCACCTGTGACCTTAACCAGTGATGTGTCGGAAGCTATATCCATTCCATTCACGTCTGAAGTCATTCTCTCAGTCCAAGTGACCAGAGACTCTGGCGGTCTACCACTATTTATAGAACCAAGGTTACACCAGTAACCGGCGTTCTATTTCACTGTTACAGAGACGGTAGAACATAGTGGAAGATGAATACAACCAAGTCACGAGGACTACACCCATCTAAACACTGTCTGACAATACAGCAGAACTGACTAAAGGAATAGGGGCCACATTGATTCTATAAAATGTGATGCCCATGTAGCTGCTGCACATATCTCAGAGAGGGGCACACCACGTAGTGCTGCCCAAGAAGTAGCCACCGCCTGAGCCGAACCATATGCATGTACAATGGTATCCACCACCCAATGAGCCAACCTCTGTTTTGACAAGGGAGCACCTTTCCGACAGGCACCAAAATGAACAAACAACTGATCAGTGGTGTGCCACGAAGCAGTCCTTAACACATACTGTCGCAATGCTCTCACTAGACACAGGCAGTATGGGAAGTCTCTTCAGGATTAAACGCAGCAAGCTTAATAGGTTGGTTCACAAACCTATCAGACAACACTTTAGGCTGGAACACTGGATTTGGCCAGAGTGTAACCTGATTGTTCTGAGGTCCCCATCTGAGATATTGTGGGCTGACCGAGAGGGCATGCAGCTCACCTACCCTCCTGGTTGATGTTATAGCCAAGAGAAAAGCAGTCTTCATAGAAAGACTTTTAATATCAGTTTGTTCAAGTGGCTCATAAGGTGCTGAACGTAGGCTGTTAAGGACCATCTGCAGATCCCACTGTGTATGCACTACACATGCCGGTGGATTAAGATGTACTGCTCCCTTAAGAAAAGCCTCCACCAATTTATCCGCACCAATTGATATCCCCCCACTGGGTTCCGACGTGCTGATAAACCTGCCACGAACACTCTTAGAGTCGCTGGGGACTGTCCAGTCAAGCCCGGATTAACACAGTATAGTGCCCTAGGGTGACCACATTTGATTTGCTCAACCCCAGGGGCCATACACACAACCTCAACTTGCTCAGTGAGGGGTGCCAAAGGGCCCCGTTCATTTGCGATAACAGGTCCTTCCGAACTGGCAATGGTTGCGGGGGACTAGTCGTAAGGGCCAACAGCAGACTGAACCACGGTCTTGCTGGCCAGCAGGGCAACACTAGAATAAGCCTGTGGGGTCTCTCCTGCACACGCCTCAGGACAGGCCAGAGAAGTGGAATTGGAGGGAAGGCATAGAGAAAGAGATCCAGCCAGTCGAGGGCCAGGGCATCCTGGCCTAGTGATCCCTGCTCCTCCTGCACTGTGAACCACAGCGGGCAATGTGTTGTCTCTCTGCTGGCAAAGAGGTCCACTGCTGCGGTCCCAAAAATTCCTCAAATTGACTGAACGACCGCTTTGTGCAGGCACCACTCCCCTGGCCTCGGAGAGAGAGTGAATCTACCACGCTGTTGCAGTGACCGAGGAATGTGTGCCGCTCTGATCGACAGAAAGTGCTCGTTCGCCCACAACAGCAGCACTCGTGAAAGTCGAAGGCAAGATAGAGAACTTGTGCCCCCCTGGTGGTTGATTAAAAGCACCACCTCTGCTGCAGGGTCCAGCTGCCTCATACACCCTGATGTTGCCACAGTCCTCTCCATCCGGTGAGGGATGCATCTGTTGTAACCACTTCCCTGCGTGCCGGGGGCGGTCCCATTGGTACGCCCCTTTGCAGAAATCGTTCCTGTGTCCAAAGCCTCAGGGAGATAGAACAACTGGTTGTCACCAAAACCAGGGTATGTCGGTTGTGGACTGCTGACAACCGTCTGGCTATCAACCAGCGCTGAAATAGGCGAAGGTGTAAAAGCCCTAATTGAATGGCTGATGAAGCTGCCGTGAGAAGGCCCACTAGCCGTAGGAAGCTGTGATAAGGTAGCTTGCGTCGAACCTGGAACTTCGCTATAGCTCCCCTTATAGCCTGCCTCCTGCACACTGTGAGGGTGGCCCTCATCACTCTGGAGTCTAGATGTAACCCCAGGAAGCATAATGACTGACACGGAGTGAGGCAGCTTTTCTGTAGGTTTACCCTCAGTCCTAAGGCAGTGACATGCTCTAGTAGGCGCTGTGTATTGTTGGCTGCTTGCTGCGGTGATCTGGCACAAAGCAACCAGTCGTCCAGGTATGGGAGAATCAACATGCCCTCCCGTTGTAGAGGTTCTAACGCCACTTGGACACATCGTGTGAATACACGGTGAGAGGGAGAGGCCAAACGGTAGGACTGAATATTGGTATGTCCTGCACTGAAACGTGAATTGAAGAAACCTTCTGTGATGAGGTGCAATGGGGATGTGGAAATATGCATCCTTCAGATCCACAGAGGTAAACCACATGCCGGGTTCGATTGCTTGTAGGACATCTATGACATGCAGCATGCAGAAAGGAAGGTGTTTGAGACTCCTGTTCAGGCACCTGAGATCCAAGATGGGCCTGAAACTTCCATCTTTCTTTCGAGCGAGTAAGTATTTTTAATGAAATCCCCTCGGGTGGATTTGGGGGTTTACTAACTCTATCGCACCCTTTTCCAGTAGCTTCAGGATCTCGAGAGCTTGACAAGGGTCCCGAACCACTGTGGGCCGAGTATGTGAGCATAATGGGGGTCTGTGATGGAACCGAAGACAGTAGCTCTTCTCAAAAGTGTCGAGGAGCCATTTTTTGTCAGTAATCCCTCTCAAAAGCTGTGGTTGAGAGGCTGAAAAGTGTCCTTTCACAGACCCTGGACCATCAGCGACAACAGGGAGCAGTTTCGTTACCCCTGGGGGGGGGTGACGATGAGTTGCCACGGGACGAGCAGGTGGTCTAAAGCGAGCACGAGATGCCTCCCTTCTTGAGTCAGGACCAGGTCAAGCAGCCTGCTGTGCAGGCCTGTAAGACTGTCCCTGCCTGTGTTGGAGTGGATTTGTGTGACGAACAGGCATTCGCTGTGTGGATCACATTCCACTGGCCGTATGCTTGCTACCCACATGCAATTTTTAAATTCAGGATCCAATCCAGCCAATCGATGCTGTCTCCAAGGACATTAAACTACACTCAGGACAAGGATATATTAAAGCCTCTCTGAGGTGATCAATGCCTAAGCAAGTGGGACATTGTATATGAGCATCCATAAGATCCATTGGACTTAAGCAGAGAGAGCATGAAGCTGCCATAACTTCCCACACCAGTAAATTAAAAACCCCTGGTCAACCAATGGGGTTATAACAAAAATTAGAGGCAGAGAAAAACAGCAAATTTGAAGAATAAGGTGTTACAATTGCTACGGTAACCCTCGTCAAATGAGTATCGCTCTGGTTCACCAATGAGCATTCGTATAAAGTAGTCATTTAAAGATAAACAATACTACACGCAGTCTGACAGAACCTTGGTTAACCACCGAGTTCACGTGAAACACTCACCTCAGCACTGCAAGTAGTAATCGATTCCAGTCAAACCCTGGATAACCAGTGGGTATCTGGTCCGATGAATAAGTCCAATGCACATACGATAATCCAGTATAATTCAATATGAACTCCCGAGACACAGCTGCAACAGGGAGCAGTTGCTCACCAAAAAGCTGTGCACGCTCGAGCGAGATCTCTTCGCGAGAATGACAAACAGACTGACCGTGACGTGAACGGAATGGATATAGCTTCCAACACGTCACTGGTCAAGCTCACAGGTGACAAATTAATGCGGGATTCTCGATATGGCTCGCGAGATGTGACTCCTTCCACTATGTTCGACCGTCTCTGGCAGTCTGTAACAGTGAAATAGAACTAAAGATGTTACAAAACTGCCTGGAAGAGGACATCTGTTGTATCCTTCATTGCCCAAGAAACAAATATTGCATTTGGAGGGCGCATAGCCTTCGTTGTGCCATGGTGACTAGGGCTGCACGATTTTGGAAAAAACTGACATTGCTATATTTTATTTTTCTGTGATATATATTGTGATGTGAAAAAAAAAAAAAAAAAAAACACCAGATGACTTGAATAGTTCTTTTTGAAAAGAATTAATCATTCTAGGATGATTGGGGTGATTTTGTAGGTAAGTGAATATGCATAGAAAATAATGAACAAATTGAATGCATAGATAAATATAATAGAACAAAGATACAAATGAAATAAATAGTGCTTTATATAGTCTAACATATTCAGGTACAGAAATTCAATAATCAAATGTAAAATAATGTAAAAAATTAAACGATTAATTTGTGTTAAAAAATACAAAAATAACTTTTCTCTTTGTCTTTTGTTGTTTGCTTAACATTCATGACACAGAAAGCAGCAGGGGCTGCTGTCACTTTAAGACCGGATGCGCGGCATGGATCCAAAATACTGTTACACATCTGGTTTTCTTTCTCAATTGCTTCGTTCACCTAAGCCATAATAAATTGTGTTTACAAGAATAGTTGATCTTTTACGTGCATTTTGTCCTTTTTTTAGCATGTATGTGTCCATTCAGGCACAAATAGATGCGGAAGAGAACAGTATTCGGTGTTCACATGCTTCTGTGTGTGTTCTCACATAAAACAGCCGCACTTTCAGAATTTAGTTCCCTTTCGCATCTTTGTGCACTCAAATGGTTTAAAATCTCTTAAATGTTTAAACTGTCAGGACCTAAAACATGTTCAAATGATAAACTTTCATTGTATGATGGTCAAACTTTGCAATTAATCATAGAATCACCTGCTTTTTGAACCGTGGTGGTGTCTGGTCCATATGGATTAACAATCCCTATGCTCGACATCACATATCCTGCAATGTGACTATCGCGGATGCGCACATCGTGATTTTGATGCTAAAACGATATATCGTGCAGCCCTAACGGTGACACAATCACCCTTCGAAAGCGGACTTCTAAGGGTGCAGCCTTTGAATTGGGACAGCCTTTGTTGCGCTACTGCGACGCAATCGGTAATATAACTATTAATATATACTGTTGTAACTCCATACTGGATTACTATTTTATATCAGTCAATCATAGAGACAGAGCGCAATTAGGCCACACCCACTCCAGTGTGCGTGTCTCAGTGACAAGCGGCAGTATCCTACTTTCTTCAGTATCCAACCGTCTCCATTGACTTTATATTGCGTGAGGCTGAACAGAACAATGTCTAAACACTGCTATGTGACAAGGTGTACATCAAACAAGCTAAAAAACCCAGAACTACAGTAGGTAGTCAACCAAGACTTGCATTGCTTCTCTTGTTGCCCTTCAACTGGAAATTACAACCAAAAGCTGCACAATGTGGCATCGTATATTATATTCCAAGTTGTGTTGCGGTAAAAATAACAACTGGGCAGTGTCAGTAGCTCACCGAGTGCAACCATTTGACGTCATCGACATAGAACGCACTGTGCACCTAAACAAAATGGCGCCGCCCGTTGTCCAAATATGTCATGGATTTTTTAAATAACGTAAATTTTTCATGGGGTTTCTACTACACATTTCAGTAAGAGACAACATTTATGTTATATTAAGCCATACAAGTCTTAATACCAGCGGTTCCCTTTAAGTTTCTGAATATGTTATCTGGACAAACACTGCATTACATCATGGACACATCGTGGTCCTGGGGTGCAAATCTTTCGAATTAAAACAGTTAATTTTGACAACTACTCGATCTGCTTTTGTTTAACTTTGGTTTAACTTAGTTATGAGTATGCTTTTGTTACATTTTCATGACAGAAAAAAATGCAATAATCCATCCATTCTCCAAGCCACTTGTCCACTACAGGTTCGCAGCAACATTTCTACCAGGACATGTGATGGTGCTGTCTACAAATGTAATAATTAGACAGGTTAAATATTATAGTCATCTGTAAGTTAACTTTTGATTTGGTTTGGTTATTTTCATTTTTTTTTAAATAGTTATGGCTATAGTAATTATGACTGCATTTATTGCAGAATGCTTTACAGTTGTGTCACTGAAACATAAGAAGTTGACAAATTGTTTGCAAAATAAGTAGTAAAGGCGATTAAATGCAAATATACATGTTTTCCATTAACCTAATTTCGGTTGGCAGGGGGTGGGGATTACCTTAAAGAAGGTCCTGGTTTGGGTGTTTTGAAACTTTTATTCACTTGAGACACATTGTCTCATTATGATTTACTAGTATGAAATATTAACCACACCCTCTTACATTTTTCACTACAGAGATGTACAACAGTAGTGGCTGGTGGGTATATAAAACAAGGCTTAAATCCCACCTCACATTTGGAGTGATTGCTTGCCAAGTAGGAGAAATGCATGTTAATATTTTATTGACAGTGACAATACTGTGTATTACCAGACTTTGTCCTGCTGTGTGTGGGGTTAATTTAGGCAATTGCATCCTCCAAGGTAACCCTCAGCCCCCTGCTCTTTTCAAGGATGGAGACTTTGTTATCGGAGGGGTTTTCAGCATTCATTACTATCTAAGGACAGAGAAGCACACCTTTACTAGACGGCCACAAACGCTAGAGTGCAGTGGCAGGTTAGAGTTTGATGTAAAATTTTATTCCGTTTTTTTTTTTTTTTTTTACAGAGCAGTCTTGAGTAGGTTGCTATTGTGCTAAATTTATATTCATATTATATTCCGATATTCATTCAATGAGAATCATATAATCAAACTGTTCATGTGCTTATTTTTATAATGGTTTATTTTACCTAATTAGTTTTTTGTGTGTACTTCAACAGCATGGACTTCAGAGAGCTGCGCTTTGCTCGTGCCTTGCAGTTCGCCATCCAAGAGATCAACAACAGCTCCGATCTCTTACCGGGCATCACATTAGGGTATCATATATATGACTCTTGTGGCTCTGTGCCAATGGCAATCAAAGTATCATTTCAGCTTGCCAATGGACTAGATCTCATATTTAACGACACTGATTCCTGTACAAAATCTGCTGCAGTTCTTGCACTAGTTGGAGAATCTGGTTCCACACCATCTATAAGCATGTCAAGACTTTTCAGTCCTTTTGGAATTCCACAGGTGTTTGCTCAGTAAAACTATATTTTAGTCCTCTAAAAGATTTCCAAAATAAATAAAAATGTTGGCGCTGTGCCAGAAACTCTGTTTAATTATTGTTGTAAAAAAAAAATCATTGTATTTTTGTCATAATACAGATTGAAAAACTTTGAAAATATTTGTTAAAAGAAACATCTGTCAACATTTGTCACAAGACATAGAATGAATGTTATTGTAATAAGATCCAAAAGGTTTACTTAAAGTCCTTATACATTCGGAAACATTTTATTTTAAATGTTTTTTCCCTCTTGGTGCATTATAGGTGAGTCATTATGCAACATGCGCGTGTCTCAGTGACAAGCGGCAGCATCCTACTTTCTTCAGGACCATTCCCAGCGATCACCATCAAGCAGCCGCACTGGCACGGATGGTCAAGCACTTTGGATGGACGTGGATCGGGGCTGTGCGCAGTGATTCAGACTATGGGAACAATGGCATGGCATCATTCCTGAAAGCTGCGGAGGACGAGGGAATCTGTGTGGAGTATTCTGAGGCCTATTACAGGACCCAGCCGCGCAGTAAACTGAAAAGAGTCGCAGATGTCATTCGCAGATCAACAGCTCGTGTAATAGTTGCCTTCATGGCCTCAGGTGACATGAGAATCCTCTTAGAAGAGCTGAGTCAGCAGCCTCCTCCTCCAGTGCAGTGGATTGGCAGTGAGGCGTGGGTTACAGACCCAGAAATACTGCGGTTTAATTTGTGTATCGGCACTGTGGGCTTTGCAATCCCGCGGTCTGTTATCCCAGGTTTTCGTAACTTTCTATTTGACCTGTCTCCAGAGCAGGTGCTGAAATTTCCCCTGCTGACAGAATTCTGGGAAAGCTCATTTAGCTGTAGTCTAAAACAGCAGACAGGTTCTTCTACTGGTATGCCAACATGTGATGGCACAGAGGCCTTACGCATATTACAGAACCCGTACACAGACACGTCCCAGTTACGGATCACTAACATGGTGTACAAAGCCACATATGCTATAGCTCATGTCCCTCAATGGCATTGTCTGTAATGAAAAGTATTGTGACAAAAACATGAAAGTTGAGCCCCGACAGGTACGTTTTCTTATTGTTTTTTTGTTTGTTTGTTTGTTTTGTTTGTTTGTTTAATATGTTTACAAAAGTGAATTTAAAATTCTCTATATACTACAGTATTATTCCTTTACTTTTTTGTGTAGAATTATAAAATATTTATACAACAACACCCACTATTTCAGCTACTGATTATCAGCAAATAATTTTAATCACAACACAGTTTTAATTTTTCATGTCCATCATGCAGGTTTTTGATCAGCTCAAACAAGTGAACTTTACAAAAAATAATTATTCTGTTTCATTTGATACCAATGGAGACCCTGTGGCCACATATGAACTTGTGAATTGGCAGCTTCAAGAGGACAGTTCAGTTGATTTTGTGACAGTGGGTCATTATGATGCATCCCAGCGTAAAGGCCAAGAATTCAGTCTGAACAGAGATATCATTTGGCATGATGGCAGTGAAAAGGTATAGCTTGTGATCTATTCTATGTGATTGTGGCTACTTACGAGAGTTGTGAGATACCACTTGCCATCCTTACAGATAAATATGACACTACTAAACATAACTAGATAGCCTTGGATAATGAATGAATGAATTAATTTTATTTAAGTGTATTATTAATTAAAAAAGAAAGAAAAAAGTTCATTTGTAACTCTGATGCTCTGTGTCACCTGCAGGTGCCTGTGTCTGTGTGCAGTGAGAGCTGTCCTCCAGGTACTAGGAAGGCTGTGCAAAAAGGAAGACCTGTCTGCTGTTATGACTGCATTAACTGTGCAAAAGGAGAAATCAGCAATGAGACAGGTAATTTGTTTGGACATTCTGCTGGATAAATCACAGGTGGTTCTGGGCCAATGACAAATACTGTAAGACAGTTAATGATAAAGCAAAGAAAAAAATAGTTTAAATACAGTTTAAAACATGTGCAAAGTTCTTACAAATCTAGGGTAAGATGGGGTAAGATTTCTTTTTTTTCTGCTGATCATAAATGACACAACGTCTCATCTAATGAATGGCCTACCCTATTTTTAATTTTGCCACTTTTTATATATGCGGCATTTTACAGAATTGGTTTAAAGTCAGAGTTGGAAATGTCTTGAAAAAAAAAAAGTTTCTTTTTTTCATGATTTGTTGTATGTATGAAAATTGTATAATATCCAAGGTACACATTTCCAGTAATTGTGCAGTTAATTCTCATATTGTATTTTCAGAAAGTTTTGGAATATTTTTCCTCTCCCCAAATTTGTCGCTACAGAAACACAATGATAAATAATTTAATAAGAAGGGTTACATTGACCTATTAAGATTTTGTTTACATCTACAGTACCTTATCAATAACAATTACAATTTTAACAATATTTGAAGTGTAATTTATGAGATTTGTTGTATTTTGAATCAAACCTTTCTTTATAAAAGGCATAAAGTTTATCATACTGATTTGAAATTTATTAGATTCATTAGTTTGAATATGCATCGAACTAAACACTATAATAACATCTTAGTTGATAATTCAATATACATTATTTTTGACAAAACATCACATGTTTCGGTCATGACTGTACATTTTCGTGGCATTTAGTGGCATTAATGTGTTATTAGCGACCACATCACTTTACAGAATTTTAACTCACATGCTAAAACACTAATGATTTGCATAACTGTACTAAAATTTATTTCACCCCAAATAAATGATAATGTGCTCCCTTTTGTCACTACCAAAACAATGATGTCACTAAAACAGTCACAACTGAAACATGTGGTGAAGTTTCGGTTGTGACAATTTTAGATACTTTTGAGCCTAGCTCAAAGATGCTAATCACCACATGGTTAGCTAGCACAGTTCTGAACAGTTGCACAGTACATACACAAAAACTAAATCTTATCGAATATCCCCCAAAAACAATGATGTCACAACCGAAACTTCACGTTTCAGTTGTGACTGTTTCGGTAGTGACAATTTTAGATACTTTTGAGCCTAGCTCAAAGATGCTAATCAGTACATGGTTACCTAGCACAGTTCTGAACAGTACACACATTAAAACTAAATTTTATGGAATAACACCCAAAAAAGTTTGCTTAATTGCAAAAAAAGTTGTTTGGTAGTGACGTTCCCTAAAGTTACACACAGATTTTCAGACTTTTGAACACATTTAACTGTTTAACATATACTGTTTTGGTAGTGACATGAAAATGCGGGACACGTTTTTTTTTTTTTTTTTTTTACATAAAATTTCATGATTTAAAAATAAAATATAAAATAAATATTGTTTTTAAACTTCCACAATGGAAAAAAAATCTAAAATTATTTCAAAAACATTTTCACAAGTTGAAATTTAGAGGTTAGGGTTTGGGACAGCCACCTCCCAACTGAAAGTACCAAATAAATGATGATTTTATATTAAGCTTACTGATATTTTAAATATTATTGTTGGATTCAATAGATAACAGAAGGATCTTAGTAAACATCTAAAATTTGAATAATTTTTTAAAATTTGTTTTTGGTTGTTGGACAGCAGTTTGCACCAATTCTGTAGAAGGGCCCATATATCAACATTTGTGAGATTGTCGAAATAGGTTTGAGGTTAATTTATCAGATTTTTTAACATGATTATAGTGAATGTCAAAATATTGACATTGTATCATTGTTGAACATCAGAGTTTTTTTGTTTCTGTTTGGTAAAGGGGAATTTGTGGACAGATGGGTGTTTTTGAACTAGTGAAGTAAAAATTACAGTGAAAAAATTACAGTAAAGAACTGATAGTCTACTTTTACATACTATAAATAGAATCTATCGCTATTTTCACCTAGTGTAAATAGAATATATTGCTATTTTCACTCAGTGTAAATAGAATGTATTGCTATTTTCACTTAGTGTAAATAGCATCTATTGCTCAGAAAATATGCTATTTTCACTTAGTGTAAATAGCATCTATCACTATTTGCACTTAGTGCAAATAGCCGCTGCCATATTTTTTTGCCTTTTTGAGGATTAGTACATTTTTGCACCTTTTGTAATAGTTTCTTCAATTGTCCTGAGTGTGAAAGGATGAATCTCAAGATTAAATATGCAAAAGATGCTGAAGAGAGCAGGACCTGGAGGATTTCTCTATACAAAAGAAGACAAAAAAGGCGCTCATGAACAACTATCACAAAACATAAAATCAGTCATTGATCATCCAGGTAGTAACACAGAGTATCAATAATCAAGGCATAAAAACAGTCATCGATCATCCAGGTATTAAACTGTTAAACAGGTTAATTTGTGTAAATTCAGGGGCCATTTACATGACACCGTTTTCAACTAAAAACAAAACTTTTTATGTGTTTTGGGCATTCATTTACACGACAACGGCATTTTGGTGGCCTGAAAATGCAAACTTTTGAAAACATGTTTCAGAATGCACGTTTTTGTAGACGGTCTCTGTGTAAACATTTAAAACATGAATCATGCACATTGCATGTTCAGTCTATAGGGTTTCATCGCCATCTAATGGTCTGCCAGCAGAATACAGTGTTTTTAGTCATTTTCACAGATTCGTATGAATGGGGATCGTTTTGACAATGGTGTCGTCTGTACGCGGAAAACTCAAAGGAAAAACTTATCCATTTTAAGCATATCTTTGTCCTGTAAATGTACCCTCAGTCATTTTGTTATGTTGTTATGATAAAATGTATGTTTTGACAGTATTTTATAGGACAAAAATGAACACCATATCATGGACCCTGCTTTTTCTACTGAGTTGGTCATTCTAAAAGGTCTGATAACCTGTTTGTCTCCCTTTTCTTCCTATGGTTCATAAATGACTGTTAAGCACTGATTTCTTCCATCTTCCAGATTCTTTAGATTGTCACAAATGCCTACCTGAGTACTGGCCCAATAATAAGAAGGACAAGTGTCTTCCTAAACCAGTGGAGTTTCTCTCCTGGGATGAAATCCTTGGGATTATCCTGGCTGCTTTTTCTATCGCAGGCTCTTTAGTGGCTTTGAGCATGGCTTTAGTGTTCTACAAAAACAGGGCCTCTCCAATAGTAAGAGCCAACAACTCAGAGCTGAGCTTTCTGCTGCTCTTTTCACTGACTCTATGTTTCCTCTGTTCACTTACTTTCATTGGTCGGCCTACTGAGTGGTCCTGTATGTTGCGTCACACATCATTTGGAATCACTTTTGTCCTCTGTATCTCATGTGTTTTGTTGAAAACAATAGTGGTGTTAATGGCTTTCAGGGCTACACTTCCAGGAAGTAATGTTATGAAATGGTTTGGGCCTCATCAACAGAGACTCAGTGTTTTTGGTTTCACTCTTGTACAGGTTCTTATATGTGTGCTTTGGTTAACAATATCCCCACCATTTCCTTACAATAATATGCAACACTACAAAGAAAAGATCATTCTTGAATGCAGTTTAGGATCAGCTATTGGTTTCTGGGCTGTACTAGGTTATATTGGCCTCCTAGCTTTCCTTTGCTTTGTTTTAGCTTTTCTTGCCCGAAAACTGCCTGATAATTTCAATGAGGCTAAATTCATCACATTCAGTATGCTTATATTCTGTGCTGTATGGATCACATTTGTTCCAGCTTATGTCAGCTCTCCAGGGAAATTTACTGTAGCTGTGGAGATATTTGCCATTTTAGCTTCAAGCTTTGGTCTGATTCTCTGTATTTTTGCTCCTAAGTGCTTCATTATTGTATTTAGACCAGAGCAGAATACCAAAAAACACCTAATGGGTAAAGTACCATCAAAAGCTCTCTGAGTCACACAGTGCAATCACCGCAGTGCATACAAATACTAATTAATATTGCAAATGATATATTCTGTGATTTTTAATGCATAAGCTGTTATACTTCTTTGCAAATATGTGCAAATATGAAGATGGAAACATATATAATGAAATGATAAGTATGTCAATTTAATTTTTTGTAAATTCTCTTTACAATTATGTTTGCACATGTCAGCTTGCATACTTTTGATAAAATAAAAGACAATAAAAATAAAAGACAAAAGTTTTTTTTTTTTTTTTTTTTAATTTACAGTTTGTTTTTAATTAGCGTTGGTACTATTTTCACAAGGTGTACATTTTCAAAACTCTTAGTACAAAACTCCAAACTGATCACACTTGTAACACAGCTAGTCATTCTTTCGAAACCTGATCTCATGCTTTCATTCTAGTTGTACATATTTTCATTCTACATAATCACTATTTCAAAACACAAGATCATTGTGATATGTAATGACAACATTTGGTTCAATCACTGAAACACAACAGTATGTTCTTTTTTCAATTTAGTACTTTTAACAATCAGTTCATTTAGCAGCAAACAATACAAGATAGACGTTTCAAATCACCCTTGTTGCTGAAATAATTACAGTTACACAGGCTAGATGCCACATTAGAAAATACACTCACAATTTTTTTTAATTGCTTTGGTGCAGTTTTCACAAGCAATTGGTAAATTTTCAAAACTCTTAGTACTAATGTCACAACAGATCATCAAAAGTGCACTTTTTTCGAACATTTCGGCACATTTTCAATTGTGTTAGTACAATACACAAAATCACAAAGTATCCTTTTCACTACGCAAAATAAGTGTTTCATCTATATAAAAGTTTCATTCACAGTAACAGCATTTCATAATGCTCTTACTATCAAACTTTTGATTTGCATCTCTTTTCGTTCAGTTTAATACATTTGTTTATTATTTAATCTAACTGATCTTAAAGGAACACTCCACTTTTTTTGAAAATAGGCTCATTTTCCAACTCCCCTAGAGTTAAACAGTTGAGTTTTACCGTTTTCGAATCCGTTCAGCCGATCTCTGGGTCTGGCGGTACCACTTTTAGCATAGCTTAGCATAGATCATTGAATCTGATTAGACCGTTAGCATCTCGCTCAAAAATGACCAAAGAGTTTCGATATTTTTCCTATTTAAAACTTGACTCTTCTGTAGTTACATCGTGTACTAAGACCGACAGAAAATGAAAAGTTGTGATTTTCTAGGCCAATATGACTAGGAACTATACTCTCATTCCGGCGTAATAATCAAGGAATGTAACTACAGAAGAGTCAAGTTTTAAATAGGAAAAATATTGAAACTCTTTGGTCATTTTTTAAGGAGATGCTAACGGTCTAATCAGATTCAATGAACTATGCTAGGCTATGCTAAAAGTGGTACCGCCAGACCCGGAGATCGGCTGAATGGATTCGAAAACGGTAAAACTCAACTGTTTAACTCTAGGAGAGATGGAAAATGAGCCTATTTTCAAAAAAAGTGGAGTGTTCCTTTAATGGTTAATCAATGAATCATTCAGTACACCTATAGATTTCTATAGATATTGATTCTATAGGCATAGTTTCTATAGAACTTATTTGCAATTTCTGATATGGATAACCAAAATGTAATGAATTATAAGCAATTTATCTGAGATGATGACCACAATTTTCAAAGGCCCTCATTTATCAAACGAACGTAGAATCCATCTGTAGCAAGGTTCAAGGTTTAGGAAGGAAGAGGACAGGGTCGGCTTGACTACTGACTGCTTTATTTTACCAATTCAGCATACAAAAAGAAAAGGTGTGCAGACAGGCACAAAGCGGTCATAAATCATTCACAAATTCTCTCCACAACAAAAGACACATCCAGCGTGGGCAGCAGTCAGTAGTCCTTCTCTCTCTCGCCCACTCCTGTTTCTCCTGGCGTTATATACTCTCTCCACACCAATTACTGAAACAAGAGACAGGTGTTCGTCATTTGCACTTAACCCACTCACTCACCGTTCGTCTCCTGACTCTCTCTCCCGCTGCAGACTCCGCTGAACCACGCCCCCCTCGCCACATACCCCCACCGCCCGACTCAGGCCGCCACATACCCCCCACCCCATTTCTGGAGAGGAAGTCGGCCACAGCCATCTGAGCACCCGGCCTGTGGACCACTTTGAACTTAAAAGGCTGTAAAGCTAGATACCAACGAGTGATCCGCGCGTTGGTATCCTTCTTGCGGTGGAGCCACTGCAGGGGGGCATGGTCCGAACAGAGGGTGAATTCCCGTCCCAGGAGATAATAGCGGAGGGTGAGGACGGCCCACCTGATGGCAAGACACTCCTTTTCTATTGTGCTGTACTTAGTCTCTCTCTTCGAGAGCTTCCGACTAATGTACAGCACCGGCCATTCCTCCCCCTCTATCTCCTGGGACAGGACGGCACCCAGCCCCCTGTCAGGAGAGTGTAACAACGGCCCGCCACATAAAGCAGCCTTCACTTGGGCCTGCTGGCACGGCTCCGTCCACTGGACCGTATCTGGTGCCTCCTTTTTAGTGAGATCAGTCAAAGGGCTGGTGAGGTCCGAATAATTAGGTACAAACCTTCTATAATATCCCGCCAGCCCTAGGAACTGTTTCACCTCCTTTTTGGTCTTAGGACGCAGACAGGTCGCAACTGCTGCCGTCTTATCAATTTGGGGACGCACCTGCCCATGTCCCAAGTGGAAGCCCAGATATCTTACTTCCACCCGCCCAATTGCACACTTCTTCGGGTTGGCCGTGAGCCCAGCCCCTCTCAGCGACCTCAAGACAGCCCTCAAATGCTGCATATGCCGCTGCCAGTCATGACTAAATATAATTATGTCATCTAAATAGGCAGCAGCATGGGGCCGTAAAATCCTGTCCATGAGACGCTGAAAGGTAGCCGGAGCCACGAACAGCGTGATCTCCTCCGGGGGCCAGTGCGAGAGATTGGGGTTTGGTATTCGCCTCTGGCCCGAGATCATCCTCTCCACCAATTACCATCGCCAACATCACTGCCTCTGCCTCATTTTTTTAAGGAGATTGAGGTGATATATCTTTTGTGCCCCTCTCCTATCAGACCGTATAACCTCATAATCGAGATCTCCAATCTGCCGTGTGACCTCAAATGGTCCTTGCCACTTTGCTAATAATTTAGAGCTTGACGTTGGAAGCAATACAAGCACTTTCTCTCCCGGTGCGAATTTACGTAAGTTAGTTCCCCTGTTGTACAGCCGGCTCTGTCTGTCCTGGGCTTGTAACAAATTCTCCGTTGATAGCCGCCCCAAAGTGTGGAGTTTTGTTCTCAAGTCCATTACATACTGAATTTCGTTTTTACTCTGAGATGGTCCGTCCTCCCAAGTTTCTCTTAGGACATCCAGTACCCCGCAGGGCTGGCATCCGTAGAGAAGCTCGAAGGGGAAAAACCCCGTGGAGGCTTGCGGGACTTCTCGCACAGCGAACAACAGGGGTTCCAACCATTTATCCCAATTTTTGGCGTCTTCTTGCACGAATTTACGAATCATGGTTTTAAGCGTGCGATTAAAACGTTCGACCAGCCCGTCAGTTTGTGGGTGAAAGACGCTGGTACGGACCGTTTTAATGCCCAATAATTCGTAAAGTTCGCGTAAAGTACGTGACATAAACGCCGTGCCTTGATCGGTGAGGATTTCTTTTGGAATCCCCACCCGGGAGATTAAACTAAACAGTGCGTCCGCAACACTCTTCGTGGAAATGCTGCGGAGGGCCACTGCTTCAGGATATCGTGTTGCGTAATCCACAATGACTAATGCAAAGCGATGTCCCCTGGCTGATCGCTCTAATGGCCCGATGAGGTCCATACCAATTCTCTCGAAGGGGACCTGCATTAATGGGAGGGGGCGCAAAGGCGCTTTTGGGGTGGCCGGTGGATTTACCAACTGACATTCATGACAAGACGCACACCACCTGCACACATTCTCGTGAATGCCCGGCCAAAAGAATTGGGTCATGGGTCGTTGCCTGCCCTAAGTGTCCAGCCATTGGATTAGAATGAGCCGCTTGGAAAAGCATTTCCCTGCGGCTCCTTGGAACTAATAACTGGGTTGTATCTTCTTTTGTCTGGGTGTCTTGGGTCACCCGATACAACCGATTTTTTATAACTGCAAAATATGGATAGGTAAGCGCCCGTCCAGGCTGGAGAGGCTGACCGTCGATGGTTTGGACCTGCTCAAATGCACGTTTTAGTGTCTCATCCTGAGACTGCTCCAGGGGAAAGTCATCGCGATCCGAGAGAATTATTCTCTCAATTTCACTCTGTTCCCCTGAAGCAGCACTCAGTGGTCCCCGTTCAGTCTCTCCCGCCTGCACTTGCGCATCCCCAACCATCGCATTTTTTCCCCAAGAGGCATCCGTGCATAAATAACCCAATAATTCAGAAAATGCTGGCCAATTTGTCCCCAAAATTAACGGATGCCGGAGGTGCGGATTAACTGCCACCTCAACACTATGCTTTTGGCCCCTGAATTGGATAATGACCGGCACTACCGAATATACCACCACATCCCCGTGCACACACCGCACCTTAACCACGCGGCTTGTATCTAATGCCCCGGATGAAATCAGGCTTTGATGGATCGAGGTTTGGTTACAGCCTGAATCCACCAAGGCCTGATAGGTACCCCCCTTGATACTCACAGGTATTTGATACCAGCCAGCTTGACCGGGGGCAGCCTGCGGGGCGTCCGGGACCCGGACCATTGTCCCGACCTCCATCAACCTGTCCACGAAATGCTCCGGGTCCCCGCAACGCCAACAGGCTGGCCCAGACCTCCCCGCCGCCCCAGTGGCAGGGAGTGGGGTAAATGATTGGCGTGGAGAAAGCGGAGAAACAGGAGCGGGGTCCTGTCCAGCGGAAGTCAGTCCCGCCCTCCTGGGCGGGGCTCTGGGACCCCCAAACTGGCTCTGGTCAAACCCGCCCGGCCCCCGGGGCGGGACTCGAGGATGGCCAGGTGGACGGGACCTGGGGAGAGGGACAGGACGAGAGAGAGGAACAGAAGGGGAAGAAGGAGAGAGAGAAGCAGATGGGAGGGGTTTGCCGACCCCTGGGCACGCCACCATATGGTCCTCCGCGAGGTGGATGGCCGAGTCCAGCGACATGGGGCGGTGGCACTGGACCCACTCGGCTGTCTTCCGTGGGAGCCGAGTAATGAACTGCTCCAGTACCACTCGATCGACAATCTTCTCCACGTCGCTTCCCTCAGCCAACAGCCATTTGCGGCAGGAGTCCCGGAGCTGTTGGGCCATCACGAACGGTCGACCCACTGGAGGATGGCCCTTTTCAGGTCGTCGAAGACCAGGAGATTCTGCACCGGAAGCTGCTGTGCCGCTATCTGGGACTCCCCGGAGAGCAACGGGACCAGGCGCATCGGCCACTGGTCCCGCGGCCAGCCCGACAGCTCGGCCGTCTTTTGGAACAGGTCGATGAATACCTCCGGGTCGTCCTCAGATCCCATTTTGTTGAGTGGTAGGTGGGCGGGCACAGCTTGGGGTTCCAGGGCTTCCAGTCGAACCTCCCGGTCAATCCAGCTCCGGAACCTCTCGTGGTCCTCCTGCTGGGCTTGGACAACGACTTGAAAACATCTCTCTTGATCCTGTCTCAAGTCCAGCAGGGCCTGGTGTTGTTCCTGTTGCATGACCGCGAGGGAGGTGATAATCTCCGCAAATGGCGATCCGGAGGACGATTGCATGGCGGCGGCTTCCGTCTTCCTTCCCGGATTTCGGCACCAGTGTAGCAAGGTTCAAGGTTTAGGAAGGAAGAGGACAGGGTCGGCTTGACTACTGACTGCTTTATTTTACCAATTCAGCATACAAAAAGAAAAGGTGTGCAGACAGGCACAAAGCGGTCATAAATCATTCACAAATTCTCTCCACAACAAAAGACACATCCAGCGTGGGCAGCAGTCAGTAGTCCTTCTCTCTCTCGCCCACTCCTGTTTCTCCTGGCGTTATATACTCTCTCCACACCAATTACTGAAACAAGAGACAGGTGTTCGTCATTTGCACTTAACCCACTCACTCACCGTTCGTCTCCTGACTCTCTCTCCCGCTGCAGACTCCGCTGAACCACGCCCCCCTCGCCACACCAGCATACATCTGAGCGAAAAAATCAGCTTACGACAACACTCACGTGTGATTCATTAAACTTTTGTATGCGGCCAATTCCGTCACAAAAATGAACGGATGTTGATCATAGACTGTAAAAAAAAATATGGACGTAGTGTCCATGACGTCACCCGTTGATTTCTGAAGAGCATTTTTGAAGCGAAAATGAGGCCGCTGCCATCTTAGCAGCGCGTCACCGCACGTCACTCCCGGATAACTGAAAAGGGGCAAAGAGGCGGGACGTGGTTGGAACCAAGGTGACTGGTTGCTGAAACGACGCCCGCCTGGCTCGATGTGATCATGTTAGCAGTTAAAGGAGCTATCTATCCATCTAAAATATTAATAAAGATAACAAGTTATATCATTAGAAATTTCTAAAAGGTGTATTGTCAATCTACGGTGTCTTTTATAGACATAGATGCTCCAACACCAGTAATTAATTTGTGCAACATGCAAAATCAAACGGGACTCCATACTTTATAATGAAATAGTGATCGTGAGATGAATACAATCCGTGGCACTTAATTTGGAAAAAAGTCCATGAGTGTCCATTGCAACAAAAAAAAAAAAGGACTTTTTGTCCACAAAAGCGTTAAATCCATAAAATATTGATGTATTATCCATTGTTTGTATCACATTTCTTCTGAATGATCTGCTCTCCATCGCATCGTCGTTCTTCAAGAAATTATGCAACCTGAGTTATGTTATAAAACTGTATATGATCGTATCTCACAAACAAATGAGCCCGCGTCCAAAGTATAATTTTTCAAAATGCAGCAGTTTTAGTTATAATATCCAAGCAGTGCTGTCAGAATTGTATATCCTCCCGCCATTGTCATTGTAGTAAATCTCACAAACAAAACTTTTAGCCAATGCCACGATTCAACGTGTGTTCTGTTTATCTTCCGCATGCATGCACATCTACACAGACACACATCTGTCTCGAGTCTCGACCATTAACGCAGCAAGCCATATTATTTTATAATTGTATAAAATAATTTCAGAAAAAAAAGCACAAATAAGGCGGCTGGAATTAGCTGAGGTGACATGATGGCTCACAGACAGCAGCGGCAATCTACCTGTCACTCAAGTGACCACGCCCATTATGCAGAACTTTATGCAGGCCATTATGCAGGCTTAATATATTTTAAACGGATGAGTTATAAAAAAATTCACCCCCCTCAGAGTTGTCATGAAGGGCAAAATTAGCAGTATAGGACCAAAACCACAATTTGTACCAAGCTGTAAACATGTTTTTTTTTTCTGCTGTAAAGTTGGCCGTTTTAACATGTGGGTCAATGAGATTCTGCTCTCTTTTGGAGCTTGTCCCTAGCGGCCAGTCGATGAATTGCAGTTTAAGTCACTTCCGTATTGGCTTCACGAGAAACTGGGGGAGGTTGCCGCTTGATGTTGATAAATGTGGTGGCTGAAAACTGTCGTCATTTAAATGTCACGCCCCAAATTTTAGAAGCCTTGCCCTATAGTTTACGACACAGAGAAACGTAACCCGGGCATGAAGAGGAAGTAATCGCATGATAAAAGAAATTTATCTTACTCTAAAAACACCCCTCAACCTCGCAATTGCAAACAATACAATTAATTTAAATAAAAATACTGGTAGGCCTAAATAAAACTAAATACTTACAAACAGGCTATATATAAACTTATTTTAGTAGGCTACCTCATTTCTTTAAATCCTTTAAATTTATTTTATTCAGAACAGAACAATAACGAAA
Source organism: Ctenopharyngodon idella (assembly GCF_019924925.1). Classification (NCBI taxonomy): domain Eukaryota; kingdom Metazoa; phylum Chordata; class Actinopteri; order Cypriniformes; family Xenocyprididae; genus Ctenopharyngodon; species Ctenopharyngodon idella. The sequence goes on along the minus strand of NC_067237.1, from coordinate 34,070,255 downwards.
AATAAGTAGGCCTAGCTATATATTAATTGAAACACAAATTAGGCTATAGTGGCATTCATTATAAAGCAGAAATGAATTTGTTTAAAGCAAAACTGAATTGGGCTCACATAGCAATCCAAACGTTTCCATATTCGAGATGTAACGTCCACGTAAAACTTCCTTCACATGCGCAAAAATGTGTTTGGTTGGGCGTTGCGCGCGCCGACTGGTACAGATAGATAGCGGACCATTTAAACTGTAACGTTGTCTGCATTTTAGTTTGCTGATAAATGGCTGAAAAATGTAAAGTTAGCAACGCTAGAATATACTATGTTGGGTCTGCGTGTGTGAGTGAGGCGCCCGCGCGATTAATTGGATTTAATAAAATAAAGATAAATATTTTAATAAAATAAAGAAAACGAATACAACGCGTCAAATGTGCGTGTACCAGCCCTACTTAATGCACAGTTTTTCTCTTTTGTTTTGTTAATCTGTTAATTATTTCAGTGAAGTATATTTCGTGTAGTCCTATTATTTTATTCCAATATTAGCCTATTCTGTTTTTCTCTGCGCTGCAGGTGCATGATGTGTGAATCCTAGTTCTGTTGATGTTGCCATTTGCGCATCCAAAGCGAAATTCCTTGAGAAAAACCAAAAAAAACAAAAAACATTTGTGGTAGGCTAGGCTATTTTAAGACACTCATCTATGCTAATTTAATTTTAATTTGACATTTTAATAGTGTCGGTTAATGGTTGATCGGTTAGTGAGTGATTGTCGGTCAGGAAAATAATCTAAATTTTCTCATAACAGTTCTCCACCAGATTTACTATGCTGCACGCAAGTTCTCGCTGACTCAAAACCTTGCGTACACCTTGCGAGACCTGACGTGAGATTGATAAATGCCAAATTTTGCGTGGAAACGAGCGTACGCCCAATTTTCTGTCGTACGTTCGTTTGATAAATGAGGCCCAGTGTGTGTGCCTGTGTGGTCCTGGTAAACACTGCGTTGTGAACCAAATGTCCCAACAAGGATGGTAATTTTAGACCTTGTTTGGACATTTTTGGCACATTTTGGTCCCCATGAGGAAAACAGCTTATAAATCATACAGAATGATCTTTTTTGAAAATCTAAAACAACCAACGTGTGTGTGTGTGTGTGTGTGAGAGAGAGAGAGAGAGAGAGAGAGAGAGAGATACAGAGGGATTTGAAATTTGTGAACACAGAGCAGGACAGAGTAAGGGAAAAGAAACAGTCATTGACTGTATAACTTCAGATTGATCAGAAATGCATCAGAAGAAGGGAGACAGATGGCATTGTTTTACATTATAGTATGCCATGTGATACTGTAAACAGATTACTATGATAGAGACTGCCACATTACTGTAACTCACCCTTCATCTGTACAGATCAACTACAGTATAGATTCAGTCATATGGTACAGTGAGAACATTTACTGTATTGACAACAAACTCTGTTCTAGCACAGAACATCATGACGTCATACTTCACACCTTTTGATAACACTGAATAGATGCTATTACAAACATTATGGATTTTATGTCAATTATGTAATTTAGCCAGTGTTTTTTTTAATTGTGCCATCTGTAGCCTGTGTAATTATTTCAGCAACAAGGGTGATTTGAAACATGTATCTTGTATTGTTTGCTATTGAATTAACTGATTGTTAAAAGTACTAAACTGAAAGAAGAACATACTGTTGTGTTTCAGTGATTAAACCAAATGTTCTCATTACATATCACAATGATCTTGTGTTTTGAAACAGTGATTATGCAGAATGAAAATATGTACAACTAGAATGAAAGCATGAGATCAGGTTTTGAAAGAATGACTAGCTGTGTTACAAGTGTGATAAGTTTGGAGTTTTGTATTAAGAGTTTTGAAAATGTACACCTTAGATGTGAAAATAGTACCAAAGCGAAAAAAAAAAAAAAAAAAAAAAACTGTATTACCTAAATTACATAATTGGCATAAAATCCATAATGTTTGTAATAGGATCTATTCAGTATTTTATTAGTTTTTTTTTTTTTTGTTTTTTTTTTTACAATTGCTAACAAGCGTTTATCAATACTTAAAATACTTTTTCTAAACTCTTAACACAGCAACACACATAAATCACACAAGTGGCCAAATAGTTAATTTTCTGCCCAAAACCATATTTTGTTAAATAAACACAAACTCTACATTTCAAAATGCTAAAAACCTTTTTCAACATATACTAACTCTATCAAACCACAGCAAACCTGGTTCAAAATCGAGTCGCTCTGTCAAAACACTAGCACTAGTTACTGTATCTATCCAACATGAACATATAGTCAATCATAGTGCAATGACTGTTAAAATACTAACAGTTGATGGCATTATGAAAACTGCATTACTTGTCATGTTTCAGTTCTACCTGCAGAAAATATGAAATCCATAGTTTTTATAATTCAGTTGGTGCCCCCATAGAGGGGGATGGTGTCCCCTTGGTAGCTAGTGCCCTGTGCAGACCACATATTTTGCATATATGGAACAGTGGTAGTGGAATCATTGTAGTAAAATCGTTGTTGTATGAAGCTTTTACTGAAATGAAAACATGAAATTGCTGACATTGATCAACAAATCCAACATACATGGCATTTGGTTATTATGAAAGCTCTTTTTCCACCACAGAATAAAAAAAGCATAAAAGGTAATTGTGACTTTTTATCTCACTATTCTATTTATTTATTTATGTATTGCAATTGTGAGTTTACATTTCACAATTCTGATTTATTGTGAAATATAAACTATAGGAATTGAGAGAAAAAAAGTCAGAATAGTGAGATAAAAATTACTCCAGCACACATTCTTACTCTCCCATATACCTCTTCTTCTCCCTTGTCCTGATCCAACTACTCCTCTGCTCCTTCATCTGTTCCTCTCCCTCACCCAGACATTTTTTTTCTCTGCTCCTCTGCTTTCTCTCTGTGTTGTTCTGCATTCACACTGAACAAATCCGATTCAGAGAGTCCTATTTTGGAAATGTGTTAATTGACTGCATTTTGTGTGAAAACAACATGAATTGTGTTAATGGTATGGCCACAACATGGATGTTGTGCTAATTGTGTTTAGAGTTTTTAAAACGTGACTACAGATTGGACAAAAGTATGTTAGCAATTGAAAAAAAAACTGTAAAAGATCTGATGAAGGTATGACATGGCCATGAGGTTTTGTGCCAGAACAGAGTTTGCTGCCAATACAGTAAATGTTCTCACTGTACCATTTGACTGAATCTACACTGTAGTTGGCCTTTAGAGTTACAGTGATGTGGCAGTCTCTACCATAGTAATCTGTTTACCGTGTCACATGGCATACTGTAATATAAAATGCTGTATTTGATGCCATATGTGAAACATTTATATAGATGAAACACTTATTTTGTGTAGTGAAAAGGATACTTGTTTGTGTATTGTACTAACACAAGTGAAAATATGCTGAACTGTTTGAAAAAAAAGTGCACTTTTGATTATCTTTTCTCAGAGTTTTGAAAATTTACCAATTGCTTGTGAAAATTACACCAAAGCATTTAAAAAAAAACCTGTAAAATGGCTTTATTTATGTCATCATCAAGTAATTATAGTTACACATCTGACAATAAAATACAGAAAATGAACTAAAATGAGTTATTTGTTCCATTTAAAGTTACAGACAGAAGTCGTGGTTCATATATTTACAACAAATACAGCAATCATAACCAAACAATATGATAAACAGGAATGAAATGCTGACCAGATGGACAGGGTGTCAGTGTCATGTTGATGACATTTCATTTAGACATTTTTCCAGTCATTCCTTTCTTAGTGTTTAAGTCAGGCCTTAACAGAATTACGTAGCATTTAGGTATAAAAATACAAAACAGAAGGCCGAAAGTGGAAGCTAGAATGGCAAATATCTCAACAGCCACTGTGTATTTCCCTGGTGAGCTGTTGTATGCTGGTATAAAAGAGATCCACACAGCAAAAAATATGAGCATACTAAAAGTGATGAGCTTAGCTTCATTAAATGTATCTGGAAGTTTCCTTCCAAGGAAGGCGAGGGCAAAGCACATACAAGAGAGCAGCCCAATATAGCCCAACACCAGGTAAAATCCTAGTGGCCACTCATCTTTACATTCTAGTACAATCTTACCACCCTGATAGGATGTGTTTTTGTAGGGGTAAGGAGGTGCTAGTGCCAGCCAGCAAGCACACAGGATAATTTGGCCTGTCGTGCAGAAGAAAATGAAAACCCTTTGCTGTGGAATGCCAAATAACTTTAGAGAAATGGACCCAGGGATAGTGGAACGAAACGCCAAAAGCACCACAATGGTCTTCACCAGTATGCATGAGATACATAGAACAAAGCTGATCCCAAACGCAGCTTGTCGGGCACGGCATGTCCATGGCGAGGGCCGGCCCACAAACACCAGTGTGCAAAGGAAGCAAAGTTTGAGAGACAACAGCAATAGAAAACTCATCTCAGAGTTGTTGGCTTTAACAATGGGTGTGCTTCGAAAAAGGAAGAAAATCACTGTGATAACAGTTGCCACAGCGACTCCAAAGAGAGACAAAGAAATGAGAATGATGCCCATGATTTCATGGTATGAAAGGAACTCCTCTATGCCAGCAACACAGAAAACCCTTTCTTTGTTTGGCCAGTAGTACTGGGGACACTTGGTACACTCAGTAGCACCTAGTAGACATAAACAGACACTGTGGGTCAACCAGATTTTCTATATAGCATACATTATTACAAAACTCTCTAGAATACTTTGTTTGGTCATTCAGCAGTCAGATGTTCCCTATACACTCATCATGTGTATAACTGAAACTGCTGTTACATTCGTATCACATTGCAGACTTGCACTCTTGTTTCATACAAACGCAACCATCATGGCACCATCGTGTGTCTCAATTATCAGTACTGATGCAGTGAAAATGACCAACTTTATTATTGGATTTACTGTAATATTGTTGCAGTGTTTGTCTCAATGCTATTGTTTTGTTTTACATTGCAATGGACTATTTTCTTAGTGGAAGCTTTAAGTTAATTCCATTCCTAAATTCTCAAAATCGCTTGTCCTATGTAGGGTCATGGGACTTTGAGCTAATAAACAGTTAAAATTGTAAAATCGTTTATACTCAAATCATTATTTTAAGTCCATATATTTATTTATTTGGTGAGTAACCATGTAATTATGGATAATATACTGTCAGCAGGTCATTATTGCAAAATAAACCCCTCCTGTCAGAGTTTATTTGGTGATAATGTCTAGCTGCTGACTGTACATTATCCCTTAGATAGATAGATAGATAGATAGATAGATAGATCATCTATGCTATTATATATTTACCTGAGATATTGCTGATTTCCCCTTCAGCACAGGGCAAACAGTCAAAGCAGCAGACAGGCTGTCCTGGTCGAGTGGCCTGGCGTGTTCCAGGGGGACAAGGAGGGGTACATAAAGAAACAGGAACCTGCATACAAAACATTATAAAATCAAGACTCTCTCCAAACTTAGAGCTCTACAACTGTTTGCCACAGGCTCACCTCAGTGTGTCTCCCTGCCCACTGAATTAACCCCTCATCTATCTTAAGCTGCTGTCCATGTGGGGCAGAGCCATCATAAGTGCCCACCATTTGAAACCGGATGTTACCTCTGCCATTTTTCTGCCAGTTTATGATGTCATAGAGGGGCACAGGCTCTCCATTGTTGTCAAAATACACCTTCTCTTTGAACTGGTTTGTAAAATTCACTTTTTTCAGGTAGTGAAGAAGCTATTTTAATTAGTTAAAGCAAGCAATATAAAATGTATATAAATATAATTACATTATGGAATATACATTTGAATATAATTGTTTAGCAAAATAATAATATATTTTTTTTTTTACACATTTTAAAATTGCTAATATACAAGAAGGTTCTGACAAACACATGAATATTACCTGCCATGGAAAAAACTTTGATTCAGTTTTACAGACGTGGTTTGAGCTTTGTTCCTCAGAGCCACATTCCAACAGCTGGTGTAGAGCATGAGCAATAGCATACACTGCTTTGTAGACATTGTATGAAATCCTCACCCTTGATACATCAGTATAGCTATTCTCAGTCTCCATCAGATCCTCTGAGCCAGTGCAGAGTGGCAACTCAGAATCACTGCTGTCCGCATAACCTAGTCTGCATCTAAACAGTTCCTCCCAAAACATGTTAGTAAAAAAAGATTCAGGTCTAGGTGAAGGCCTTACCCCGAGAAGAAACTCAGCCAAGCCTGGAATAGTAGTGCCCCTGAAGGAAAAGCCCACTGTTCCAGACAGGACAGGGTGAAGCTCAGGGATAGTGAGAAGTTTGGCTGTCACCCAGGCTTCACTGGCCACCCACTGCCACCTTGTCAGATTCCTACGAGCCACTTCAACCAGGAGCTCCAGCAGTTGTCCTTCAGTGGCAAATGCTATAATCACTCGTGCAGTGGAACCCTCCAGGCTATTAACAATAGCATGTATTTGTGCCTGAGAAGGTGCTTTTGGTATAGTGTGGTGAAAGGCTATGCAGCCACCAGTTCTTTCAAGCTGTTCAGTAAAGGCCTGGATACCATAGTGACTGTAGTCATCATCTGTACCCACCGTGCCCACCCAGCGCCAGCCGAAGTGGGAAACCAACTGGACCAGTCCCTGCACCTGAAATACATCACTGGGAACAGTACGAAGGAAAGAAGGGTATTCCTTCTTATCTGTGAGGCAGGCGCAGGTTGCAAAGTAGCTTATCTTGAAGGGGGGTCAGTGGAGAAAGAGCAAGAAAGAAAAACAGAAAAAGGGCAGATATTAAAGGTGAAACCAAGATCTTGAATTATTGTTTTTGGCAGACTTAGATATATGTAATTGCAAAATTTACATTTTGGAAATAAAATAAACTTGTATTAACAACAGTAGAACAGTGTACAGAAATATATTTTGTTGCACTGATCAGGTTATAGATGCTGATCCCCACTTCACACACACACACACATATATATATATATATATATATATATATGTTATGCTCAACACATTATTTTGCTCACAGTTACACACTGTATCACCTCTTACTCAGACTCTTACCAGTGGAATTCTAAATGGACCCAAAGTTTGTGCCACGGCCCGTGTAGGTGAAGATGATGCCAGGCCGATGACAGCTGGCACCGGGGCAGTGGAAATGCATTTGGCACTGCCAGCAGCATCAGCCTGTGTTTGACTAAAGGTGCCATTCACCAGGAAAAGCAGACTCCGCAGGCTGGTGTGCACATGATCACAGCTATCCAAGATCCGATAACCTAGTGTCACTCCTGGTAATAAACTGGAATTATTGTTGATTTCTTTAATGGCAAACACCATTGTTTGGACCCAGCGAAATGCACGGAAATCAAAACTGTTGGGAAGATTGACAGAGAACAAAGATAACAAGGAGAGAGCTGGTTATAGTAGTAGTGAAAAGGTAACAAACAGGCTTATTCTGATAAAAAAAACAGTTCACAAAAGTGACGAACATCTTTTTTTTTTTTTTTTAGCATAATAATACAGCATATGTTATGAGTAATAAAGTATGGATCTCATTCATGTTACATTTAAGGTAAATATTCATTCTTTTAAACCAACTGGTATTTTATCTTTTCATTGCTGTTCTCCATTCTCTGCATGTCTTTTCACACACCCGCTACACTCTTGATGCTGTGGTCGTTGAGAGTAATTATGGTCCATTTGCGGAGCTACATAGTGCAGGGGAAAGAGCCCTCCAATTACAATATCACCATCCTGTTCCAGTACTGGTGAATTAAAATCACCCAGTGTCCAGCACCTCGTGTCCATTGAGGTGCAGAGAATTACTGATAAGTACAACAGAAGCAAAAGACCCAGTGGTGCCAGTTCACTCACTGGCATCTTATTGGCCATTGCTGAATCTTTCAAATCCGACCATGGAAACAGCTAGTGAGGACCCCATCCAGAGTGTATGGAAGTCTAGAATTCCCAGCTATATAAAATATATCACAATGATGCCACAATGACGAAACATCAGGTGAGACAGGCCAATGATATACATTGTGGGTGGAGTTGTCACCCAGGTCATGTGATTTAACAGTATTTCTGATCAAAGTGCCTTGAAATGTATTAGGGATCCTTCTAAAACTTGAACAACATCTTATTGTGAATACAATTTGTACAGAAAAAAGACAAAACAGCTTACATTTTTCTGCAGATGTTATAAACAACCTTTTTTTTTTTCTTTTTTTTTTTTGTGAATATTTAATTTAATCAGAAAGCTTAAAAGAAATAATACTCCTCATTACATTTGAATTCTTATTTTATGTGGATTATATTAAAGGGATAGTTCACCCAAAAATTTGGGTGAACATCATTTACTGACTGAAGTTGTTCCAAAGCTGTATAAATTTGGGCCACCATTGACTTCCATGGTATTTTTTTTCCTACTATGGAAGTCAATGGTGGCCCAAAGCAGCTTGGTTACAAACTTTCTTCAAAATATCTTCCTTTGCGTTCAGCAGTACAAGGAAATTTATACAGGTTTGGAACAAACTGAGAGTGAGTAAATGATGACAGAATTTTCATTTTTGAGTGAACTATCCCTTTAAAAATTGTCATAAGGCTTAAAAGGATAGTTCACCCAAAAATGAAGATTTTGAAATTTTTTAAATGAAAATTTTGAAATTTAATTTCTGTGTTCTGCTGAACACAAAGAAGATATTTTGGAGAATGTCAGTAACCAAACAGGAATGATAGTCCTCCTCAGCTGCGGTTGTACGGACTCTTAACACGCTTGTTGCAACTACATTTAATATTTTTCTCACCAAACAACCAGACTAATGAATAACTTGACACAAACCATACCGGGGCAGAGCCTAGACAGGGCTTTCTTCTGTGTAGACATAAATTCACCTCTGGCTGACTCTACTCATGTCAGAGAATTAGGTATATAGGAGTTTATTTCAGAAATAGGCTAACTGCTGCGTATTTACACTTACTGGTCTGCACTTCACTCTATAGGTGAGTTTATCTGCTTAGAGATTAACCCATCACAATTTGTTTGAACTGTGTGAACTAGGATAACTACTCAACTTCATATTGTTCTAACGGCTTATTACATTCTTTTTTAGAAACACACACACACACACACACACACACACACACAAAATGTCCTGCTTGCATTCCCATTTAATGGCAGTGATGTTGACTTTCACTTTTTTCAAATGGATGCAAATCTGTCATTAAATAATTCTATGCAACTCGTGCTGTATAGGCTATTCCAAGCATTGTGGAAGTATATTGAGTAAGCATATTCGCTCCAAGCATAAGGCAGCGCATCCTTTTGAGATATCAATTAATTTTAATAAAACACAATACCTACATTATAAACCTCAGAATAGTATTATGTTTTAATACCTCTGTTGTGCTCCGGATGACAGACAGTCAGAATTCTTGTGTTAAGGCCTATATACCCAAGTCGATGCATAATTCTTTCCTTTTTGTATTAGTGTTTGTCTTAATTTAATATTTTTTAAAACTTACTCGGTGACCAAGGTCGGCTGACCAATCAGAGGAAAGGGGCGTTTCATTCCCACCCACGTGTAGAGATAGAATATTCCAGCTGTTTTTTCATTTTTTCATCCCTGAATGAAAAACAAAAAAATCGTGTTGAATTCTTGTTTTGTTGTTGTTTTTTTTGTTTTGTTTTGTTTTGTTTTGTTTTTTTGAAAAACTGTTTAGTTATAGCACCATTTTTCAATATATCTTTGGTGTTCAGCAGAAGAAAGAAATTCATACATTTTTGGGTGAACTATCCCTTTAATGATAGCTGCAGGAAGTCAGGAGGAAGCAAATATATAAAATGATCAGGAAAGGATGATCAGCAAGCAAACTGTGTACCTTGCAATAATTAGAGTGATGATAATAAAGATTCATTAATAATGCATTGTAATTAATAATATTCATCACTAATTGCTGACCATATTTGACCAATTAAACACTTTTGAGCCTACTTGTTCTAGAATAATAATAAATTTAAAAACAAGTAAAATGACCGGCATACAGCTTGTCATTACCTGACTGCCATCTACTGGATATGACAAAGAACACTGAGAGTGATCTGGCACTTTTCACAGGTATGGAAACACTTTGTGCTATTCTTTCTTTCTTTCTTTCGAGGCACAACCCCTTAGATTTGTTAAATAAACTATTAAAATTAGCTTTGCATAAAAAGTGGCTAGCACAATATGGTACCAATTTCAATTTTAAACATTTTTTTTTTCTTGAGGTTTTCTAACAAATTGTATTGTTTATTGCTAGAAAATAACAAATATCCCACATAATAGTTTTAAATTGTAACAATTGCATTTATTCTGTGCAAATCTTGAAATAAAGGAACAGTGAGACCAGGACTGACGTCGTTTCTGAGAAGCCCATGTGGCACCACCTGCTCTATAAAACAGTGCTGCACATAATCTTTATCATACATTAACAAGTCAAGTGGGTGAGAGAGAGAGTAATAATGATGTGGAGCTCTCTATATTTATGTATTTATCTATCCTTTACCTGTATCTCTGCAGCTTCAATCACTAGGTCAGGCTCCTGTCAACTCCAGGGACACTTCAGGTTAAATGGGATGTTTCAAGAAGGAGATCTTATCATTGGAGGCCTGTTTGCATTTCATCTCATTACAGTGTTCCCAGAACTGAACTTTAAAAGAGAACCGGAACAGTCGCATTGTGAGCGGTGAGCCTGGGCTAAACAGATGGAAGAATAAGACAATAGAAGGAAGAACATGAAGAACAAATTCTGTTCTACTGACTTATATTTGATAGTCTTCTTATTCATTTAGAGTGGTTTGTCTAATGAAATGTTTAAATGTACTGACATAAATGCTCTTAAAATCCATAAAAGTGATAATCTTATCATGGAATTTAACTTTTCTTTTTTTATGTTTATGGTGTTATTTTTTAGGGTGACTGAATATAAACATTTATGCTGCCTTTTCTAGATTCTATATGGCAAGTTTCCAGCAGGCACAGACTATGGTATATGCCATTAATGAGATCAATAACAATCCTAACCTGTTGCCTAACGTCACCCTCGGTTATCATCTGTATGACAACTGTGTGAAGCTTGGAGTGGCTTTCAGGTCTGCAACAGCCCTACTTAGCGGGACAGAGGAGACCTTTTCCAATTTCAACTGCACTGGCCCACCACCGGTAATTGGGATTGTGGGGGATCCTGGATCTACTCACTGTATTGCAATCTCCAGTGTGTTGGGACTATTTCGAATACCTATGGTAGGATGAGATGAATATAAACTTCTGTAACCTTAAATTTGTATGCTCATGTAAAAGAGTAATTGATGTTTTTCTTGTCATTGGGATCTCTCCTATAAGGTTAGCTACTATGCCACCTGCTCCTGTTTAAGTGACAGGAAAAAGTACCCCACTTTCTTCAGAACTATCCCCAGTGATGCTTTCCAGGTGCGAGCTATGGTTCAGATCTTGAGACATTTTGGATGGACCTGGGTTGGTCTCCTCTACAGTGATGATGACTATGGTATCAACGCTGCTTATTCCTTCCAAAAGGAAGTGCAGTTGTTTGGAGGTTGTGTTTCTTTTTCTGAAATCCTTCCTCTTGATAACAACCACATAGACATCCATCGCATTGTACAAGTGATTCAGGCCTCTACAGCAAGAGTGGTGGTGGTGTTCTCCACAGAAGCCTATCTGCTGCCTTTGATGGACGAGGTGGTATTGCAGAATGTAACAGGCAGACAGTGGATTGCAAGTGAAGCTTGGGCCACTTCATCTGTGTTTCACACTCAGCGTCTTTTGCCCTTCCTGGGGGGCACACTGGGTATCGCCATCAGGCGGGGGGAAATCCAGGGACTTCATGACTTTCTGCTTCGCCTCCATCCTGACAGTAATATGAGAAATAATATGGTGAGAATCTTCTGGGAAAACATGTTTGAATGCAGTTTTGACACTGGAGGCAAAGAGGGAGAAAGAATATGTACAGGACAGGAGGATCTGAGAAGCACAAACACAGCATACACTGATGTATCAGAGCTGAGGGCCTCATATAATGTGTATAAGGCAGTTTATGCTATAGCACATGCACTTAATGGCCTTATAAAGTGTCAGGAAGGGAGAGGACCATTCAGTGGGAACAGCTGTGCCGACATATCCAACCTGAAACCCTGGCAGGTAAGACTCCTGTGGACAGAAGCACAGCTTATTAGAATATAGAATTGAATAGTTAAATGAACATAAGGATATAACAAAACATAAGGATATATCTGTTCTGTACAGCTAGTTCACTATCTACAGATAGTGAACTTCACCACAGGCTTTGGGGATCATGTGTCATTTGATAAGAATGGAGATGCTCTGGCCATCTATGATGTGATGAATTGGCAGCCGAGTCCTGATGGGTCAATAGTTGTCCATACAGTTGGTGTGGTAGATGAAGGGGCAGCAACAGGGAAGGTGCTCACACTGGATGAGGATGCATTATACTGGAACTTAGAGACAAATAAAGTAATTAATATTGCATTTTATTAAGTCTTTTAAACTACTGAAACAGAACTATCATATGTATTATTACGTGAGTAATAGTCACTGAAAGAATACACTTTTTGTAGTATTATACAGACATACACTATTTTTATGTGTTTTTATGTGTATCCATCAGTCCCCACGGTCTGTGTGCAGTGAGAGTTGCCCCCCGGGCACCAGGCGAGCCAGAAGGAAGGGCCTTCCTGCCTGCTGTTTTGACTGCCTGCCATGTGCAGATGGAGAGATTTCTAATATATCAGGTGGAAAGAGTCATGTAATCATAAGAACATCTGAAACTGTATTATTATTCAATCATAGCTTTTATTAACATTATACCACTATCTTTATTTTCTCTCTCTTTTTTCATACACATAGATTCCATTGAGTGCATAGTTTGTCCAGATGAGTTCTGGTCTAATACAGATAAAAATCAGTGTGTCCCCAAAGAAGTGGAGTTTCTATCCTATGAGGAACCTCTTGGCATTTCCCTGAGCACTGCCTCCTTGCTTGGCACCTGCATCTGTTCTGCAGTGGTTGTCATCTTTGCACATTACCGCCACACTCCAGTTGTGCGAGCTAACAATTCAGAGCTCAGCTTCTTGCTGCTGGTGTCACTCAAACTGTGTTTTTTGTGTGTGCTGCTTTTCATTGGCCGGCCGCAGTTGTGGACGTGTCAGTTGAGACATGCTGTGTTTGGCATAAGCTTTGTCCTGTGCATCTCCAGCATCCTGGTCAAGACTATGGTGGTAATAGCTGTGTTTAAGTCATCTCGACCAGAGGGTAAAAGTGCTATGAAATGGTTTGGAGCAGCTCAACAAAGATGCACAGTTCTGGTCCTAACAGCCCTCCAGGTTGTCATATGTGCAGTCTGGCTATCAAATGCATCTCCAAAACCCCATAAAAACAGCCAGTATGTCAATTCCAAAATAGTATATGAATGTACTATTGGCTCAGTGGTTGGTTTTTCCATGCTACTCAGCTATATTGGCCTTTTAGCAGCAGTAAGTTTTCTGTTAGCCTTCCTGGCAAGAAACCTTCCAGACAATTTTAATGAAGCAAAGTTCATCACTTTTAGTATGCTAATCTTCTGTGCTGTGTGGATAGCATTTGTTCCAGCATATGTGAGCTCTCCAGGGAAATATGCAGTAGCTGTGGAGATATTTGCCATCCTGGCTTCAAGTTTTGGATTACTGATCTCCATATTTGCTCCAAAGTGCTACATTATTATATTACACCCAGAAAGAAACACTAAAAAGGCCCTCATGGGAAGAGCAACCTGAAAGAACTAATTTTAAAAGTCTCCAGTCTATGACATGATATGTACTGCTTATTGAAACTTGAATAAACAGCTTTGATGCAATTTAAGAACAATTAGCAACTGTTTGTAGTCAAATAAGCTCAGGTGGCTTTCAGAAAATGTCTAGCTATTTATCATTCCATCTGACCCATACTCTAATTGATTTGAATTAAAGTGATTTTTCGGTAACACTTTACTTTTCATCCTGGGCAAGTGAAGTGTTGAAGTGATGGAACCGGTGTTGTGGCTGAACACTGGTAACACTGTCGATCTCAGCAAGTTAACTATGTTAGTTAAGTAATATAACATGAGTATACTCCTGTTTCTCCGAGTAATGGCATGATTGCAAATGTGATACTTACTGATCTTATTGAAGTCCAATAAACAAGTTGATTTTAAGTGATTTAACATTAGACACAATAATGTCTGTTTTTGCTCTATTTCGTGAAAACAGTTTAAAACAAAGCCACACCAGAACTATTGCACATCTCCAAGCAACAGTGATTCCTGAATTAATCTGCGTTTTGAACGACTGAACGAATGATGACTCGCACATTAAGATTTACTTCAAATGTAAATACATTTATTTTCATATTTACTATTTACATAGACTGTTTTTACTTAAAATATCAAATTTTTGAAGTTTAATTTTTTACATATTTCTAATATATATATATATATAAAATGCAGCTCAATGTTAAAATAATGTTGTATGAACATTTTTTGAATGATTTATTTTGATAGGTAACAGTCTTGTGTCGTATTGTTCTAACTGAAATTATTGTTTAACATTTAAAAACAAATTTTCTATTTTAATTTAAGAAATTGACGAAATATGATGCATACATTTAATAAGATATATAAAATAAAAATGCTCTTATAATGGTAAAAATGCTTGTGGAAATTCATTTTAAGGAGCAAATATTGCCCTGTAATGGGAAAGTTAATGTCTGTTCTTGATCAGAAAGTGCTCCTAAATTTTTGACTGTGCTCCTAAATTTTTTTATTAGGAGCACAAGTGCTCCTAAAGAAAAATGTTAGCGTAGAGCCCTGCTTCATTTTCTAACGAGTATCAGAATGGACTTCATTGAGAAAGAGACTGCAGATCGTGCATCATGTTAGTTTTTTTTATTTTTTATTTTTTTTATTTTGCAAAAAGCATACCATTTTGTTTTTACTGCAAGGGTACACAAATAAAAGAAGACATACCACAGTTTTTTATAATGTATAACTCTTATTTGTATGTCCAAAATTGACTGAGTATTTTAACTCGTCTCTTTCGCACTGGTAAGAAAAAAAAAAGTTAAACCCTCTCACTGCTCCAAGATCGCTTATGGTGGCCAGGTATGGCTCAGGACGTGAGAAAGTTCATTGTGTCATCGGATGTGCCATCTCTAAAAATTCCTCCCATTGTCCATTCCTCACCGTCTCTGTTCACACCTAGTGGACTTCATTACTGATCTGCCCTCCTCAGATGGTTATACCTTCATCCTCGCCATTGTGGATAGATTTTCTAAAGCCTGCCTTCTGGTTTCCCTCAAGAAACTTCCCATTGCCTTGGAGCCTGCTGAACTTATGTTCAATCACGTATTCCGTAATTTTGGCCTCCTGGAGGACATAATTTCAGATCCCTGGCTACAATTCACAATTCGGGTCTGGAAGGCATTCTTCACCCTCCTAGGTGTGACTGTGAGCCTTTCCTCTGGATACCATTCTGTCAAATAAACAGGTGGAAAGGAAGATTCAGGAGATCAGGGAAAAAAAAAAAAAAAAATACATATATATATATATATATATATATATATATAGTCAACATTTGAAGTGGATCAAAACCTTTCAACAAAGTTGTCCTAAAACCTTCTTCTTTAGACTACTTAGTTCGTAGGACATATTTGAAGAACTTCATGTAATAAAAGTCGAGTCAACGTCGACTAGTCACTGATGACGTCACTACAAATGAACAAATAAGCCTAAACCTTGACTCTAACGCGTTGCCCTGTGCACAGCTATAGCATATGACACAGCAATGCTCACATGACTGTTGCTCCTACATAACAGCTCTTTTTTTTTTATCAGTTCTTATCTTTGGGTCATTATACTTTGCACAGATTTTTGCTTGTTCTAAATCAAATACAGATAAAGTAGCACAGTAAGGATTACATTTTTATCAATGTATTAGTGAGAGAGCGATTTGGTGTGTGAATTAATTCTACCTTGCAGCATCTCTCTACTAATAGTTAAGCTGTGTGTTTTAGTCACTAAGAAATATATGCTAGAACTTTTCAGTTTTTAGCTAATTTATTGCGAAATCACATACTGTTAGTGTTGACAATACATTTCCGAGCTACTGAATGATTCTGTGCGCGCAAACTGCGCGTGATGTACGAGTCTATGAGCTATACTGTATGTGTGTGCGTTACAGTGCACGCATTAGTTTAGAACGGCGATTAACTTACCTGTACAAAATGCTGTATATATAAACGTGCATTCTCCCATTCAATTTTGAGCATTCAGATGGTATAATCACGCCTGGTGGAGCGCTCTCAGAATATGCATTATGCAGAATATGCAGAATATGATTTTATACACCTGTGGCCATGGAAGTGATTGGAACACCTGAATTCAATGATTTGGAGGGGTGTCCCAATACTTTTGCAATATAGTGTATATACCATAGGTAATCACATCACAGCGTGCTGATATAATCTAAATTCTAATATATTACTTTAGAACTAGTAACGAAGGAATGTTGAGTCGCTTCATTGAAGCTTATTGTATTTTGTAGATTATTATGGTATTATGAGAAAGAGATCTACTAAAAGAGTGTATTACCTGCATCTGATATAGCATTCATTCTTCAGGTCGATGTCCATTATATTATATCCATTATAAAAAATCAGTTTGAATGTCCACTGAGTTTAGCGATATCTTTGTCTTTGTCCTTTTAAAGGTTAAGGGGATTTCCCACAGTGCCAAAACAACTTCTTTGTGATGACTCACTCATAAAGAGAGTCTTTCCGTCATCTAATGGCGTAATAATGTAACTTTCTCAATACTAAATATGGCACATTATTTATATAAAATAATATTCATTGAACAACAATATTTAAATTGACAACAATAGCCATTATATAAAAGATATGAACACAAGTAAACAATAAACAATCAAATAAATAATAAATACAAACAATTTAGTCAAACGTACAAAAGTAGTGATCTAGTACAGTATTTAAAGGGTTAGTTCACCCCCAAATAAAAATTCTGTCATTAATTACTCACCCTCATGTCGTTCCACACCCATAAGACCTTCCGTTCATCTTCGGAACACAAATTAAGATATTATTGATAAAAACCGATGGCTCAGTGCCAAAGTCAGGCCCCCTAGTGGTGAACCATTGAAATTTCGAAACATTTATGATGTAACAAAGCCTAGTTCAAGCTCCAAACCACTGATTTGAAACAAAAGATTTGTAAAACTTTGAAGCTTAATGAAGCAGTGTTTTGAAATCGCCCATCACTAGAATTGCGCACAAAAACATCATCACATGCTTCATAACATCAAGGTTGAACCACTGTAGTCACATGAACTCTTTTAAATATGTCTTTAGTAGCTTTCTGGGCATCTAAAAGTGTTAATTATCTTGCTGGCAATGGAGGCCTCACTGAGCCATCGTTTTTTATCAAAAATATCTTAATTTGTGGTCCGAAGATGAACGAAGGTCTTACAGGTGTGGGACGACATGAGGGTGAGTAATTAATTACAGAATTTTCATTTTTGGGTGGACTAACCATATGAGTTAAATATAGTCTAAATATAAAATTATGAAACTTACTTTTCCCCTTAACACAAATCGTTTAGCTCTGGAATTATATCTCGTTTAACCACTATCTACATAAGAGCCAGTGGCAAATTCCCAAAGGACTGGCTGAGATGGAGCTGTTCTCTGCAGGTACATGAGCGCTGAACGGCTGCTGACAGTTTGGAGCTCACATCTGCGGAAGCGTCAAAACAAAATGAAAATAGGCGCTATGTTTATATATGAGTCACATATTTAAGATCTAAATAACTACATTCTTGCCTAAAAAACTCTTTTTTGACATAGCTACAGTAGTATTTATAAAACACGGTGGATTTGCTCGACTGCCTTGACAGTCACCACAAGCGGAGTGATACAAACAGTGAAATGGTGTATACAGTATGTATTATACAACACACCCTCTCTTGTCCCTCTCCATTAATTATTTAAAAATGATGCAGTAGAGTTACCCAGAAGGATGTCCTCATTTCTCAAGTGACACATCCTTCTCTATAAAAGAATACCACACTGGGTCATGCAGTGAATTCAGTAGCTGAGTTGGCCATAAAGAAGAAGAGATGTGGATCACTCTAAACATCTGCCTGTACCTGTCCTTTTACATTTCTGCTGCTTTAATCTCAGATTCCTGTCAGCTCCAGCAACGCTTCCAATTGAATGGGATGTACCAGAATGGAGACTTTATCATTGGAGGCCTGTTTGAGGTTCAGAACCTCAAAGTCTTCCCAGAACTTACTTTCAGAACTCAGCCAGAACTGCCCCAGTGTGAGGAGTGAGTTTGGACTGGGTAGCATGAGAACAGCTATGCTGAACAAAGAGTTTAAAAGAAAAGTAAAATGAGATTTAGAGAAAAGGATGACAATAGAATGATCACAGCTACTGTAACTTCTGCTCACAAAATGTTTTTTTTAAATTATTTGTTCCTTGTGACTTCTGAATAGTTATTCCACTTAACTAATATAGTGTTAAAGGGTAGAAACTGCATCATTACGGTTACATGTCGAAACCAATAACTATATATCAATCTAACATAGTGAGTAGAAAGGCACAAGGAAAAAAATGGAAATGTATTGGTAATTTTATGATATAATTTTTATAATATTATTGATCTCTTGTTTTAAATATACAGTAGACTACATACATTGCTACATAGTCATACAATTTGTGTTGCTTTTTCCAGATTCTATATGGCGAGTTTCCAGCAGGCACTGACAATGGTTTTTGCCATAAATGAGATTAATAATAATAACAACCTGCTGCCTAACATCACGCTTGGGTATCAGATCTATGACAACTGCTTAAGGCTTGGAGTGGCATTCCGGGCTGCCATTTCCCTGGTTAGTGGTACAGAGGAGTCCTTCTCAAACCTCAACTGCACTGGCCCTCCTCCGGTGATTGGGATTGTAGGGGATCCAGGTTCAACTCAATCTATAGCAATTTCCAGTGTCCTGGGACTGTTTCGAGTTCCTATGGTAAGATATATGTTTGTTTTTTTTAATAAAATATATTTGCTTCTAAATAACTTTTGTAAAAAACAATTATGTGTTAAAAAATTGTTCTCATTTCCTTGCTTCTTACTTCTTCTGAATTTCATTCACAGTGTAAAATTACCTCAGAAGCCGGATTTTTGTCTTTGTTTCTCCTGCTTTGTATTAGATTAGCTACTTTGCCACCTGCTCCTGTTTGAGTGACAGGAAAAAGTACCCCTCTTTCTTCAGAACAATCCCCAGTGATGCCTTCCAAGTGCAGGCTATGGTTCAGATCTTGAGGCATTTTGGATGGACCTGGGTTGGTCTCCTCTACAGTGATGATGACTATGGCATCCATGCTGCTCAGTCCTTCCATCAGGAAATGCAACTGTTTGGGGGTTGTGTGGCCTTCTCTGAGATTCTGCCTTATGATAACAACCATAGGGATATTCAACGTATAGTAGGGGTTATTCAGACCTCTACAGCCAGGGTAGTTGTAGCGTTCTCAACTGATCTGTCATCCCTGATGAATGAGTTGTTGTTGCAAAATGTGACAGGCAAGCAGTGGATTGCAAGTGAGGCTTGGACAACAACACCTGTCCTACAAACTCCACAATATTTGCCCCTACTAGGGGGAACGCTGGGCATCGCCATCCGTCGTGGACAGATTCAGGGACTTCATGACTTTCTGAAAGATCTACGCCCTGACAATAATCCAAAAAACAGTACAATAAAAATCTTCTGGGAGAACATGTTTGGGTGCAAGTTTGAGGTAGGAGGCAAAAATATATCTGAAGAGCGAGAACAAGGGGAAAACAAATGTTCAGGGCAAGAAGATTTGAGCAGCACAGATACAGCATTCACTGATGTATCAGAGCTGAGGGCCTCATATAATGTGTATAAGGCTGTTTATGCTTTAGCACATGCGCTTCATGACCTGATGCAGTGTGAGGAAGGGAGAGGACCATTCAGTGAGAACAGCTGTGCTGACATATCCAACCTGAAACCTTGGCAGGTAAGACTCAAATATATAGTGCATACTGTGAGTATGTGTGTGTGTGTGTGTGTGTGTTTAATATATATATATATATATATATATATATATATATTTCATATAACACTTGTCCTGTATACAAACTCTATAGCTAGTTCACTTTCTACAGAAAGTGAACTTCACTACAAGCTTTGGGGATCATGTGTCATTTGATGAGAATGGAGATGCTCTGGCCATCTATGATGTGATGAACTGGCACCCGAGGTCTGATGGGTCGATCATTGTCCGCACGGTTGGTGTGGTAGATGAAGGGGCGACAACAGGGAAGGTGCTCAGACTGGATGACGATGCATTATATTGGAACTTTGAGACAAAAAAGGCAATTAGCATAAAGCATGTTACTTTAATTCTTGATGAAGATGTCTGAACGATTAACAAAAATCAGTAACATTTCATTGGATGATAAGTAACAATAAATTAGTAAATTAATGGTTTTCATTAGCTGGATTACTGGGTCAACTCTATACACTATTCATACATATACTTCTTAAGTACATGCAAATACCCATAGATTTAAATACTGATAATACCCCTGCAGCCCCCACGGTCTGTTTGCAGTGAGAGCTGCCCCCCAGGAACCAGACGGGTCAGGAGGAAGGGACTTCCCGTCTGCTGTTTTGACTGTCTGCCATGCGGAGATGGAGAGATTTCTAATGCAACAGGTGAGGAGATTCATGTCAAATGAAATAAGTAATGAGTATGTAAATGTAATTATTATATAATTTTCCCTCTTGTTCTCTGTATTTCTTTCGTCTTTCACAGATTCACCCGAATGTTTCACGTGTCCAGATGAGTTTTGGTCGAGTCCTGAAAATGACAATTGTATTCCCAAAGAAGTGGAATTTCTATCTTATGAAGATCCTCTGGGAATTTCTCTGACCACTGCTTCCCTTTTAGGCACTAGTTTCTGTGCTGTTGTGATGGTCATCTTTGCTCATCACCGTAACACTCCCATAGTACGCGCCAATAATTCAGAACTCAGCTTCCTGCTGCTGTTGTCACTAAAACTGTGTTTCCTGTGTGTACTACTGTTCATTGGCCGGCCGCAGTTGTGGACATGTCAATTAAGACATGCTGTGTTTGGAATAAGCTTTGTCCTGTGCATCTCAAGTATCCTTGTTAAGACTATGGTGGTAATAGCTGTGTTCAAGTCATCTCGACCAGAGGGCAAAGGAGCGATGAAATGGTTTGGTTCAGCACAGCAAAGAGGAACCGTTTTGGCCCTAATTTCTACACAAGTAGCAATATGTACAGTCTGGTTATCCACTGCATCCCCAACACCCCATAAAAACAGTCTTTATATCCGCTCTAAAATAGTATATGAATGTGCTATTGGCTCAGTGGCTGGTTTTTCTATGCTGCTGGGATACATTGGACTGTTGGCAGCAGTAAGCTTCCTGTTGGCCTTCATGGCAAGGAAACTTCCAGGTAATTTTAATGAAGCAAAGTTCATCACTTTTAGCATGTTGATCTTCTGTGCTGTGTGGATTGCATTTGTTCCAGCATATGTGAGCTCACCAGGGAAATATGCAGTGGCTGTGGAGATATTTGCCATCTTGGCTTCCAGTTTTGGATTACTGGTGGCCATATTTGCCCCTAAGTGCTACATAATTATTTTACACCCAGAAAGAAACACTAAAAAAGCCATCATGGGAAGATCAACCCAAAAGAAATAGTTTTACATACTGTAATATCCTGTACTATGTCTCACTCTCCTGCTTGTTCAGACTTATTTAACATTTAGGAATTTATATCAAATTCTACCTTTTGGTGTGTCAAACATATGCCTTACAGATTTATTGAGTTATTTTGGCCGTGTTTGAATATTAGATGATTTTGTTTGGGTTTTCTCTGTCAATCTGAATTAAAATTACGTTATTCGCAAATATGATATGAATGTAACTAATAACTATTAACAAGGGTGACACTTATTTCTTATTAATATGTTATTTAATAATGCATATTAATACATTAATATTAATACATAATACATATATTATTTTATTTATTCTACTGTGCATTGTTAGCAAAGGTGCTGTTTGTCAATACAAATATGTATGTGTTTCAGCTCTTTGTTAATTAGCACTGATGAAAGAAGCTGATGGGAATAGGGAGTACGCAAAGGTCTTATGATAACCACAAGTACAAAATGGTGCCCAATGGATGACTGCCATCTACATGATATTCTGTGTAACATACCGTCCATAAGAAGACACAGAAGCTATATAGAACTACTGGCTGACTCATACCAGCTCAGAGGCCTTATTTATAAAACTTTCCATAGATTTCATCCTAAACATGTATGTATGCATAAAAGCTAAAAAAAAGAAAGAAAAAAAAAAGAAAAAAAGAGGCTAGATTCTGCATACACACAAAAGTTTTCAAATTTATAAAACCATGCGTACACCAGAACCTGTGCAAAAATCCCTTAAATCCTATAAATCCTATAATTCCAAGTCAGCGGAAGATTGTGCGTACGTGCATTTCCAAACTGTCTCCTCCCCAAAATCACCATATATGGAGTTTACAACACCTAGTTTTATTATGCACCTCATCTGCATATTTCCATGCATATTCCCATCCATGTGACACCATGGTTAACACACATTGGAAAGTATTAGATACGGACTATAATGCCATTTGTGCCATACACATTATATTGCTAAACATCATCCAATATCCTTGTTATGTTTTAGAATAAATATTAAAATATCCATAAAAACAAAAATTGAATTCAATACCTCTCAGATAAAGTTTTTAGAACAGAGTTGATTCATTTCCACTGTAATTAAAATAATATATTAATTTATTTAAACAAATCAAATCAAATTTATGCAGTTTTACTGATAAGGTTAACATATCGTTTAGGAAGTTTATAAGCTTTTCTTTAGTGGAAACAGATAGGCCTACTTATTTATTGCAGTGTAAATACAATTGTCAATTGTCTGTCTTTGTCACTGACAAAAAAACATGCAAATCTTACCGTTTTCTTCAAGTTGTATCCTTCAAATACAGTGGTATTTTTCATAATTGTTTGAAGATGCCTTCACATAACATCAACACCGCGGTGCAGCTGCAGTTGTACAGTAAGCTATTATCATTGGACCTATTCAAACTGGACAACCACCAAATCCAGCAGTGTCTGCGATAATATCAAAGTAAGTGTGCATCACTGATCATCGTTCTTGCTAAAAAATATTTTGCCAACATGAGATCTGCAGTTTAATATAAAGAGGACTAATTGTGCGCCTAGCACTCCTCACTGTTATTAAAACAGCGTGTCATGGGAAAAGTGATCAAAAGTAGCACATCCACTATCTAAATTCATATATTTTTTGTTTAATTTCTGCATAATGACTTTATGTAATTTCAGTGCTTATCGCCATTAATTAAAGTGGAATATTAATGTAAATGTGTATATCAAAATTAAAACAGAGTTTAAAATTGTTCAGTTTACTTCATTACTTTTCTTACTCTAGTAAAAGAGTTTGTATGCATGGTCTAGAGTTTCCGTACGGTGCGCACATATTTACGGCAAGTTCATTTTTTATAAATCCCGATATGTGCATGGAAAATTCTGTACGCATATTGTTATGCCCATTTTGTGCATACGCAACAGTTATAAATGAGGCCCCAGGTCTTCAAGCCTAGTGTCAATTTGTCACAGTCACCAGCTAGAGTGCCCGTGATTAACACCAGAGGGCACTCCATCACAGACTGTTGTTACTCCCTCAAGGACTTCATCTCCCATCATCCTCTGCCTGGTTCCATTATCACTGATTGCATTCAGCTGTGTTTTGTTTTCTCATTATCTCTATCTATAAAAGCCAGGGGCCTGTACCATGATGGTAGTTGAACAAACTCAGGGTTATAGGATTAGTTTCAAGTTGACAAAACCAAACCACTCCAATCCGGCTTTGTTGGTACCATGATGCTGATCATCAACTTTCTCTGTCAACTCAGGCTTTGATCCTGAGTTTGTGGAGCGTGTGCACATGAATGCGTGACTTCAGTGGCAAACAGCCAATCACATGCCTTGCAACAGAAAGAAACTGTGATTTACTTCTCGCGAGAGAGCCAGCGTGATTCAAAACTCTTTTGCTGAAGAAATTGAAGAATTTAAATGCATTTACACAAGAAGAAACTTGTCCATGAAGGACAAATAAAAGAAATTATCTTGCTCTATCAGAGCAAGTGAAAATTGTCAAGTGTTTATATAGTTGATTATATATAGCAATAGAGACTCAAACATGTAAGGTTATGTAGTCATTTTTAAAGAGTTATCTGTTGATTCTACAGCTTACATATTGTCACAGACACGTCAGGTTCCTGTATTCCTGTCTCCGACCTGTCTGTACTGTAACACATATGATCTGTATATATTAATATTTATTTTAAAAAAATGCTTAATAATTGTTAAACTAAAATTGCTTGTGTGAAATGGATTAATAATAATATAGATCATATAATAATTATATAAATCATATATAAATCATAAAATAATTATATAAATCATTAAAGCAAGACAATTTCATCATTAAATATTTGTTTTTACTATATAGTGACCTTTAATTTGGAGGAAGAGAAACTGGGGGAGGGACTTTATTGCGTTGGATGTGTCAGTGTCACTTTGCTCACATCTGATTGGTCCAATTTCGGTTTGAGATCTCTTACCCAGAACATAACCTGCCCCGGAGCAGGTTAGCTGTGGAGCGTAAGTTACTATGGTGATGAACACCACTAAAAGCCAAGTCACTTTCATGGTACCTAAAACCCAGGATTGGCACAAACTAATCTGAAACTTAACTGGCTAGCCAGCTAATCCGGCTTCATCAAGATGTAGGTGACTTTGTTTCTTCAGTAGAACACAAATGATGATTTTTAACTCCAACCATTGCAGTCTGTCAGTCGTATAATACATGTCAATGGTAACAAAATCTAATAAAAAAAAACATGCACAGACAAATCCAAATTAGCGAGAGTGAGATGGGTGATCGTTTGTAAACACCGTTGCGTTTGTAATCGATTCCCCACCTATATAGGGCGACTTTATATCTGCCCTCTCCTCGTCATCTTTCACCTCCTATATATATGTGTGTGTGTAAATATGTATATATGTGCATATATATATATATTTACATATGCATGTATATATTTTATAGACATATATCATGCTCAGATGCTTCTTATTGTCAGACTGATGGCTGGGCCCATAGTGATTATTTCTGTTGGCCCGCTTTTTCGGTTTGATAATGAGAGGATCTTTTAGGCTTAAAAGAACCCTAGATTCCATCCTTTCATGTGAAATTAAGGAGTCTTCGGTCTTTGAGCCGCAGGAGGGTCTATATTTTATATGTTTAAAATAAGACCTTGTTTTTCCTGTATAGTTTTTCTGAGCATATAGTCAAAGTAAGGGGTTTTTGGGCAGACTGAAGTTGATAAGCTGGCTAGAATGATATATTGTGCAGGCCATAAAATGGCTGCCTCTTAGCCACCTGTTGTTTAGAGTAGCTTCTCATCTGCTGTTTTCTAGAGTAGTTTGAGTTAGCACTCGTCACTTCAGTTAGTATGTTTAGGTTGGCCTTAATCGGCCACCTGACATTGTTTGCTTGTGAGCTTCGCTTTCTTTCTCTTATCCATGAGATTTGGAAGTGAAGACCAGGCTTCACTAGGCTTGTGGCCCTGTAAGAAGGCCCATAGCTTAGCGGCTAGGCTAGAGCTAGGTTAGGTGAATGTTATGTTATACTATCCCCTGTCAGGTGGTATAGTTCCTAGTTCTGGCCTCCTCCTGAGGGAGTTGTTAGGCCGTATACCCATTGTCCCCTTGTTTATGTAAGTGCAATTGGTGAGTTAACAGCTAAGGTTGTAGACTGTTTTTAGACTCCCTGGTGCTGTTTTTCTCAGGTGGTAGGCCCTTTGCGTAGATAAGTTATCAGTGTATGCTAGGCCCCACTTTCTAGAACCTTTCATGCTATGAAAAATGTTTTTCCTCTGAGCCACTTGATTTTCCATTCAAGTTTGAGTTGACAGCGCTAGCTTTTTAGCCTCCGTCCTCTAGGGCTCAGTACAGATTTGCAAATCTGTTTGGAGAAAACGTGTATCCTAAAAAAATAGGATAGCACGTATTTCAAAGCATTGTGTTTTGCTTTGAGTTCTAGCCTTTTGCCCTACATTTGTATCCTCAATACGAGGATTTATAGCACTGAGTTATACTGAGTTCTGCTCTCCAGGATGCTAGTCTCTACGTGGCCACTAGACTAATGCCGTATGTTTTACAGGTATTAGGCCCTCTGGGCCACCTTTTGAACATACTGGTGTATGTAATAGTGTACTCCTCTCGCTGTGAGAGTTACAAGTATTTTACTGAGTACATTTCTGGTTGGCCAGGGCCCCAGGTGATAATTTAACCTCCTAACGGTTAGTTGTCCTTCCTGGTGCATTAAACACTACCACGAGCTGACGCCACGTGTCTGCTGAGGTCATAGGCCCGTCTTTGGGGCCTTCCTTAGTGCATGATGGCGTATGTCGTACTCCTCTTGCTTTAAAGAGTAAAATGGGTTCCTTTTACCGAGTGCACTGCTTGTTGGATTGTGTTAGGTGGACTGTTATGTGGGCACTTCACAGTCTCATTTTGCTGTATACTGAAGTCATGTTTCTTGCTTCCAGCAAGATGGGTGTTTAAGGTGGCTTTCGCAGCCCACCATTGAATGTCCTACTGTCATGACGAAGTACTCTAGCTTATGTGAGTCCTACTCCACATAGTACTACTATCTTGAGTAGGCCCTTTCTGGCCTCCATGGATATATGCCCACAGTATGGTCTACCTGTTAGGTCGAGCTTTGTACTTCCCTGCTAGGGTTGTCCGTGTAATAGTGCTTAGCTCCCTAAGCTGATCATGGGTTGTAGGCCTCCATGAGGCCTCCTCCTTAGGTTCAGCCCTAGGCTGGATTGTGCTCCCCTGTATCAGGGTTTCTAGCGCACAGCCTCCTCAGTACAAATAATCAAGCGCTGAGTAGGTCCTAGGATGAGCGGATTATACTCCCCTCAATGCGAGGGTTTATAGCACTCAGCTGAGTTCTGCTCTCCAGGATGCCCATCTCTATGTGGCCACTAGACTAACGCTGTATGTTTTACAGGTATTAGGCCCTCTGGGCCACCTTTGAACATACTGGTGTATGTAATGGTGTACTCCTCTCGCTGAGAGAGTTACAAGTGTTTTATTGAGTACATTTCTGGTTGGCCAGGGCCCCAGGTGATAATTTAACCTCCTTATGGTTCGGTTATTTGTCCTTCCTGGTGCTTAAAACACTGCCACGAGCTGACGCCACGTGTCTGCTGAGGTCATAGGCCCTACTTTTGGGGCCTTCCTTAGTGCGTGATGGCGTATGTTGTACTCCTCTTGCTTTAAAGAGTAAAAAGGGTTCCTTTTACCAAGTGCACTGCTTGTTGGATTGTGTTAGGTGGACTGTTATGTGGGCACTTCAGTCTCATTGCTGTATACTGAAGTCATGTTTCTTGCTTACAGCAAGATAGGTGTTCAAGGTGGACTTCGCAGGCCGCCATTGAATGTCCTACTGTTGTGACAAAGTACTTATGTGAGTCTTACTCCACCTAGAATCACTATCATGATGTAGGCCCTTTCTGGCCTCCATGGTTATGAGCCCACAGTATCGTCTACCTGTTAGGTCGAGCTTTGTACTTCCCTGCTAGGGTTGTCTGTGTAATAGTGCTTAGCTCCCTAAGCTGATCATTAGGTGAAGGCTTCCATGAGGCCTCCCATTGAGGATCAGCCCCAGGCTGGATTGTGCTCCCCTCTATCAGGGTTTGCTAGCGCACAGCCTCCTCAGTGCAAATTATCAAGCGCTGAGTAGATCCTAGGATGAGCGGATTATACTCCCCTCAATACGAGGGTTCATAGCACTCAGCTGAGTTCTGCTCTCCAGGATGCCCGTCTCTACGCGTGGGTTTGAGTTGCTTACTGCCCTTCTTGCAGTCGCTCTTACCTGCTCTCTTCTAAGAATGCGTTTTGGAGATTCTGTATTCAGACAGGGTTGGCCAAGACTAAGTTTGTCCTACATCAGACCAGGTTGGCCTCCCTGGTGACATTGGGGGGTGACTTTGTTCCCCTCTAGTGACTGGCCGGGGCTCCTTTTGGTTCCCTGGCCACATTCCCTTTAAGGGACCTCTTTTTCTCGGAAACATTGGTCCCAGATGCCTTGAGCGGCCTTAGTAGGCTTTCTACAAAAGGCCTCTTTTAGGCTCAGCCTGGGCTGTTGGCCGTAGGAAATGCTGTCACTGACAGCCTGGTGTGACCCAAGGGTGAGTTGCTAAGCGTTTCCTTCGAAACTGCTCGACATTTGTCAGCCATATTATTTGGCATGCACTCTCCTTAAGCATGGCGGCGTGGGTATATCATTCCCCATAGTGTTTCAAACGCAGAGCGAGTTCCCTTTTGAAAGGGAACGTCTCAGGTTACGTATGTAACCATGGTTCCCTGAGAACCAGGGAACGAGACTCTGCGTTTCCTTGCCATGCTTCGGGCTGCCGGCCTGCAGAACAGTCCCTCAAGACGATAGATACTGACTATTTCTCCAGGCGCTCCTTTTATACTTCCGGGTCGCGCCATGTTACGTCATAGGCTGTTGCCGGCCAATAGGGATTGGAGTTGTTGGATAGTTTGCTTTCAGACATCGGGTCACGTGTGACGTTCCCCCCATAGTGTTTCAAACGCAGAGTCTCGTTCCCTGGTTCTCAGGGAACCATGGTTACATACGTAACCTGAGACGTTTTCCAAAGTACTCATGAGCACATGTGGCTGTATTTAACAAAGTAGCATGATGGTTTCTCATGAGGTTCCATCTGAAAGCTCAAAGGTCATGTTCCAATTCGAAAGCCCTGTCCAAATACCCACACTTGTGGTCTTTGCACTTGAGCACTTGTCTACTTACATGACATATTTCCTGTATTTGGCCCAAGTGTTCAAGTGGGCATGAAGATCTCAAGTGTGCATGTAGAATTTCTTACCCGATGGGACAGACTTAGCGAGTGTAAAAATGTTAGTCCAGGTAGCAGCAGCGGTTCTCGTTGTTTTGTTTTTTTTTTCTTTCTTTTAAGAACTTACCACAGAACACATCGACACAATAATAATGACACAGCTGAGCTAACTTTTTATTTCTGAATTTCAGGTATGTGAAATATATTTTCAAGGAAGGTTTATTAAGTTTTTTTTCGTCTAAGAATAATAATCGTCACTCTGTTGGAAAATTTAAATGTTTATTACATGTATATTTAAATTTATATTAATATTTAATTTATATAGATACAATTGTTTTATTCTTAGATGGACAAAAACTGTATAATTTGTAAACAGCAAATCACAATTTCAGTTAATAATTAATAAATGCGTCTTGTGTTTTGTGAATTTAGGCAACACCACCAAGATATGCAGTGATAAATACTGCCATGCCTGTTATTCAGCTCTATCTAGATGAACATGCTGATATGCATTCACATTTTCGTCTTTCTCGGACGTCAATGAACATAACATAGGGTACCCACAGAGAGATCAGCTTGACAACATTGGTCAAGGCTTTGCCCATTTGGCACAGCATGATGCCTTCAGTAAAGCAGTTGGTGCCATTGATGGGTGCCACATTTGTATAAAACCACCAAATACACACAAGGAAGATTATTTTAATTACAAACAGTTTCATTCAATCCAAATGCAGGCAATATGTGATGATACAGGACGTTTCATAAATGTTTTCATTGGTTATCCTGGATCTGTGCATGACACAAGGATTTTTAAAAACAGCCCAATCTACTTAAATGCTGAATACCCACCTAAGGGGTATTTTCTTTTAGATGATGGAGGCTACCCCTGTCTGGAAACACCATAACAGTAGTCACACCATACAGGATGCCACATAGCAGAGTTCAGAGAAGATTCAACCGTCATCATTTAAAGGCACATTCAATCATTGTGCGTGTTTTTGGTATCATGAAAACATGGTGGATATCAACCCCGTTCAAAGCTCTGGAGGTCAAGATCTCTTTCTGCACAGATGTTGTGCTTGCTTGTGCATTTCTGCACAACATCTGTGTCACCAGCAGAGATATTCTGGAGCCAGAAGACGATCCCACTGATGCTGATGATGATGAACCAACTCTACCAGAGGACAGAGAGGGCCTGCAAGAAAGGAATGGAGCTCACATGAGGGACAGATGCTGCTGACACTCTGGCTCCACAGTTGTTGGATCATGATTATTTGTAATCAGGGATGCAACATACAACAAGATTACTGTCTTAACAGCTTCCAAAACTCCAGATCTGTTGCCAAAAAAAAAAAAAAAAAAAAAAAAAAAAAGAGAGAGAGAGAGAGAAAAGTTTTTAAACACTTAAAAAGATATATGTAAATAGTTTAAATTTAAAGTTGCAAATTTTTTTTAAGTTTACATAATAAAAAAGAGAGAGAGAGAGAGAGAGAGAGAAGACTTTAAACACTTAAAAAGATATTTGTAAATAGTTTAAATTTAAAGTTGCACATTTTTTTTTAAGTTTACATTATAATATACAAGTTTAATTCTAGTCTTGTAATGTGAAAAATAAGTTATGGTTACTTATGGTTTTGGTTACTTCAGTACTGTTGTTGTACTTTCTTTGTTTATCTCAAACACCAGTTATTGAACAATGATTAAGCAACTGAATCTATACATTTGCTTGTCATTCCTTTGTTTTCTTGTCTGATAGACTAATAATAAGCTGATTAATAATAACCTGATTTGAATCAGGAATGGTGGATAAGGGAAACATTTAAGCCCCAGGGGTCTGAGTGATTCTGAGGCCCCTGAGATGTTTTGACATGCCTTGACATTTGTGCTTATTTCAGCTACTTATATAATACTATTGGCCAACATGTAATTTTGCTGTATTCAGCACAAACTCTGCTACAATAATATGTGAGTAAAATAGATGCAGATGTAAGTATAAGTGCTGGCTATCATGTGGCTGGCCTTAGCAGGCCTCCTTGATAGTGATTCCACATTATTATGTGTCATGCTGTGTGGTTTAAACAGTTTAAATTCATGTTGCAGGCCCTACAAGTAAGCCTCCATGTTTTTAGCTTATAGTCCGGTCTGCCTATTAGGTTGAGCCTAGTACTCCCCTTATTTTGAGGGTTGTTCTTTAGAGTACTTAGCTCCCTAAACCTGGTTAGTTGGTTGAAGGCCTCTCTGAGGCCTCCTTGTCAGACCGGTGTACTCCCCTCACAAGGTCCCAATTAGGGTGCACAGCCTCCTCAGTGCATAGATAAACAAGCACTGAGTAGATCCTAGGATGGAGCAGAGTAACTCCCCTCGATTGCAAGGGTTAAAAAGTGCTAGACTGAGTCCTGTTCTCCAGGATGCAGTCCATCTTACTGAGTATCTCCTCTGGAGAACATTGTTTGAGACTCTGTAAAACAGATAGGTTGTTGGCCAGGTTGGCCTCCCTGGTGGCAATCCAACTAACCAGGTTTAGGGAGCTAAGTACTCTAAAGAACAACCCTCAAAATAAGGGGAGTACTCAACAAAATAATAGGGTCTGCTCAACAAAATAATAGTCCTTTGGCTCTGCTGCTATAGTAGTAGGCTACCGCTATTTAAACTGTACAGGGCAGATCCTAGATTGGGCTTTCTTCTGTGCAGCTTAACCCATTACACAGAAATATATATAACATTTTATATATATATATATATATATATATATATAATATCAGAAATGTTAAATATTAATCTGCACCCAGCCTGTTTTATTTAGCTGTGCTGAGTTAAATCAGACCAATGTTCAGTGAAGTGTAAATACGCAGTCATAACTTTTCTTGCGTGGTTTGTTGGTGAGGGCGCAAACTGAGCATCCCTTAATGTCCTGGGCCATCCCTTAATGTCCTGGGCCGTAGTGATGACGGAGGAGCGAGAGGGTACATTGACTACCTGGGTGTCCAGAGCCCGGAGACGTATGAGCTGAGTCCATGAGGGGCAGGCGAAGAGTATATGGTACGTAGAGACGCCCCTCAGGACCTCCTGGCGGGTTCAGAGCGTGTGGCTTGGATGATTTGATCGTTGATGGACCACTGGATTGGACTTATCATGGCTGGAGGGAGTATAGACACACACACACACTTCCTGGAGGGAGTATAGACACACACACACACACACACACACACACACACACACACTCCCTTCCTTTCCCGCTGACTCAAGTCACTGAAAGTTCTCTAAGAATGCATATGTACTATGTATGATGTATCTTTTGAATCTGTATTTTTTTCACTTTCATGTTTGGTATCATTTTTTTTTAAAGGTGCCCTAGAATCTCCATTTCACAAGATGTAATACAAGTCTAAGGTGTCCCCAGAATGTGTCTGTGAAGTTTCAGCTCAAAATACCCCATAGATTTTTTATTATACCATGTTTTAACTGCCTATTTTGGGGTGGGATTAAAAATACTCTGATTTGTGTGTGTAGACCTTTAAATGCTCGTGCTCCCCGCCCCCAAGCTCGCGACTCCATAATACATTGCATAAACAATACAATAAGTTCACACAGCAAATATAACTCTCAAAATGGACCATTACAAACTGTTCATGATGCAGCATATCAGATCACGTAAGTATGGCATGTTTTTTGTGGATGTTTGCTAACATTTGATTCTGAATGAGTTTGATAGTGCTGCACGGCTAACGTGGCTAAAGCTACACACTGTTAGAGAAATTGAATGAAGATGCATTTATGAATTATACAGACTACACGCGTTTTTGGGTTAAAAATGAAAATAATGACATGGCTCTGGTCTCCGTGAATACAGTAAGAAACAATGGTAACTTTAACCACATTTAACAGTACATTAGCAACATGCTAATGGAACATTTAGAAAGACAATTTACAAATATCGCTAAATATGTCATGATATCATGAATCATGAACAGTTATTATGGATCCATCTGCCATTTTCGCTATTGCCCTTGCTTGCTTCACAATAGCCTACCTGCAGAATGTCTGATGATTCGGCTGTGCAGCTCCACGACGTTAATGCTGCCTTGCCTTGAACATGGGCTGGCATATGCAAATGTTGGGGGCGTACATATTAATGATCCCGACTGTTGCGTCACAGTCGGTGTTATGTTGAGATTCGCCTGTTTTTCAGTGGTCTTTTTTCACGAACAAGATTTACATAAGAAGGAGGAAACAATGGTGTTTGAGACTCAATGTATGTCATTTCCATGTACAGAACTCTTATTATTTAGCTATGCCAAGGTAAATTCAATTTTCAATTCTATGGCACCTTTAAAACACTCATCAACTGCTGTTGATTTTCTCAGCTGACCTGGTTGTTGTCGGTTGCTGAAGCTTGCCAGAGGTATCTATCTTTTTCAGGACATTCCAAACTGGACATTCCAAGTCAATCTCCAGATTTAAATCCTATTTAACATGCATTTCACCAGCTGAAGACGAGACTAAAGGCAGAAACTCCCCAAACAAGCAACCGTTGAAAATGGCTGCATTAAAGGCTTGGAATAGCATTTCAAAGTGTGAAACCAAGATGACTATGGGTCACAGACTCGTTCCTATGATTGCTTGCAAGGGATTTACAATTAAATATTAGCTTTTACACTTTTACATTTACTTAAAGTTAAACCATCCCAATACTTACACTCGCATCAGGCAGAGGGATGAAACTCTAAAAGTGTAGTACTTCTTAGTTGGTAAAACATTTTGTGTTGAAACAGTCAATAATAAAACATGACATTCTGTACTTCTGCCTCATATTAATCTTTTAATCATATTTATAGAGGTCTTCATGAAGCAGTGTTATGAAATCACCCATCACTAGATAGTGTTGAATAAAATTGTTATTTTGTTTTTTTGGTGCACAAAAAGTATTCTCGCCGCTTCATAACATTAAGGTTGAACCACTGTAGTCACATGAACTGTTTTAAATATGTCTTTAGTAGATTTCTGGGCATCTGAAAGTGTTAATTATCTTGCTGGCAAAGGAAGCCTCACTGAGCCATCAGATTTTATCAAAAAATATCTTATTTTGTGTTCCGAAGATGAACGAAGGTCTTATGGGTGTGGAACGACATGAGGGTGAGTACTTAATGACATAATTTTATTTTTGGGAGAACTAACCCTTTAATCTTAATGAAATGCATACCTCGATCGCTATTGCAATGTATGCATGAGTGTCATAGGTCAGTGGTTCTCAACTGGTTTGGCCATGGGACCCACATTTTTCCATGTTCATTAAGCCATGACCCGAAGCAGATTTATTTCTAAACAATTGTTGACACATACACACACAAGCACCGCCCCACTTAACATACACATAAATTGTAAGAATATCACCAATACTGATGAATAAACAGTATAAGGTAAGGCTATTCAATAGCAGCCCGAAACTAGTTTTTGTTAATACAATAAAGTTAGTAAGTTGGTGTTAGTAGTTGGTATGAGTAACCACAGTAATCAAAAATAAAATAACACAAAATAAAAATAAATTGTATTTCGGGTTAAGGTTATGGAAACTATAGTTACCATGGTAAATACACAGTTCATGAACTGTTATTCAATTCACATTTATTTGTATAGCGCTTTTCACGATACACATCGTTTCAAAGCAGCTTTACAGGAAATGCATATCAACATAACAATTTAGAGTAATATGTTATCAAGGGGGACTGTGTCCAAATTATGTAATTTCAGAAATGTACATATGCAAATCACTCAGTTAGCTGACAATGTATTAATTTAAACAATGTATTGATTTAAGCAATGTATTAATTTAAGGTAGAGACAATAAGCTCATAAGGTAATTAATACATGTTAACAATGATTAGGATATATAGAAAAATTTGGAATGGTGCATGTTGATCCAAAGTTTGTGTCATCTGAAGTCCTCGCAGAGGTTAGGGTCTTCTCTTCACAGGTGGTGATCATCTTAAGTCTTCATAAGAAGCTGGATCCAAACTGAAGCTGATGTACTCTCTAAGCACCTCGGGACGGGCGTCCCAAGATAAAACAGAAAAATAAATGGAGAATAATTAGCGTAGCTGTTGTTCATAACATTAAGCAAAAATAGTCATGTGCAGTTGATTTGATATGAGATGCATTATGTGAATGCTTGGCTAAAGAGATGCATCTTTAATCTAGATTTAAACTAGGAGATTGAGTCTGAGCCCCGAACATTATCAGGAAGGCTACTCCAGAGTTTAAGAGCCAAATGTGAAAATGCTCTCCCTCCTTTAGTGGACTTAGTTATCCTAGATACAACCAGAAGTCCTGAGCTGAGCGTGAAGGATTGTAGGGCGATAGAAGATTAGTTAAATACACAGGAGCTAAACCATTTAGGGCCTTATAGGTCAGTAGCAATACTTTATAATTGATACGGAACTTAAAAGGCAACCAGTGTAGAGATGATAAAATTGGTGTTATATGATCATATTTTCTTGACCTGGTAAGAACTCTAGCAGCTGCATTTTGGACTAATTGTAGTTTGTTTATTGAAGATGTAGGACAACCAGCTAGTAATGCATTACAGTAATCTAGTCTAGAGGTCATGAATGCATGAACTAAAGGATTAGTTAAAGGATTAGTTCACTTTGAAATGAAAATTAGCCCAAGCTTCATGATGGATGGATGTGGAAGGATGCACTTTCTTCAGCTCATACTCATTGATCCCTATCACTGCCATTATAAAGCTCGGATGCGTCAGGATATTTATTTATATTTCTCAGATTATGTTCATCAGAAAGAAGAAAGTTGTATACACCTAGCATGGCTTGAGAACGAGTAAAGCTTGGGCTAATTTTCATTTTAAGTGAACTAATCCTTTAATAAAACATATGCATACTGATCCTGAAGAATAGAATTAACCATACCTGCATGAAAATCCTTCCCAGTACACACAATGTACCAGTTAAGTAATTTATTGGTACTTTTTGATAATTTCATGACTTACTTGTTTTTTCACTCCTGGCTTGAAATTTGGAAGTTATGGGTTTGTGGGTTTCCACACATGCTTCAGGAATTGGCACACGCAGAAGCATTCCTATAGTAGCATCAATGTCATGATGCAGCGTATGGTTACATTTACATTTATATGGTGTTTCCTCAGGCAGCTTTTAATTAAACTGTGTCTGACAGAAGAGTCAACAGCTTTCATGCACGTCTTTCAAAATAATAGTCTCACATCAGTAAAACATTTAGAAGTACTTTTTCGTGGTTGTTTTTGTTTCTTTGATTACACACTTCACAACACACTCTTGCGACCCACTTTTGGTTGCGACCCGCCGGATGAGAAACACGGCCATAGGTTGCCAACCCCTGCTGTATAGTAATGCACAGAGTTCTTAGGAGTAAGAATGGGTAGCAGTGAAATATTAAGCAATGTTAAATGAGGAAAAAAAAAAGGTTTTATTTTTATGTCTTAACAAGAAATATGTTAAAATATAGTAGCATTAATGAACTACACAAGTTGTGAATATACTACACATCATCTGTTAGGCCAACATTTGTAAGCATAAAACTATACCAAAGAATATTTATTGTGTGTATCTTTTTTTTTTTTTTTTTTTTTTTGCACATATAGCACAAACATGTAAAATATTTGTCTCAAAGGGATTTTGATGGTACTTTACCCATTAAATGTTTTTTGGTATTCTGCTCTGGTCTAAAGACAATAATGAAACACTTAGGAGCAAAAATACAGAGAATCAGACTAAAGCTTGAAGCTAAAATAGCAAAAATCTCTACAGCTACAGTAAATTTCCCTGGAGAGCTGACATAAGCTGGAATAAAGGTGATCCAAACAGCACAAAATATGAGCATACTGAATGTGATGAATTTAGCCTCATTGAAATTATCAGGCAGTTTTCGGGCAAGAAAAGCTAAAACAAAGCAAAGGAAAGCTAGGAGGCCAATATAACCCAGTACAGCCCAGAAACCAATAGCTGATCCAAAACTGCATTCAAGAATTATCTTTTCTTTGTAGTGTTGCATGTTATTGTAGGGAAAAGGTGGGGATATTGTTAACCAAAGTACACATATAAGAACCTGTACAAGAGTGAAAGCAAAAACACTGAGTCTCTGTTGATGAGGCCCAAACCATTTCATAACATTACTTCCTGGAAGTGTAGCTTTGAAGGCCATTAACACCACTATTGTTTTCCCCAGAACACAGGAGATACAGAGGACGAAAGTTATCCCGAACGCTGTGTGACGCAACATACAGGACCACTCAGTGGGCCGACCAATGAAAGTAAGTGAACAGAGGAAACACAGAGTCAATGAGAAGAGCAGCAGGAAGCTCAGTTCTGAGTTGTTGGCTCTTACTATCGGAGATGCCCTGTTTTTGTAGAAGAGTAGAGTAATGCTCAAAGCCACTAAAGAGCCAATAACAGAGAAAGCAGCCAGGATAATCCCAAGGATCTCATCCCAGTAGAGAAACTCCACTGGTTTAAGAAGGCACTTGTCCTTCTCATTATTAGGCCAGTACTCAGGCAGGCATTTTTGGCATTCTAAAGAATCTGGAAGATGAAGAAATTAGTGCTTAACGGCTATGGAGACATACAGGAAATCAGACAACACTGCTTTAGTATGACCAAATGAGGGAATAAAGAAGGATCAATAACATGATGCTAATTTATTTGCCTTATATATCATTTAAAATACACAAAATACAATTCATACATACAACTTTATTAATTAAAAGCCTTATTAAAAGAAAGAAATTCTTGAAAGTAGTTCATTAAAATATTGTTATGAAAATATTTTTAACAAAACTGCTTCACTGCTTAGTAAAGAAAGTTTTCAATTAAACGTTTTTTTTTCTTCTAAATTAAAGTGGTGCAGCAAAGTCATATAGTCCTACCAACATGCAGAAACTGTAGCTGTCAGATAATTAAATATCAGATAATTTGAACTTTTCAGGGAATGCCAGACAAAATGTAGTTCAGTTGCTCAAAAATGTGAAGATATTTATGAAATAATTTGAAAACAAATATTTTTACCTTGAAAGTTATTTATAATATAATTATAAATAAATATATTTTATATATTCACAATGAATAATGTGTGTACAGTCACATGCATTCAATGTGTAAGGGAAATTATCCATTTTTACTTGATTGTTGTTATTTTTTCCCTTAAAAACTGTATAATATTACTATTATACTGTATATTGTATAAGAATATCCTGACAAAGCACCTGTCTCATTGCTGATTTCTCCTTCTGCACAGTTAATGCAGTCATAACAGCAGACAGGTCTTCCTTTTTGCACAGCCTTCCTAGTACCTGGAGGACAGCTCTTACTGCACACAGACACAGGCACCTACAGGTGACAGGTAGATAGAGCATCAGAGTCAGAAATTAAAGGCTCTGGGCGAAAATGCAAGAACGTGACTAAAAGAATGTTGTTGAATGCTTAGAATGTTTAATTGAAGAGTATGACATACATAAAGAACAGGTGTGTTTATAATGTTATAAGTTTTAAAAAAACATTCAAAAATAATTACACAGAGTAATAATCTCACAGAGAATAGAACAACACGTATACCTTTTCACTGCCATCAAACCAAATTATATCTTTGCTCAGACCGAATTCTTGGCCTTTAGGCTGGGATGCATCATATTGACCCACTGTCACAAAATCAATTGAACCGTCTCCTTGAAGCTGCCAATTCACAAGTTCATAGGTGGCCACAGGGTCTCCATTGGAATCAAATGAAACAGAATAATTATTTTTAGTAAAATTCACTTGCTTGAGTTGATCAAAAACCTGCATAATGAAAAACATCAAATTACAATTATTTGCTGAGTTATCAGTAGGCTACTGATATACTGGGTATGGTTTTATATATATATATATATATATATACATATATATATATATATATTAAATAGGTCTACACAAAAAGTAAAGGAATACTGTATTATATTAAGATTTTTTTAAAAGGCTTTTTTTAAAGAAAAAAAAAAACCGCTCAATTATTCCAAGGTTGAAAAACAAAACCCTTACCTGTCGGGGCTCAACTTTTATGTTTTTGTCACATTTGTCACGTTTTTCGTTACAGACAATGCCTTGGAGGGCATGAGCTATAGCATATGTGGCTTTGTACACCATGTTAGTGACGCGCAACTGGGACGTGTCTGTGTACGGGTTGTGTAATGCGCGCAGATCCTCTGTGCCATTACATGCAGGCATAGCAGTAGAAGAACCTGTCTGCTGTTTTAGACTACAGCTAAATGAGTTTTCCCAGAATTCTGTCATTAACCATACCTGCATGAAAATCCTTCCCAGTACACACAATGTACCAGTTAAGTAATTTATTGGTACTTTTTGATAATTTCATGACTTACTTGTTTTTTCACTCCTGGCTTGAAATTTGGAAGTTATGGGTTTGTGGGTTTCCACACATGCTTCAGGAATTGGCACACGCAGAAGCATTCCTATAGTAGCATCAATGTCATGATGCAGCGTATGGTTACATTTACATTTATATGGTGTTTCCTCAGGCAGCTTTTAATTAAACTGTGTCTGACAGAAGAGTCAACAGCTTTCATGCACGTCTTTCAAAATAATAGTCTCACATCAGTAAAACATTTAGAAGTACTTTTTCGTGGTTGTTTTTGTTTCTTTGATTACACACTTCACAACACACTCTTGCGACCCACTTTTGGTTGCGACCCGCCGGATGAGAAACACGGCCATAGGTTGCCAACCCCTGCTGTATAGTAATGCACAGAGTTCTTAGGAGTAAGAATGGGTAGCAGTGAAATATTAAGCAATGTTAAATGAGGAAAAAAAAAAGGTTTTATTTTTATGTCTTAACAAGAAATATGTTAAAATATAGTAGCATTAATGAACTACACAAGTTGTGAATATACTACACATCATCTGTTAGGCCAACATTTGTAAGCATAAAACTATACCAAAGAATATTTATTGTGTGTATCTTTTTTTTTTTTTTTTTTTTTTTTGCACATATAGCACAAACATGTAAAATATTTGTCTCAAAGGGATTTTGATGGTACTTTACCCATTAAATGTTTTTTGGTATTCTGCTCTGGTCTAAAGACAATAATGAAACACTTAGGAGCAAAAATACAGAGAATCAGACTAAAGCTTGAAGCTAAAATAGCAAAAATCTCTACAGCTACAGTAAATTTCCCTGGAGAGCTGACATAAGCTGGAATAAAGGTGATCCAAACAGCACAAAATATGAGCATACTGAATGTGATGAATTTAGCCTCATTGAAATTATCAGGCAGTTTTCGGGCAAGAAAAGCTAAAACAAAGCAAAGGAAAGCTAGGAGGCCAATATAACCCAGTACAGCCCAGAAACCAATAGCTGATCCAAAACTGCATTCAAGAATTATCTTTTCTTTGTAGTGTTGCATGTTATTGTAGGGAAAAGGTGGGGATATTGTTAACCAAAGTACACATATAAGAACCTGTACAAGAGTGAAAGCAAAAACACTGAGTCTCTGTTGATGAGGCCCAAACCATTTCATAACATTACTTCCTGGAAGTGTAGCTTTGAAGGCCATTAACACCACTATTGTTTTCCCCAGAACACAGGAGATACAGAGGACGAAAGTTATCCCGAACGCTGTGTGACGCAACATACAGGACCACTCAGTGGGCCGACCAATGAAAGTAAGTGAACAGAGGAAACACAGAGTCAATGAGAAGAGCAGCAGGAAGCTCAGTTCTGAGTTGTTGGCTCTTACTATCGGAGATGCCCTGTTTTTGTAGAAGAGTAGAGTAATGCTCAAAGCCACTAAAGAGCCAATAACAGAGAAAGCAGCCAGGATAATCCCAAGGATCTCATCCCAGTAGAGAAACTCCACTGGTTTAAGAAGGCACTTGTCCTTCTCATTATTAGGCCAGTACTCAGGCAGGCATTTTTGGCATTCTAAAGAATCTGGAAGATGAAGAAATTAGTGCTTAACGGCTATGGAGACATACAGGAAATCAGACAACACTGCTTTAGTATGACCAAATGAGGGAATAAAGAAGGATCAATAACATGATGCTAATTTATTTGCCTTATATATCATTTAAAATACACAAAATACA
The DNA here is from genome assembly GCF_019924925.1 of Ctenopharyngodon idella. NCBI lineage: Eukaryota > Metazoa > Chordata > Actinopteri > Cypriniformes > Xenocyprididae > Ctenopharyngodon > Ctenopharyngodon idella. The sequence goes on along the minus strand of NC_067237.1, from coordinate 34,028,922 downwards.
ATTCATACATACAACTTTATTAATTAAAAGCCTTATTAAAAGAAAGAAATTCTTGAAAGTAGTTCATTAAAATATTGTTATGAAAATATTTTTAACAAAACTGCTTCACTGCTTAGTAAAGAAAGTTTTCAATTAAACGTTTTTTTTTCTTCTAAATTAAAGTGGTGCAGCAAAGTCATATAGTCCTACCAACATGCAGAAACTGTAGCTGTCAGATAATTAAATATCAGATAATTTGAACTTTTCAGGGAATGCCAGACAAAATGTAGTTCAGTTGCTCAAAAATGTGAAGATATTTATGAAATAATTTGAAAACAAATATTTTTACCTTGAAAGTTATTTATAATATAATTATAAATAAATATATTTTATATATTCACAATGAATAATGTGTGTACAGTCACATGCATTCAATGTGTAAGGGAAATTATCCATTTTTACTTGATTGTTGTTATTTTTTCCCTTAAAAACTGTATAATATTACTATTATACTGTATATTGTATAAGAATATCCTGACAAAGCACCTGTCTCATTGCTGATTTCTCCTTCTGCACAGTTAATGCAGTCATAACAGCAGACAGGTCTTCCTTTTTGCACAGCCTTCCTAGTACCTGGAGGACAGCTCTTACTGCACACAGACACAGGCACCTACAGGTGACAGGTAGATAGAGCATCAGAGTCAGAAATTAAAGGCTCTGGGCGAAAATGCAAGAACGTGACTAAAAGAATGTTGTTGAATGCTTAGAATGTTTAATTGAAGAGTATGACATACATAAAGAACAGGTGTGTTTATAATGTTATAAGTTTTAAAAAAACATTCAAAAATAATTACACAGAGTAATAATCTCACAGAGAATAGAACAACACGTATACCTTTTCACTGCCATCAAACCAAATTATATCTTTGCTCAGACCGAATTCTTGGCCTTTAGGCTGGGATGCATCATATTGACCCACTGTCACAAAATCAATTGAACCGTCTCCTTGAAGCTGCCAATTCACAAGTTCATAGGTGGCCACAGGGTCTCCATTGGAATCAAATGAAACAGAATAATTATTTTTAGTAAAATTCACTTGCTTGAGTTGATCAAAAACCTGCATAATGAAAAACATCAAATTACAATTATTTGCTGAGTTATCAGTAGGCTACTGATATACTGGGTATGGTTTTATATATATATATATATATATATACATATATATATATATATATTAAATAGGTCTACACAAAAAGTAAAGGAATACTGTATTATATTAAGATTTTTTTAAAAGGCTTTTTTTAAAGAAAAAAAAAAACCGCTCAATTATTCCAAGGTTGAAAAACAAAACCCTTACCTGTCGGGGCTCAACTTTTATGTTTTTGTCACATTTGTCACGTTTTTCGTTACAGACAATGCCTTGGAGGGCATGAGCTATAGCATATGTGGCTTTGTACACCATGTTAGTGACGCGCAACTGGGACGTGTCTGTGTACGGGTTGTGTAATGCGCGCAGATCCTCTGTGCCATTACATGCAGGCATAGCAGTAGAAGAACCTGTCTGCTGTTTTAGACTACAGCTAAATGAGTTTTCCCAGAATTCTGTCATTAACCATACCTGCATGAAAATCCTTCCCAGTACACACAATGTACCAGTTAAGTAATTTATTGGTACTTTTTGATAATTTCATGACTTACTTGTTTTTTCACTCCTGGCTTGAAATTTGGAAGTTATGGGTTTGTGGGTTTCCACACATGCTTCAGGAATTGGCACACGCAGAAGCATTCCTATAGTAGCATCAATGTCATGATGCAGCGTATGGTTACATTTACATTTATATGGTGTTTCCTCAGGCAGCTTTTAATTAAACTGTGTCTGACAGAAGAGTCAACAGCTTTCATGCACGTCTTTCAAAATAATAGTCTCACATCAGTAAAACATTTAGAAGTACTTTTTCGTGGTTGTTTTTGTTTCTTTGATTACACACTTCACAACACACTCTTGCGACCCACTTTTGGTTGCGACCCGCCGGATGAGAAACACGGCCATAGGTTGCCAACCCCTGCTGTATAGTAATGCACAGAGTTCTTAGGAGTAAGAATGGGTAGCAGTGAAATATTAAGCAATGTTAAATGAGGAAAAAAAAAAGGTTTTATTTTTATGTCTTAACAAGAAATATGTTAAAATATAGTAGCATTAATGAACTACACAAGTTGTGAATATACTACACATCATCTGTTAGGCCAACATTTGTAAGCATAAAACTATACCAAAGAATATTTATTGTGTGTATCTTTTTTTTTTTTTTTTTTTTTTTGCACATATAGCACAAACATGTAAAATATTTGTCTCAAAGGGATTTTGATGGTACTTTACCCATTAAATGTTTTTTGGTATTCTGCTCTGGTCTAAAGACAATAATGAAACACTTAGGAGCAAAAATACAGAGAATCAGACTAAAGCTTGAAGCTAAAATAGCAAAAATCTCTACAGCTACAGTAAATTTCCCTGGAGAGCTGACATAAGCTGGAATAAAGGTGATCCAAACAGCACAAAATATGAGCATACTGAATGTGATGAATTTAGCCTCATTGAAATTATCAGGCAGTTTTCGGGCAAGAAAAGCTAAAACAAAGCAAAGGAAAGCTAGGAGGCCAATATAACCCAGTACAGCCCAGAAACCAATAGCTGATCCAAAACTGCATTCAAGAATTATCTTTTCTTTGTAGTGTTGCATGTTATTGTAGGGAAAAGGTGGGGATATTGTTAACCAAAGTACACATATAAGAACCTGTACAAGAGTGAAAGCAAAAACACTGAGTCTCTGTTGATGAGGCCCAAACCATTTCATAACATTACTTCCTGGAAGTGTAGCTTTGAAGGCCATTAACACCACTATTGTTTTCCCCAGAACACAGGAGATACAGAGGACGAAAGTTATCCCGAACGCTGCCAATTCACAAGTTCATAGGTGGCCACAGGGTCTCCATTGGAATCAAATGAAACAGAATAATTATTTTTAGTAAAATTCACTTGCTTGAGTTGATCAAAAACCTGCATAATGAAAAACATCAAATTACAATTATTTGCTGAGTTATCAGTAGGCTACTGATATACTGGGTATGGTTTTATATATATATATATATATATATACATATATATATATATATATTAAATAGGTCTACACAAAAAGTAAAGGAATACTGTATTATATTAAGATTTTTTTAAAAGGCTTTTTTTAAAGAAAAAAAAAAAACCGCTCAATTATTCCAAGGTTGAAAAACAAAACCCTTACCTGTCGGGGCTCAACTTTTATGTTTTTGTCACATTTGTCACGTTTTTCGTTACAGACAATGCCTTGGAGGGCATGAGCTATAGCATATGTGGCTTTGTACACCATGTTAGTGACGCGCAACTGGGACGTGTCTGTGTACGGGTTGTGTAATGCGCGCAGATCCTCTGTGCCATTACATGCAGGCATAGCAGTAGAAGAACCTGTCTGCTGTTTTAGACTACAGCTAAATGAGTTTTCCCAGAATTCTGTCAGTAGGGGAAATTTCACGGCCTGTTCTGAAGACAGGTCAAGCAAAAAGTTACGAAAACCTGGGATAACAGACCGCGGGATTGCAACGCCCACAGCACCGATGCACAAACTAAACCGCAGCATTTGTGGGTCTGTAACCCACGCCTCACTGCCAAGCCACTGCATCGGAGGAGGAGGCTGCTGACTCAGCTCTTCTAGGAGAAATCTCATGTCGCCTGCGGCTACGAAGGCAACTATTACACGAGCCGTGGACTTGCGAATGACATCAGCAACTCTTTTTAGTTTACTGCGCGGCTGGGTCCTGTAATAGGCCTCAGAATACTCCACACAGATTCCCTCCTCCTCCGCAGCCTTCAGGAATGATGCCATGCCATTGTTCCCATAGTCTGAATCACTGCACACAGTCCCGATCCACGTCCATCCGAAGTGCTTGACCATCCGTGCCAGTGCGGCCGCTTGATGGTGATCGCTGGGAATGGTCCTGAAAAAAGTAGGATGCTGCTGCTTGTCACTGAGACACGCGCATGTTGCGTAATGACTCACCTAAAGTGCGCAGTGAAGAAAAATAAAACGATAGGCTATATATATATATATATATATATATATATATGTATATATATAGTCTAGTTTATTATTAATATATTCTAACATGAAATACGTTAAGTAGCAAAACATGTTGATTACTCGAATCATGCTATACGCACCTGAGGAATTCCAAAAGCACCGAAAAGTCTTGAAATGCTTATAGCCGGCGTGGAAGCAGAATCTCCAACTAGTGCCGGAATTGCTGAAGATTTTGAACAAGAATCAGTGTCGTTAAATACGAGATCTTGTCCGTTGGCAAGCTGTAACGCTATTTTAATTGCCATTGGCACAGAGGCACAAGAATCATATATATGGTATCCTAATGTGATTCCCGGTAAGAGATCAGAGCTGTTGTTAATCTCTTGGATAGTGAACTGCAAGGCACGGGCAAAGCGGAGCTCTCTGAAGTCCATGCTGTTGAAGTACACACATAGCAGCCTCCTATTAAAAATGAACTCTCTCTTGAACGTTATGCCTATTTGCTTCTTATTAACTTATTTTATTTAAAAATACAATTATGAACATAATTTTAAGACAATCATCAGATATTTACTGAATAAAACTCTAACCTCCCAATGCACTCTATTGGTTGTGGCCGTCTAGTAAAGGTGTGTTTCTCTGTCCTCACATAGTAATGTATGGTAAAAGCCCCTCCAATGACAAAGTCTCCATCCTCGAAGAGAGCAGGGGGCTGAGGGTCACCTTGGAGAATGCATGTACCTAAATTAACCCCACACACAGCAGGACAAAGCCTTATAATACACAGTAGTGTCCGTGTCAAAAAAAGATGAACATTCATTTCTCCTTCTAGGCAAGTGACCACTCCAATTGTGATGTAAGCATTTTATACTCACTATCCACTACTTTTGTGTGTTGTAAATCTTTACTGTAAAACCTAAGAGGGCGTGGCTAATATTTTGCATCAGTCAATAACAATATGTCTCAAGTGTATCATAAAGTGTATCAAAACACCAAAACCATGACTTGACATTTTACTTGCCCTTTCTACGTACAGTAATTTGCAAGAGATTAATACTCCATTACATTTCAGTGACACAAAAATATGTCTGAAAAACATTCTTTAAATTTTAAATGAAGAAAAGTAGCAAAATCATTATTTGTTTAACTTGTCCATATAATTAACTTGAAAAATGTGATAACACGCTATGGAAATTGAAAATTGTTTTTTATTTATTTATTATTATTATTATTATTATTAAGTGGGCAATTCATTTTTACATGACAATATTACATTCTTAAATAGGTCAATGACGTGACGGGTAATTTTTTTGTCCAAAGGCCTTAATAATAATAATAATAATAATAACAGATATGATATCCACAGTATGTAAGGTAGTACAACTAGATCTCTTTTATTCAATCAAAAAGGTTTTGATGTGTCAAAAGGTCATTCAGCTAAACCGTCCAAAGGCCAATACAGCCATTTCATTTAAATGTAATAAATGTATATATTTTTTTTATTCTGGCATGATTTTATAATATCATATATCAACAAAAATGGTATTATAATTATGTGTAGAAGTCATTGCTTTGTT